>NC_041733.1:5930000-6300000 GCF_004115215.2 Ornithorhynchus anatinus | reverse complement strand
TATCTATCAATCTGCCTTTCTGATTCTAAATCTATTCTGATATCATGCTCTTGTGGCTCCTGTTAAACTCTCATTAATCAATTTATTTGTTCCTTCCTTCCCCAGTTGATTGTGTATCCCTCAAGGATTAGGTTTGTGTCTTGGGAATATGAAATGGTGGTTGTTTTGCTCACTTGTTTTCATAGTGCTATCTGATGATCAATACATGATGGTGACCTATTACGATGGAGAAAACCACCTCCATGGTTACAAGGACGTGTTACTTGTGAATGGCAGTTGATTAAGAGAGTTGGGGTAGTCAGCCAGGAAGCGATCTGAAGGGCTAAGGTTAGCTATATTGGGGAGACGACAGGGCACAGAGGAGTGTACAGATTGACTTGCTCCTTCTGGCTCTCAAGATGACCACCAGAAGAGCCAAACCCAGCTAGTACCAAGCCTTCCTATGTATTAAGTATCTCCTGACTGCAGAACCTTGTATTAAAAACATCGTCGAGTCCAATACGAGCAAATGACCCATCTCCAGGAAGCATAAAAATCCAACGGGGGAGGCAGGAAAAACCCAACTGCTTTAGAAATAACCAACAAATACCCAAGCACCAGGAGTGGTTTATGGCATTAAGAAAAAGGAGAAGAAATAGCCCTATGTAATCTACAAACTGGAAAGTCACGGGCATGATCGAGTAGTAACTAGGACAAAAGTAAGGGAGCTTCATTCATCACAATAAGTATTTGTCTTCCTGAAACCAAGTGCTTTTGTATTTCTGTGGCTCTAACAGCGTTTCAGAAAAATAACCTTTAAAAATTGGAGGGATTAGATTAAGGCTATAGTCAAAGCAGATGAATAGCTTAATAGGGTGTTAGATGGGAAGTCACTGAGTAGGTGGAAATGCAGGTGAACACTGACAATATTCGATGATCGTCGAGCAAATTATTAATGATGAAACAGCCCCCATGCTGACACATTATGAGAAATGAATGAACAACATCACCTTATCCTTTTTCTCCAACTCTTAGTTGATTTCCAGCTCATCCTCATTTGAAAGAGAGCACATTTTCCACTTCCTCTTTCACCAGCATTTCTCCATCACTAGTGACTGCATCTTTAAAAAGGTTTTCAATCTTTAATACATTCCAATAATGCAAGTCTTTGAAAGGTCTCACAACTTCAGAGTTCATCCAAGGATTTTATATCTAAGGCAAATCAAGCAACTCATCCTGACTTTAGCCATACTCATCGGTGGGCAAAACCCATTTCTCATCAAAGCACATTTGTTTAATAGAGGATTTTACAAGAAACTGTTTGTTTCCAAATGGCGGATTCTTTCTGACTGGATTTGTGGAGGGCTAGAGGGAGTGAAGACCTCAGAGAGCAAATGTTGAGAAGCAGTGTTATCCCACCAATAATAATAGCTGGGATTGTTTTCTTCACGGCAGAGACAAGACTACTTCCCAGTTAAAGCAATCAAATAATTGGGCTTCTTGGACTTTGCCTGCCTGAAGTTTGCGATATCACTCACTGCCTTTCTAAGAATAAATCCTACTTGCTTTATGCCTATTTCATGATGAAACCGAACATGTTCAAGTTCACCTTCTTCACCAGGGGCTAATCATCACATCAAAAATAACCTTTGCTCATTTAAAATGTGTTGGTTTCTGACAGGGAATGTAAGGAGGGTAACACTTTGAACTCTGCTTCCATTTCACCACATTTTCAGATGCAGAGTTTCCATTAGCAATAAGCGAGGACATAAAAATAGATGCATATTCGACAATAACATTCGCCAGTGAGGGAGGGCAGTTAGCCAACGTTTTATGTGTGCATATGGCAGGGAGGGGAAGGTGACAGAGGAAGGAGGAGGGAAAAGGGGCTTGCTAGTGATGACTGCTTTAGCAGGAATGTTGAACTGCCTCAATTCGCATCCTCCGCATCCAACATCAATTTTCTTACATGGGAGGGCTTCCATTCACTTCCACATACAGAACTGTTCTGACCTTGTGTGGTTAGAAGGGAAGGGATAGTTTAAAATAACTGTTTAAGAAATATGCAGACTTTACCAAATGTTCTACTGCCCTAGTAGCTGTCTAGACTGTAGCCTGTTGCTATAGTCCTCTAGACTGTAATCTCCTTTTGGACAGGGAATGTGTCTACCAACTCAGTCTAACTGCTTAGCCCAGTCCCTGCGCAGTGTAAGTGTTTAACAAATACCATTGAATCGAAAGAAAAAAAATCTAGTTTTCATTCATAATCACATCATCTGAAATTTAGCAGAGCAATACCCTGGTCTTCATTCTTCCATGATGATCCATCAAGCTCATCATTCCTCCTGCCTTCTCACCACACACACACACACACACACACACACACACACAATGACTATATGATATATGAAATGACTGTATATATATATACAGTCATTTCATAACTTATGTTGGCAGCCAGTCAATTAATTCTATTTACTGAACCTGTATTTTGGGCAGAGCCCCGTAACTAAGAGCTTGGAGAGTACAGTATAAGAGACTCAGTAGACAAATTCCCTGCCCACATTAAACTTTTTTGGAAGTTCCCTACCTTCAGAATGTGTTCCACATGAATGAGATGGTCCATTGTTTCACTGTATACTTTTTTTTTTTCCTAAATACGGACATAAAGAGCGGCTGAGATGATCAGCTGAGCTGTCACATCCTCTCACCAGGATCTAAATAGTTTAAACTGAGTTAGTCCCCGGACTTGCAATATGGAGGTGGAGCCGGGGAAGAGAGAGATGGGATATTCTGGTGAGTCCACCTCCTGCCTCTCCAAAAGCGGCTCCTTTGTCTCCCTTCATTGAACAACCTCTACTTGAACCCCTTCCATCTCCTCTCGGTCTCCAAGAGGAGCAGTGACTTAGGGGATTCGGGGTAATGGAGGGGTATTCCGAACCAGGGAGAAGCAGCATTGCCTAGTGGATAGAGCACAGGCTGGGAGTCAGAAGGATCTGAGTTCCAATCCCAGATCTCCCACTTGCCTGCTCTGTGACCTTGGGCAAGTCACTTCAGATCTCTGTGGCTCAGTTATCTCATCTGTAAAATGGGGATTAAGATTATCAACTACATTTGGGACAGAAACTGAGTCCTGATTACTCTGTACCTACCCAAGCACTTAGAACAGTACCTGGCACATAGTAAGCACTGAGCAAATATTATTAAAATAAATAAAAAATCCCCCAACAGGCACAATCTCTCCTAAGAAGTTAGGACAGAGCTGCTAGGTTATTCATCTACACAACATAACCCCCTCATTAGAAAAGTAGTTACATCCTAGGATTCAATTTTAATTTCCTAGTGTGCTTAAAAGGAGCCTCTTCCATACACTTCCACATATTTCCCTCTGCCCTTTGGTGATTGTCCCTGTACTCTGATTGAGAGAAATTCAGTAGAACTCTTTGAACAAGAAGGAATTATCCGTGGGTACTTTGCCAGAGTACTGCGTATACATAGAATCCTGGCATCATTTGCAAATAGGATAGAGACAATGCGATGCGACTGAACAACTCCAGATGAATCAAATGCTCCCTGGGTAACTTGACCAAGTGAATGGAGAGAGCTGCTCTGAATGATAATGAAGCCCGTTTCAATGATGCTATATGGATTCAAAGGATGCCATTAGCAAAATTTCTCAGATTACACCTGAGCATGTGAGTGATAGAACAATAATGATCGTTATCTGTTCTAATGAGGCTGAAGGATTGGTGCCGGCTGCTGCCAAGTGCCACATCCGTGAATAACAGGGACGGGTCCGTTCCTGGAACGGTTCAAATTAGGGCTGTGAACCTGGATGTGCTGAGAGAAGCCCGCCTGGCGAGACAGACTTTGCCTCAGAAACTCTCTAAACTTGGGAGAGCTTTCCTACAGTTCATTTAGAGTGCTTTAAATTAACTATAACAATTCTAGCATCCATGCTCAATTCAGCTCAACTCCCACAGCTCCTGGACAAGTTCACACCACAAATGTACAGTCTGCGGTTTGAAAAAAAAAAAAAAAAAATCTAAGATAAAAATATTAGGCAACTCAGAGTAGGAAAGGACACATTTTTCTGTTCTGAAATATGCATTGGGTGTAGACCTCTGTTGCTCCTTGCAGGCACAAGGAGCTTTGAATCCTTTCCTCAATTGTTTTGACAATGCTTAAGTAAG
Organism: Ornithorhynchus anatinus; assembly: GCF_004115215.2. Classification (NCBI taxonomy): domain Eukaryota; kingdom Metazoa; phylum Chordata; class Mammalia; order Monotremata; family Ornithorhynchidae; genus Ornithorhynchus; species Ornithorhynchus anatinus. The sequence goes on along the minus strand of NC_041733.1, from coordinate 6,295,828 downwards.
AGGCAACTCAAATTCCACTCAGACTATGCCTAGGTGTTATGTGATAACTTCTGTTTAGAGGTCTGAAAGTAGTTTTCTGAATATTAAAGGCACTTCATAAAGGTATAAGGGGTAGGTGAATACAATGAAGCTAAATAATTACTTTAAGGCCAAGTATTTTTCTTACATGTCGCCTATCTTCACCTACTACTCTTCATGCAGTTAGAAGCAGTGTGGTTTAGTGGATAGAGCATAGGTCTGGGAGTCAAAAGGACTGAGTTCTAATCCTGGTTTTGCCACATCTGCTATGTGATCTTGGGCAAGTCATTTAACTTCTTTATGCCTCAGTTACCTCATCTGTAAAGTGGGGACTTTCAGTGTGAACCCCATGCAGGACAGGGACTGTGTCCAACTTGATTAACTTGTATTTACCCCAGCACTTAAAATTGTGCTTGGTATTTAGTAAGCACTTAGCAAGTTCCATTTCCTCCTTAACAAATACCATTTTCTCCACACTCTTCGCTCCTAGGACGATTAGGATGGGGTCTAAAAATACAAATCCCCTTTGTTTGTTGCAGTAACAGCTATCAGAGAATTGAGAAACCACCTTACTCATGTCTCTAGTCAATTCATCTATTTATTGAATATCTACAGTGTGCAGAGCTCTCTAGTAATCTTGAGGTAATAATAGGTATTTGTTAAGCACTTACTATATGCCAAGCACTGGGGAAGATACAAGATAATCAGTCCTGCATGGGCTCACATTCTAAGTAGGACAAAGAACTGGTATGGAATCCCCATTTTGCAAATGAGGGAACGGAGAAGCAAAGTGACTTGAATTGAAGTGACTTGCCCAAGGTCACACAGCAGGGATGTGGCAGAGCCAAGATTAAAACCCAGGTTATCTCCCAGGCCTGTGCTCTTTCCATTGGACCCCTCTGCTTGTACTACTACGCAACTGAATGCACTCCCCAGAAGTAGCAGATATGATGCCTGACCTCTTTTTTTTGCCGATCCATAGCGACACCATGGACACATCTCTTCCAGAACGCTCCACCTCCATCTACAACAATTCTGAGGGACCGCCTGACCTCAAAGAGTTACCATCTATCAGAAGATAGTTTTCTGGAAAGACTGAACTGTCTACCAAGAGCCACCATCAGCCAATTGCCTCAGAAGAGAACTCTATCAACATGTTTCCCCACACAGTTCAAAAGTTTTAGAAGTCGTCCATCCAATTGAAATTGAAGTTGGACAAAATAGGAAGAGGTCACGGTTCCATAAAAATAGGTCATTAAGGAAAGTGCCCTTTCAAGAAATGACGAAAGGTAAGATGCCATCTTAATGGGGGGCCTACAGAGGAAATAGTTGCTTCCTCTTGACTGCAAGCTCCTTGCAGGCAGGGGTCATGTCTGCCAACTCTACTTTAGTAGAATCTCCCAAGTGCTTAGCAGAGCACACTGCACACATTAAATACTCAAACCAGACCATTGATTGACAGAGTATTTGGAAAGAACCTGAATTTTAATATGATGGCCTCAATACTAATCCATGACTCTCAATAATCATCTGAATGCTTAAGAAGTTAGGCTTCTGGAGCAAAAGGACAAAGAGAATGTTCTTCCTTCACTGATGGTTTGAATGACGTTATGTTGAATTTTGTTTGTCTGCATCATAAGACCGTCGGCCCTGAAAAACATCTGGTTAATAAGGACTTGACCAGCCCTTAGCAACCACTGACCGGGATTCAGCCTTGAATCCTTGTCAGCCTCCTGACAGGCCATGAACACAAAGGAATCAATTCTTCCCTGGGACTGAAAGATGAGATGGCTGCATATGAGTGTTGATGGATAAAGAACCTGATAGAGGATTCAGTCTTTCCAGTATGCCATCTTCTTCTAGATTGTTATGGGCAGGGATCATGTCTATTAATTCTATCAGGTGCCTCCAATCACTTAGTATAGCGTTCCACACATTGTAAATACTCAGTTCTCCCTCACCAGCTTTGGAAAAATGCATTAACTGTCAAATCGAGGGGTTTTGTTTAGATTAAATTGGTCTGCTTTTTTACCAATCTAGAGCAGCCTGTAGATAACCAATTCCACAAACTAATCAAAGGCCTTTCTGAAAAATAAATGGAGCTGTTTTTTGTGCCTCGGGGAGACAAACCTAGAAACCTAATGGTTAGGTTTAGGCCTTGACAAAGAGTGCTGACAAAATATAAAACAGTTGCTCACATCTTCTAATTGAACTTATATTTTTTGAAGACTTTCATTTTAGCACCAGATTTGAGTAGGATACCATTTGAAGGCACATCACATCACACTTCTATTCTATGAACATTTAAAATCTTCGACACCCAAAATAAGAGTAACATAAAGGGCTAAACAAAAGCATCTAATTGATTATAAAGCACCATCAGGCAGTGAGACCTGAAAGAAGTGCTGGTTGATACAGCCACGTAACTGGGCTGACCATGGCCTGTTGAACGATGCGACAAGAAATACCACTGGAATATTGAGAATGACATCCGCACCACTGAGAAGCCTCATTTTCCAAGGGATTCTGGGACTATGCTAATAATAATAATAATAATAATAATAATGTTGGTATTTGTTAAGCACTTACTATGTGTAGAGCACTGTTCTAAGCGCTGGGGTAGATACAGGGTAATCAGGTTGTCCCACGTGAGGCTCACAGTCAATCCCCATTTTACAGGTGAGGGAACTGAGGCACAGAGAAGTTAAGTGACTTGCCCACAGTCACACAGCTGACAAGTGGCAGAGCCGGGAGTCGAACCCATGACCCCTGACTCTGAAGCCTAGGCTCTTTTCACTGACACGCTGCTATACCACGATAGCAATAGGAGCAATGAGTGGGTGCTCCTCCAGAATTCTCTCTAGCAAGTAATCAGTAGACTGTTGATTGGCCACGATGAAAACATCCAGATTGGCTTGGAGGTAATGGTAGAAAGAATAAAGTACTAACGTAGTACATCAAGAAATGTCTCATCATGATCCTAACAAATTGGTGCGTACTAAAATCTGGGGTAGGGCAGGCTGCAAAAACTAAACAAGTCCAGGCAGCGGTAGAATCCCAAGGTTGCAGAGACCCGGGTGACCACCAGCTCGCCATCTTGAACTTATCACTAAAGAAAGAATTTAGTCCAAAACATATCATTGCTCCACTGTGCTTTGTACCCAGAGTGTGCTCAATAAGAGCACGGGCTTAGGAATCTGAGGTCATGGGTTCTAATCCTGGCTCCGCTGCGTCGGGTGTGACTTCGGGCAAGTCATTTAACTCCTCAGTGCCTCAGTTACCTTGTCTGTAAAATGGGGATTAAGACCTTGAGCCTCAAGTGGGACGACCTGATTCCCCTGTATCTACCCTAGCGCTTAGAACAGTGTTCGGCACATAGTAAGCGCTTAACAAATACCAACATTATTATCAGTATTTTCAGTGTGGCCTATTGGATAGAGCATGGGCGTGCGAGTCACAAGGAATTGGGTTCTTATTCCGGCTCTGCTACTTGTCTGCCTTGTGACCTTGGGCAAGTCGCTTAACTTTTTAGTGTCTCGGTTAACTCATCTGCAAAAGGGGGATTAAGAAGGCTGTGAGCCCCATGTGGGATACAGACTGTCTCCAACCTGATTAGTTAATAGCATAACCCCAGTGCCTGGCACTGTTTTCCTCTGCTCTTCCCCCTCTCCGTTCCCCTCCCCTCAGCACTGTGCTCATTCGTATATATATTTTATTACCCTATTTATTTTGTTAATGAGGTGTATATTCCCTTGATTCTATTTATCCGTGATTAAGTTGTCTTGTTTTTGTCCGTCCATCTTTCCCCCTGGATTAGACTGTAAACCCATCAGTGGACAGGGATTGTCTCTGTCTGTTGCCAAATTGTACATTCCAAGCGCTTAGTACAGTGCTCTGCACATAGTAAGCGCTCAATAAAGACTATTGAATGAAAATACCAGTCTCCTCTTAGGGTACAGAGGGTAGTTATATTTACAGCTTCAGTCCTGAAAATATTGCTTGGAAACAGAGTGGACCTTCATTCAAAAGTGGACAGAGAGATCAAGAACTTTACCAGGGCATGAACAACTAACCTATTTCATCTTGGAATAATGGAAACGAAGCAGTAGCCCCTTGAAGCACAGGCTGCTCACCAGTGTTTCTCCTGCTTTTGTTCTTTTGTTTCTCCCTTCCCCCCAAGTCCCACCCACCAGAGGTAGTCTCACCTGCTTGGGACTTCACATAATCAATTAATCAATCAATTTTATTTATTAAGCATTTACAGTGGGCAGTGGATAGTACTTCCTGCCTGGGAGAGTACAGTACAAAAGGGTTGGGAGATATGTTTCCTGTCCAAAAGAAGCTTAGAGTCTATGATATTTATTGAGCATTTTATGTGTACTGAGCACTGGTAGACACGATCCCTGTCCTCAAAGAGCTTAAATCTAGTGTCTAATGGAGAAATTGTCCTACTGTTGCTCCTGCCAAAGATTTTACACTGTAGATTTTAAATTAGCTTTTGCTGGGGGAGTTTTGTTCATTTGTTTGTCTTTGCAGTGTACTAAGATTAGTTTCTAGCAAGGAATGGCATTTTTGCCTCCTCTGCCCACCTAATATTATTAATAGCACTATCCATCAATAATGTAGTTTCATCCAAGAATCTCAAATGCTAATTAATTAAATCCTTAACACCTCGGTGGGGTGCAAATCTTTGATCATACTAAAGTGAAATATGAGTAAACAGAAGTGCTCATCCCAAATAATTCAGTCTATCATTCTCCAAAGCAGGTGAGGGGGTCTGATCCCCAATTTCCTCTCTATGTCGATTAGAGAAGCCTGCTCCACTTCAGAACAATGAACACAATAGGGACAAGCATCACATTTCACATCATCCTCAATTAAAGTGACAAAAGTATTCTTTTCAGAGACATCAATCCATCCCTGAGTTACACTTCAGCAGAGCCACCACAGTTTAATATCACAAGGAACCTATAAATACAACATGTATCAGAAATCTCTACACATGAAATTCAATTGAAAAGCAGGCTTCTTCTAAGCCAATTATCACTTTCATTGATTCCATTGTCTCTCTAAGGGTAGATTTAATTGTTATATTAACAGTAGAGAGAGGGACAATGGGATATGTGGAGAGTAAAAGGTATCTTCAGTTAACAGAGAGTTATGGAATCTTGATTTTTATTTTATTTATTTTATTTTTTTTTTACTTTTCCCCTTTCACTTGATTCCAAAACTATGTGGAAACATTTCCCAAAGGTTGTCTACTGGTCTGAAAATATCACAGGAAAAAGGATGGTAGAGTTAGAAGTCTTCAATATTTATCTTATGCAACATTTAGTACATTAAATGCTTAACACAATGCTCTATCCCCAGCAGGAACTCAATATTTATTATTGATATTTATTAAGCATTTACAGTGTGCACAGCTTTTCACTAATTTCAGGGATAGATACACATTAATCAAGTTACACACAGTCCTTGGACCATATGGAACTCACTGTCTTAGGGCGAGGGAGACAGAGAACAGGTATTTAATTTCCATTTTAAAGTTGAGGAAATTGAGGGAAAAAGAAGTTAAGTGACTTGCCTGAGGTCACACAACATGCAAGTGGAGGAGTCGGGATTAAAACCCAAGGCTCCCAATTCCCAGTCCTGTGCTCTTTCCATCAGACTTATTCTCCAAGCAATAAACATGGACAAATGAACTAAAAAAAACTACACAGTCACACTCCAATATATGTCTGATAATTAAAAGAAGCAGGTTAGGTATTTGAATGAATTTGGTTTCTGAATTGTTTTATTACCATGCAGAAGATGGTCATTTGTCTCTAGTTATCTAATGATTTCTCTTCTTTAGGTAGAGATTTGCAAAACACTACTATGTTTTATCACTTAAAGTGCTGCCTTTCAAAAATGTAAATGGACATTTTATAACAAAATATACATATGCACTCATTTCTGATTAGTCAAGTAATAAAAGTTACAACGGGATTCATGAATCAATTTCATGATTGCTATCCAAAAGGAAAAAAAACAAAAAACAAAAAAACAAGATAGACCAAGATGGATTACCTTAGCAATAAAGAATCACATTGAAGTAATGGGGGATTCTCAAACAGCAGGATGAGGATCAAACAAAGACTCTTTCTTTATCTGTTGCTGCATTAAAAAGAGCTTCAGGTGCGATTATGTTAATGTGGTGGTGAACTGAGCACGAAGTAAAGCACATATTGATAAGGATTTTCTTGTGAAGGATCTGACTACTGAACAACCCAGTAACTCTACATTTCTATCAGTTTCAATTCTCAGAAACATGTTATTTTAAAAATTCCAGTTGCTGAATAAAGAAGAGATGTTTCTAAATATAGAAATTGGTAACGGAAAGAATCAACATGGACTAATGAGGTGCCACAAAATAATCTTGTCCATAAAAAGGTTGTTTGATCTATCTTCAATCTAGTATGGCCCTCAGAATTCATATTGCACTCCTGAATCAGCCTCCTCACTGACTTCTCTTCTCCCCTCTCCGGATCATCCTTCACTCTACTGCGTGGGTCATTTTTCAAAAAAAAAAAAAAAAAAAAAAAAAAAAATTCAGTCCACATCTCTCCACTCTTCAAGAACATCCAGTGGTTGACCAACTAACCCCTATATCAAACAGAAGCTCCTAATTGCTTTAAATCACTCAATCAGTTTGCCCCATTTTACCTTACCTCCTTGATTTCCTACAAACCTGCTTGCACACTTTGCTCCTCTAGCACCAACCTATTCACTGTACCTAAATCTCAACTCCCTTCCCGCCGCCTTCTTGTCTTTCTTCCTCTTCCCCTGGCCTAGAACTCCCTCCACAACAAACCACCACGTTCCCCACCTTCAGAGCTTTATTAAAATCACATCTCCTCTAAAGGCCTTCCTTGTCTAAGCTTTCATTCCCCCTATTCCCTCTTCCTTCCTCACCTATGTACTTGCATCTGCACCTTCAATGTAATTAATATTCACCCCAACCTCAGCATTACAGCATTTATGTACATATATATAATTTATACTAACGATTTGCCTGCCCCTCTAGATGGTAAGCTCACTGTGGCCTACCAACTCTGTTGTTCTGTGCCCTGCCAAGTGCTTAGTGCAGTAGGCTGCACCCGGCAATAAATACGATCGAATAATGGATTGATTAGATGTTTACACATTTCATGTATTTACAAATATAAAACTCAGATGTTGTTTAAACTTTGAAAGATGCAATGGCGAGGTTGGTCGGTCAGTCGTGTTTCTTGAGCACTTACTGTGTGCGGTGCACTATACTAAATGTTGGGGAAAGTACAAAAGTAGCATGGCATAGTGGATAGAGCACAGGCCTGGGAGTCAGAAGGTCATAGGCTCTAATCCCGGCTACTATATGGGACAGGGACGGTGTCCTACCCAATTTACTTGTAACCACCCTAGCGCTTAGTACGGTGTCTGGCCCAGAGTAAGCGCTTAACGAATTCCACCATTTATAACTGCAATCATTAATAAGGTCAACCGTGCTCGTGTGATCAACTGCCAAACTCAAAGGCGTTTGGGAAGTCGGGGTGATTGAGGTTCTGATACCATCTCTGCAAATGGCCTGCTACGTGACCTTGGGCAAGTCACTTCAGGTCTCAGTGCCTCAGCTGCCTCATCTGTAAAATGGGTAGTCAGTACCTTTTCTCCTTCTTATTGGGACTGTGAGTCCCATGAGGGTCCCATCAGTTTCTTTGTATCTACCCCAGTGCTTAGAACAGTGCTTGACACCTAGTATGCACTTAAATACTCAAAAAAAAAAAAAAAAAAAAAAGGGGGGGGGGGGGGGGGGGGTGCAAGTCTGTGAACTGTCTAATCCTGGCATAAAGTAAGACTGGATTTAAGAGAAACTTGATGGAACTTTCCAGGAAATGATGACTACATTCATCAGTGAAACCCACATACATTTTCACTAATTGTCTATGATTTGCAATATGAACCTGTAGTTCTCCTCTCTGATAATCAGAGATGTTATAGAGATGGTAAACTTTTTGCCATCTACTTTAAAGAACTAAGAACAGGTAGTTCTAAGTCAAAGACAATTCTGAATTTCCTGTAAGAAACAACTGATATGAAACTCAAATGGCCAAACTTCATGTTGCGTTAAAAGTCTAAAAATAGATTAGCTGTTCATTAAATCTTTTCAGAAATCTAATTACTTTCTAGTGAAAGAGTTAAACACTGCATAGGCTTTCGGAAGATAAATTCTTTGGTCATATCTTTGTTTGGGCGCTCCCAAGCAAGCATTTAGTAAAATTCTCTGCACAGAATGGTTGCAAAATAAATGCAATCAAGTGATTACAAAAAAATTAAAATGTGATCATGAAATTATTTCTGCAAATGAAATGGATTTCTTTAAGGCAGATTCAGTTCAAGTGAGGCTCTAACCCAGAATAATATATTACCTCACTGATTTCCAGAATTCAAAAGAAGAGACAATACGTGTTGAGAGGGGATGTTATTCCTTACTCCAAATGCTTATATAATCCGAATTTATTCAAGTCCGCAAATCAAAAATATGGTTCAAATGCAGTTTTATTTTAAGAGAATGGAGAACATTATGCTTATGCTATGGACATCTACTTAGGAAACAGTGCTAGAAAAACCACGAGTGCTAAATTTCATCCTCAATGGCTTTTACTTTACTCAAGCAAAACCTGCACCTTTTCTGGATGTTAGAGCTTTTAAAAATTCAGATTGAGTCCCTTTTAACCGAGGGAGCCTGCTGTTTTTATACTCCGTAATCCAATGCAGTCCTCAAAATGCATTTTTATCTCCCACCAGTGGCATATGTAGGTATGTTTGTTCAGAAAATACCTGAAAATCTATTTGATTGATTTATACTGGATTTAATAAGGTGACAGAGGACCAGATGATTAAATCTGGAGATGGAAAGTCAAAAAGGTCAGTGCCTCAGCACATGTTAACTTGTGGCAAAGATTTGCATTTGTTTTCTCTAAGGGACCACGGGTTGTGTATGATTTAAACAGTCACTATAGAGCAGAGTGGGCTTTAACCTTTTGCTGTTTTAGCCGGAATAACTATAAAAAATTGTGCCTTTGGCTAGCCTTGGGCTGACTCAAGTCGAATAATGCCCAAAGGGGGTCAAGAAAATTAATGAGGCTTAAATGGTTATGGAAGGGGAACATATTTGGATCCTCAAGATTGCAGTAGCCAGTATATGCTGGAAAGATATTCCATACTTTTCTCAAGAATTATAACCACCCTAACACAATTCACGGACACAACTTCTAGTTGATAATGTCTAGAGGGCTCACCCATGCAAAAGGGCTTCAATATTAAGCACGGGTCTCTTGGGATTCAATTTGGTCAGAGGGGAATTACCTTCCGACATATCAAATCCTTCAGAAACAATAGTCCCCGGATGTAGGTCAGAGGATAGGAAAGGAACAGAGGGGGAAGGCTTAGGGAAGAGGGCAAGACAAGAAGGACATTCAAAAAATTAGAAACCAAATGCGGAACTAATGGGCTTGAGCTAAATTAACCCGGATTGGGGGCCATGGAAGTAACTCTCTGACATTTTCTGCATAGCTGTCCCACATCATAATGGCTAAACATGACCTCACTGCAGCTGGCAGCAGCTGGGGCTTATTTCATGACTTTTTGGGAACATTATAGTGTACCAGCACTGCTAATCGGACTCCGCTGATGAAGAAGTGGAAGCTGCAGCTGCTTCCCAAAAGAGAGAGAGAAAAAAAAAAAACATATTCTAGGCCAAAATAGATATATGTATTTCCTGTCAGGTGTAAAATAGAAAGGATCAAGATGAAAAATGTAGAAAACAGAAATTATATCTTTAAAAACACAAAGAGTCTTGGTTTTTCAAAGCCAAATTTGCACCTGAGAGCTCAAAGAACTATAGCTCATTTGGTACTTTTGCTCCTTAGTATGGATAGTCTAACGATTTGAATGGCCTACATAAATGTCTATGGACAAATACATATATTTAAACTTATTTAGGTACAATACACTCACATTCACCCAAATGTATACAAATGAAAGGAAAGTTTTTGTTCCCCCTTATGCAACACACAATCTATTTTAATATTTCTGCCTTTTGTCACATAATGTGAATAAATGAAAATCCATAATTTAATGATTCCTGGTATATTCAATAAGTCTATTCAACATAATAAAAAATGGCTCATTAAAAAAAAAAAAAAATCAGTCGTAGAAGCATCCTAGAAGTGTGCTCACATGGTTCATTTAATGATTAGATGTATTATTATACCTACGGGCGTGAATTGTTTCAAATAGTGTGTTGTATGTAGAATAGTGTCTGCATACACTTTACTTCTCCCCGTGTCTAATCTGTTTTAATGTCTGCCTTCTTTGTGGACTGTATGTGCCTTCTGGGCAGGAATCATATCTGCAAACTGTATTGTACCATACTTCTCCAAATGCTTAATACAATGCTCTGCACACAGTAAGTATTCAATGCATACTATTAACTGAGTGATTGAAATATACTGACATAATTGCAGGGGTAACTGAATTTTGAAACATATGAAAGACCTACTGTTTCAACCATATTGGGCATACACAAAAACCACCTCTTTTATGCTAGTAGGTTTATTTTGCAGCACCTGGTATTCTTTTCAATTTTGCCCAAATCAGTAGTATTTATCAGGTGCCTACTGCAGAGTACTGATCAAACATGCTTTGGAGAGAACAAAATAATTCATAAAATTTCACCTATTTAATTAAAGCACTTAATACGTGACCTGTATTGAAATAAAATGCTGGAGTAGGTATAAGATAGTCAGGCCAGACAAAATTCCTGCTTCGTATGGGGCCCTTAGTCCCTGCCCACAGGGAGGGAGAATAGGCATTAATCCCCATTTTACAGAGAAGTAAAGTGCAGGAGACAGGAGCTCAGTGATGTAGCAAAGGTCCACAACAGGCAAGTGCCAGAGCTGGGATTAGAATCCAAATCCTCTGACACCCAGGTGAGTATTCTTTCTACCAAGTCATGCTGAAGACTTTAAGGATTTTATAATCTAGAACAGGAGGCAGACGGTAAAATGAATTACGGATAGAAGAAGTAAGCTTGTTGTGTGCAGGGAACGTATCTACCAACTCTGTTAGATGGTACATTTGCAAGTGTTCTGCACAAAAATGCACCCTCAATAAAACAGTAGCGGATTGATTTAGATATGTACATTCATCTTACTGTGGGGCAGGTGGTGACTAAGTGCTGAAATCAGAGGTTTATGGTGAGGAGATGAAAAATTAACCAGGGAAGACCTTCCTGGAGGAGATGTCATTTCATAGCATTTCGATTAGACTGTAGACCGTCAAACGGCAAGGGACTGTCTCTATCTTCTTGCCTGACTTGTTCATTTCCAAGCGCTTAGTACAGTGCTCTGCACATAGTAAAGCACTCAATAAATCACTATTGAATAAATACTATTGAATAACGTGTTTGAAGAGCTTTCAGTCCTTATAAAGATTCTGCTGATAAATAACCTTTTTTATTTATTTATTTTTTTTATAACAGTGTGCCATCCCTGCTTAACAATATTGCATACTGGCAAAGGCAACAGCTTTCACGAAACAAAAAAGATAAAGGCAAATATATTTTCTGCAAATGTATGCATATCAAGAGCTTAATACAGTGTTCTGTGCATACGAAGTGCTCAATAAATTCCATTGATTTACTGACTGTGCATATTCAAACATAATTTAGGGAGTGATCTCTAATAGCCTCACCTGGGTTTTCCAAGTTACCGCTGTACCTTAAATGCTTAATGACGGTGCCTGGAATTGGGAACTGTCCAAAAACCTGATTAAATTTTGACAATATTAAAATATGTAGAGGGATTAAAAAAAAGTGTTGAAGAGAAAATATATACAGAATACTCTGAATTTAAATTGGAGCCCAAATATCATGGAAGCAATTTTAAGTTAAATGAAATTGAAATCTCAGGTGTCTCACTACATTTATGAGCCTAGACTAAATTATTTTCTCAGTTGTATGCATAATTAAGGTCTGAATATCTTTCACCTCTCCTCCTTCCACTTCCCCATTTCCCCACTGCCTCCAGTCCCCTGTTACATAGCCACATTTCTCCAAGGAGTCTTACATTACAGACATTATAGGATGCCAAGGATAGATTTTAAATAAAGGAAATTCACTTGGAGTGGTCAGTTTGCCGTCACAGATATGGCTACTCTCAAGGGATGCAATGAGGAAGTTTTCTAGTTAAACCCTGGACTGGACTTAAGTCTACACCCACTTCATTGGCATAAGAAAAAGAGGTATCAGGGTAAGAATTCTGTGAAAAATACACTTTTCATAAAATTAAATTATTCACTGTCTTCGCATACCATCCTGATAAAGAAGAACATTGGATCAATTTTGTGAGTAAAATGTTGTTAATATTGTTCCAAGACTATTAATAACACATGAGGGGAAAAAAAACCATAGCTTATCTACACAAGAACACCTCTCTGAATAAAATGTTAACATCCAGAGCTTCAAATTCAAATCTGAGGTCCAGAGATACATGCAATATTTTATTGATGCGTCTTCAATCATTAAGATACAGTACATTATCCTTGTTCTGTGCTACCGAAGAATGGATTCTAGTATTCATGTATATGCTTATATAGAACATGGTGTCTTATTAGCAAGACACGCATTTGTAATAACCCAGAAAATATGAGGCAGCAAAATATAAATCAATTGCATTTACTTAGCACTCAGTCTGTGCAGAGCACTGTACTAAACACTTGGGAGAGTACACTGTAACAGTGTTTGTAGACACAGTCCCCACTCAGAGAGACTTTGCAATCTAGAGATATAACATCCACATGGTTTCAAAACTCACAGGCTGGATTCTCCCCTGGGACTAGAGTCACTGCTTTTTCAGAATGAAAAGTGACCTTCCACTACCACTAATCTCTTTGTTGTACCTTGTTTAAAAATGACTTGGATAATGTTGGTTTATATATAGTCCAGAGAACTTGACATGTTCCCAGTTAAATACCTTGCTCGGTTCAGAATTGCTGAACTGTAACTATTCCATCAATCCAGTAAAATGCATTTCAACTCCTGTTTTCACAGCTAGCTTCTTTCTCAATGAATCTAAGCGATGATTTGCTTACCAACAGTTGTGGGGTTTTTTGACTCAGAGAAAGCTATCTTCAGAGTTTCACTCGACAATCCAGACTCAATGATATTTTCAATACAAAGAAGTCATTAAACTATAATTATGAATAATGATCACACTATTGAGTGCTTTCTCTGTGCCAAGCACTGTACTAACCATTGAGATAGATATAAGATAATCAGGTTGGACACAGTCCCTGTCCCACAAGGTGCTCACAATCTAAGTAGGAGGGAATCCCACTTTACTCTCTTGCCCAAACCATATTTCTTTAACACTATTCAGTTCACGTTCCTCTCCTCCTCAAGAGCTTCCAGTGTTTCCCCTTCCACTTCCACATTAAATCGAAACCCCTAACCATAGTCTTTAAAGCACTCAATCACCTTGTCCCCTTCTACCTTACCTCCCTGATTTCCCACTACAATCTGGCCTTCACACTTTGCTCTTCTAGTGTCAATTTACTCGACATATTTCACGCTCATCTATCTCACCGCCAACGACTTGCGCACTTGCTGGCTCTGGCCTGGGACACCCTCCTTTTCCATAGCTGATAGAGATGATCACTCTCTCCACTTGCAAAGCCTTATTAAAAGCAAGAGCCCTTCCTCAGCTACACCCTCTCCCACTCTCTTCTGCATCACTCTTGCACTTTGGATTTGCCCCCTTTAATCCCTTCCTCCCTCAGCCCCAAAGCACTGTGCACATATCTGTAATTCATTTATTTAGATGAATGTCTGTTTCCCCCTCTAGACCTTAAACTCGTTGTCTACCAATTCTGCTTTATTGCACAAGCCCTTAGTACAGAGCTCTGCAGGTAGTAAGGATTTGATATATATATATATATATATATATATATATATATATATATATATATATATATATATTGATTGACTGATTACAGATGAGGAAACAGGCACAGAGAAATTAAGTGACTTTCCCGAGATCACTGAACAGACAAGCAATACAGCTAGGATTAGAACCCAGGTCCTTCTATGATGTGAAGAAAAGAGAAAACAGACACAATTGGTAACAGCAAAAAATTGGGGTTTTTTTGTTTGTTTTGTTTTGTTTTGTTTTTTGTGTGTGTGTGTGTGTGCGCCCAGGCATTTGTTTATCAAATGGAATTAGGTTGTCTTTTCCCCCTCTGGTTGTATACAATATCCTTTATTCCACTGGTTGCATACAATATCCTTTACTCCACTGATAATGGAAATTGATCAGATGATCCTGACACAAGTAGCCTGGTGCCAAGTCGCCATCATACTAAATAAGTTAGTCTCACAAAGGAAATGTTAGTCTACGAGATTTAATTTGCTATTTCCTTGCCTATATTTTTCCTTTTTTAACCACTGCAAACTGTGCTGCCTAGGTAACAATTTTGAGATTTTTTTTTTTTAATGGCATTTGCTAAATGCTTACTCTGTGTCAGGCACTTACTAAACACTATGGTAAATATGAGATAATCAGGTTTGACACAGTCCCTGTCACTCCTAGAGCTCACAGCCTTTATCTCCATTTTCCAGATAAGGTAGTTGAGGCCCAGAGAAGTGAAGTGACTTGCACAAGGCCACACAGCAGACAGGTGGAGGCGCTAGGACTAGAAACCAAGTCCTTCTGACTTCCAGGCAATACACTATCCAATACACTAGACTACACTGCTTTTCTCTTCATTCTCTGTGGCCGACGCACATCTTAGGTTGTGTGTATGCTTTGGTGTGGATTGTTACAAGGATGTAAGGAGTCACTTGAAGTTAGAATAGTAAAGAGATCTTTTGGTTTGTCAGAAACACAGTTGTTAGGATTGACCTCCAAAGATTGTTCTACCAAGAAGCATCTGTTCCTATTTTAACAATTACCCTAAAATGAGAGGCATGATAATGATAGTCAAATCTTCAATTAACTTCCCTGAAAGAACTGATCGAAAAAGTTAAGACAATTAATGCGGTGGAGAATTTCAGGAGGGAAAGAGCTCGATCATTAGAAGAGGAAGTAACGACCAAAAAAGAAGCACTTAAAGGTCCCAAAATGGAGAGGGTTATTGGAAGGGGCTTCATACTCCTTAGTCTGTTTGGTTCCCAGTTTCTTGTTCCATATTTGACCAAATAAGCTCCTCTATGTCTTCTAACTCTGTCCTCCCAAGCACTTGCCTGAGTTGTCTACACATATTAAGCCCTCAAATAACACTACTGATTGCTAATTGATTGAATCTTCACAACCAAGCTTGGCCAAAAATGATCACTGACACCACTCTATTCAGAAGAGGCCAAACCCCAGCAGTATAATGGGTTGTCTGTACATCATTTTAGCACCTTGTTAAACTATGCAACCACATCAATGCCATCCTCCCACCCTTCTCACCCATATCACCTTTCTCGTGCCCTCTTTCGTAGCACGGAATGAGAGGAAGTCTAAATATTTTAGAGAGCCTGCTCCCACGATCTATGATAGTAAGTTTCTATGCAGTCTATTCAGAATATTTTTTTAAAAAATTTCTTGTAACCGGGGGTCCAAGGAATTTTAGAAGATTGCCATTCATGCCATTCAGCCCTGTCTTTCAATCTGCATGGTTGTTGGGAAGATCATAGATGTGAATTTTCTTGTACGTTTTACCTATTAAGAAATGTAAATCTAATTCATTCATTCATTCATTCAATAGTATTTATTGAGCGCTTACTATGTGCAGAGCACTGTACTAAGCACTTGGAATGAACAAGTCGGCAACAGATAGAGACAGTCCCTGACATTTGACGGGCTTACAGTCTAATCGGGGGAGAATCTCCCACACTAGATTAAGAAAATGAATGCAAACATATTTCAACCTATTATATGTGTTTATAAAATCAATCAAAAGTATCATTTGAGCACTTGTTATGGGTAGAATACTGAACTAAGTACTGAAGACCCGGTCAAGGGATTGCAGTCTATGCAGAAGAGACCGACACATGCTTTACATTATGTAACTTGAATTCCAAGAGTAACAAGTATAATAAATTTAAACCAAAAACCTCTCCCATTTCAAAAAACAAGTCAGTAAATTGCTTTCACTTCCCACTTCAATCCCAGAAACACTGTTATCTTCAAGATTCGTGAACTGTTCATCTATCATGTCTTAAAGTTGTCATTAATATTTGATATTGCATCAATCTAATCAATTGTAAACCTTGAGGACCTAGGTGCAGAACACTCGCACAGTGTTTGGACACAGTAGGAACTTAAATATATCTACTATTATTAGAAGACTGAAAGCCGACCTATGGGACTCCAGTCACGCAGGTGACATTTCTTTGAAATAAAGTGGCAACCCCAAGCTTTCTGAGGCAGATTTGGGGATATAGGTGCCAATATAGGTTGGGATACGGAGGATATGGCCACCATTCCCTGGTTTTAATCAGATGCAGAGATTAAACCATTGTTTTTGCCTTCACGGGTTTGAGTCTGAACTCCCATTTTCCATACCTAATCTCTGACAAGAGGGGACAACTTCAGAGCCGGGGGGGGAAGGTATTTCCTCTTCAAAGATCACCTCCTGCTTCCTTCTTCCCCAGTTAATCAGTTAATCATATTTACAGAGCTCTTGCTGTGTACGGAGCACCTTACTAAGCTCTGTACTAAATACAGCAATAAACAGACACATTCCCTGCCCACAACGAGCGGCAGCACATATACTAAAATTGGAACAATACAGAGAAGATTAGCATGGCCCCTGCGCAAGGATGACACGCAAATTTGTGAAGTGTTCCATATTTTTCTATTTATTGGCATTGTTCTTGTCTGTCTGTCTCCCCCGATTAGACTGTAAGCCCATCAAATGGCAGGGACTGTCTCTATCTGTTGCCGACTTGTTCATTCCAAACGCTTAGTACAGTGTTCTGCACATCGTAAGCACTCAATAAATACTAATGAATGAATGAATGAACGAGCTCACAGTCTAGAGGGGAGAGACACATTAAAACCTCTCCCTTTTCAACCTCATACTCAAGACTTAAAGTGTCTTGTGTGTTAGGGGAATACTTCTGAAAGAAAACAGTCTACTTTTATGGGACCCCTTAAACATATAGATGGGATGAAAACTGTTTTACAGTCTTTTCCAATTCATAAGCATTCAACAAGTAGAACATGTTGACAATAAAAAGGACTTTAGTCTCTGCACACAGTAAGTGCTCCAATAAATATCATCAATTGAATTGATTGATGCTCCTGCAGCCATGTACCTGGAGATACAAAGTTACTGCCTACTTGAATAAATGTTTTTTGCATCTGGATATTCCACAGGCGACTACTTGGAGATTTAGAGACACAAAGAATGACAGAGAGGGATCGGGTTAGTCTAAGGAGCTTGGAATTGCTAGTCAAGTGACCTGCTCATTCATCCTCACACTGGCACTAGTTTGCAATGTGACTTTGGTTAAATTATCTAACTTCTGTAGGCCTCTGTTTCCTCATCAATTAATTAAGAATAAATATCGGGGGCCCCACTTATTTTTATTAGCATTATTGGTATAGAAAATTGCTGGATGGAAAGTAGATGCAGTTTTCAGAATCTTTCAGGACTTTCAGATCTGCCCTTTAGAAGTTATTACACAATTGTGTCCCTATCATCCAACTTTGGAGAAAATTAGAGAAAATTGATCCATGTAAAAGTGACACTATGGTCACTTTGGACTATTTGGGGTTCCAAGAGCCAGCTCAGGAGAAAACTCTAACAGAAAGTACAGTAAGATAACACATCAACTTGTCCATTCAAGAAGAGTGGAGGCATGGTTTGGGAAATCAGAGGGCAGAGAAACACTTACGAGAAGAGCCGCATCAATATCAGTCTAATGATTGCAAAAGAGCTTTCTTATATGAATATTTTTATGCTTAAGCACTGCTTGAAATTGAAGATTAACATTGACCCAGTCATCTGTCATATCCCAGCTCGGTGAGAGTATCTGATCTCTCTGTGTGCAGTTTCTCCCTCTCCACTCCACACTTCACTCTGCTGCCAAGACTTCTTTTCTAAACTTGTTCTTCCCCAGATCTGTCAACTCTCAAAAGCTTCCAATCATCACCCATTCCCTTCTTTATCAAGCAGGGGACTCCTTTGAGGCATTCGATCAACTCTCTCCTTCCTTCCTATCCACTGCTCTCCAGATCACACTCTCTTGCTGTGGGCCATTCTTGTCTTTCCAACTTGTCTTTCCGTGCCCTATTCCTGGCTAGGACCCCTTTCCTGTCTCCACTTCAAATCTGATAGATGACAGCTTTCTCCATCCCCGAAACTGTATCTCTTCCAGGAAACCTTCCCTAATTCACCTCTACTTTCCCCAGATTATGTCCCTCAGATGGACCTCCAGCACTATGGAGTCACCTGAGCACCTGCGACCTCCTTCTCTCCCATATCACTAATACACCCATCTTTATATAGCTTATTACTAAAACCCTTATTCATGCAACTATCTTTCTTTTCTCTCTCCTCCGATTTGTAAATTATTACATCATCCCTCTAAATACGGACACACATTTACTGATACATACACAAGACATGTCATTTATGCTGTTTATTTTTATGTTTGTTGTCTCCAGTAGAAGCAAGTGATCAAGGTTGAAAAGCAGCATGGTCTATTGGGAAAGAAAAAAAAAAATAGCCCTTGGAGTCAGGAGACCCTTATTAGAATCTGAGCTCTGCAATTTTCCTGTGTGACCTTGAAGGGATTACATAACTTCTCTGTGCCTTAGTTTCCTCCGATGTAAAATGGGTATTAAACACATCTCCCCCCCCCCCCCCCGAGACAATGAACACCTTGTAAAATAGGGACTGTGTTGATCTGATTGCATTGCATCAATCCCAGGGATTAAATATATATATATATATATATATATATATATATATATATATTATATATATATATATATATATATATCACAGGTATTATCATCATCTTCATCATCATCATTACAAACTATGGTTAGGATACTGCCTGTTTTCCATGTCTATTTTTTTTTTCCCTCCTTTGGTAGATCCCTCTGCACCTAGCCCAAACTAGGGACTCATTAAATTAGTTAGTTGGTGAGTAAAAGAGAGAAATGGCAAGAGATCTATAACAGCAGCTTCTTGGGTCTATAGATATCAACCGTAGTTGAACATTTTGTTTAAATATTAAAACAGTCTTCCAAGATATCAGTGCTATTATTCATATTTTAGAGATGTGGAATTCGTTCAGAAGCATTCATCAATAGGAATGCCATGTGTGTATGGGGAAAAATAGAGGAAATGCCTGAATGGGAATGAAAATGTGCCCCAAAGTAATATCTTGGTATAAAGGGAAAATAAAGTCATAAAACTAGAAGAGAATGCTACATTTCACTTTCACAGAGAATTGAAAATACTGCAAAAGCATTTTCTGTAAAAGGGAATCTTTCCAATCAATACACTGTTTTTAAAAGTTAAAGCTTTTTGGGAACACACATTTCATGTCTTTAAACCTCCCATGTTAAACGATCAAGCATTCTAAGGAATCAACAAAACATTTTCACAAAGGAAATTGACATATTTGGAGAAAGTTCCCATCAATTCACACCGTGTTTACCCAATTTTTTTTTTTTTTTTTTACCATCACGACATGACATAAACTGGATAAAAACCAAGTTAATTGAAAGGAATGATGTTTGCATTTTAAAGCTCCATGACTTTGGCTTCTATACTTTAATCTACAGTAAGAATTGATAGAAAAATTTGAGCAGCTTATTGTGGTTTTGTACATGGGTTACGTTTAACATTAGTGAATGAGTGAAATCTATTTAAATGTTGCCAACTAAGGTGGTGCTCCATAGACTTTAATTACAACTTCATCTTTGGGGTTCTTATCTGGAGATCGATAAGTTTAAATGCCGAGGCACATCACTTATTGCAGAAGCAACGGTTACAAACTGTCAGTTCTTCCTGGATGACTGAAAATATGCTAAATATTTCTAACGTTACATCAAACAATTTGGGTTTTGTTTCGCCCAAACTAAGACCTTTCACCCCTTTTGTAGATGAATATGGTGGGTATGTGTTTTAACAAAGGTCAGAAGATATAAAACGAGCCACAATCAAATGAAGAGGACAGACGACGCTGACCGTCCAAGACGGGAAACTTTCACCCCTAAACACTGTGTCAGAATCAATTCTTGGGGAAAGCTTTGACTACAGGTACCGTCTCGTAATGATTACTCTTCACATAAATCGATCTAAACGCTGAAGAACTGCAGGTTACCTAAGAATTGATGAAAACATAAACGGCCTTGCTTTATTTTTGGCTATACTGCTTAAAGAGTAAACATCTCATGAGACTAATAATAGGCTTACTATAAGTAGAACAGCTAATAAATTGGCTAAAAGTCCCATTGGTCTCAGATATTAGATTCTTAAGGAAACGTGAGAGAAGAAATTGCCAAAGTGGAAGAGTACAGGGAGACAAAAGTGGTCGAGTTTTGGATCTGCCAGTGAGCTGAGAGTTTATTTTGAGAAGCACATTTAATCTCTATGATGGGGAGATGGGGGAGAAGAAAATATTGATCCCGGCACTATTGTCCTGGGATTCTCTGAGAAATATGAAATCATTAATATCAAAGTATCTTGTAAAATATGGTAGTAAGTAGCAAAATAACATTAAAAATAGTAAAACTAATTATTTGTTAAGCGCCATGTGCTAGGCACTGTGCTAAGCACTGGGGTGGATACAAGCAAATTGGGGGGGACACAGTCCCTGGACCCACGTGGCACTCACAGTCTCATTCCCCATTTTACAGATGAGATAACTGAGGCAGGGAGAAGTGAGATGACTTTTCCCAAGGTCATACAACAGACAAGTGGCGGAGCTGGTATTGGAACCCATGACCTTTGACTCCCAGGGCCTTGCGTGGCTCAGTGGAAAGAGCCCGGGCTTGGGAATCAGAGGCCATGGGTTCTAATCCCAGCCTCTGCCACATATCAGCTATGTGACTTTGGGCGAGTCACTTCACTTCTCTGTACCTCAGTTACCCATCTGTAAAATGGGGATTAAGACTCTGAGCCCCACGATGGGACAGCCTTAATTACTTTGTATCTACCCAGCACTTAGAACAGTGCTTGGCAAATGGTAAGTGCTTAACAAACACCAAAATTATTATTATTATTATTTTTGTTATGTAATGATAACTACCCTTTGGAAAATGATGAAAACAAAGATTCAAGGGGTTATTAAAGTCAGACAAAAATTAGATTGCTAAACAACAGAAGTTCCTAGCAGGAATAGTAATAGTAGTAATTAATGAGGCAGATCCCTGTAAAACTCATTGAGGCAGGGAGCATTTCTACCAATTCTGTCACTCTGTACTCTCCCAAGCGCTCAGTACAAGTGCTCTGAACACAATAAGCACTCAATAAAATACCAGTGATTGACCCTACAATGGCTGTTATCATTAGGTGTTGACAATAAATAAATAAATAAATAAATAAATAAATACATAAATAAATAAATACTTGTAGGTGTTCTGACAAGATGTCTTTCCTGCCACCCAGCTACTATTACTTATTTCTCTGGATTATCTGCCAGTAAGTCTTCTGCTGACCTGAAAAACCTAAATTCAGTTCCCAAAGGTAAAGAGTTTACCCCCGAGGAGGAGCTTTTAGACTTTAGGAGAATCTCATCTGTATGCTACAAAGTCCGAGGCAGGTAACTGTGGGAAAGTAAAAATGGAAGAAACTAGATTTGGAGAGTCCCACCAGGGGAGGGGATAACTAGACACCGGACTTTCCCCGCATGCCTTCCAAGTACATCTCTAGAGCATTTAAAGCTGGGGAATGTCATCAGGAGTACACTGCTTTATCTCAATTGCCTTGAGCAAGGCATAAAGAAGAAGCAATCAGGAAAGAGGGAAAAGAAGTCAGATGTGTAGAGATTAAATCCAACACTGAATTGTACCCAGAAGTGAAATGGCTGAAACGGCAGAATGCAGCGGAAAAGATGTGATGTGGTCCTGATGCCCTCCGTATCCCCTGAGGGTTTAGAGTGGCTTTTAGAGCAGGGAATGTGTCTACCAATTCTGTTATACTGTCCTCCTCCAAGTGCTCTGTACAGTGCTCTGCATAAGAAAGCGCTCAATAAATATGATTGGTTGCCTGATTTACTTATTCGCTGAATAGCAGTATGAAAAGACTTAGCGTCATAACTCATGTGATGGGCATTTATGAGCGCAAGCAGGACCGAGGCCTGAAAATTAGCTTAGGTATCTCACATTTTTTCAAAAGAAGGAATGGATTATTGAGGCCTCACAGATGTGTGCATTTAACAGGAGCAGAACCGGAAAGTGTTGGAATTGATGTTAAGAATCAATTGCCAAATAGTAATATTTTGACCAACTGCAACTTCACGCAAAGCTCAACACTAGGCCGTGCATTTACATATCACTTTCTGGACTCAACCCTTACATTCCATTGGGGATTTGGAATCAATTGGCTAAACAAAGAATAGTCAACAAATTGTTTCTCAAAAAAAACAAAGACTTCTAGATTCCTTCAGCACACTTCTACATCTCTTTCTCCACAGATCCGAAGGATAATGTTGGGGCACACTGCTAGTCAACTACGGAGAAGAGTACAGGCTTGGGAGTCAGAGGACGTGGGTTCTAATCCCAGCTCCGACACCTATCTGCTGTGTGACCTTGGGCAAGCCACTTAACTTCTCTGTGCCTCAGTCCCTCATCTGTAAAATGGGGATTAAGACTGTGAGGCCTGCATGGGGCAACCTGATTAACTTTTATCTATCCCAGCACTTAGAACAGTGGTTGGCCCATAATAAGTGCTTAACAAAGAGCATAATAATAATGATTATTGTATTATATTACTCATTACTTAGACTCTGTTTGGACTACAAAATGCTTCTCTCCTTCCCTCCCATTAACTGCTCTATGGTGCCATGCTCACAAGGAGCACAACTGTAGGGAGCAAAATGGTGCCTCAGTCAAACAATCAATAATATTTATTGAGCACCTAATATGTGGTGAATTCTGTATTAAGCTCTTGGGAGTGTTCAAAAGAAATTTGGGTAGACCGATCCTGCTATCAAGGAGTTTTAACAATAATAATAATGATATTGGTATTTCTGAAACACTTATTATCAATAAATGGTATTTTATTAAGAGTTCACTGTGTGCAGAACACTGTATTAAGCGTTTGGTAGAGTGCAATTCAACTGTGTTGGTAAGCACGTGCTAAGCCCACAGTGAGTTTACTATGTGTCAGACACAGACTAAGTAATGAGGTAGATGCGGAGTAATTAGATCAGGCAGAATCCCCGACCCTCACATGGCTTCACAGCGTCAAGGGGGTGGACTTTCATGATAGGGAAAGGTGTGGGTGTCAGAAAAAAAAGAGATAATTCCAAAAAAGGAGGCAGACGTGAGCAAGAGTTCAGCAGCGGGAGAAATGAGCAGGAGGCAGTGACTGTACGAGATACAGGAGCACTGTACCTAATATTCAGGATAGCACAGTAAAAGAGAAGATGTGACCATAGGCCTTTGAGAAGTTTACAATCTAGAGGAGCAATTACAACCCAGGTGAAACCTGCTAACCTTCCAAAGGGTGGGCAGCAGAAAAGTTTTGAAGACCCAATGAAACGAAGCCTTAAATGATGGGGGCAGAGCTACGGAGAGAGGGGGAGGGATCAGGAATACTGCAATCAGAAAAGGGGTAACCACCATAAGGAAGAGGCTTGGGAAATTCCACGAAAACCAAGGGGAGAAACAAAAATAGCATCAGAAATGGGGGCCAACAAATGTTATAGCGAAGCAAGGGGCAATCTTTACATCGACCCAAAGCAGAAGGGACTGTCAGTTGCAGAGGAATTTAATCAATCACACTCACACACAATATACTTTCAAATCCTTCCTTCTGCTATCACCCTGTTCATGAATGTAAATACCAAATCTATTGCACTGTATCCTCCCGAGCGTTAAATACAGGGCTCTGCACACAGTAAGTCCTAGATAATTTCCATCGATTAACTGATTCAAAAAACAATGGTGATAAAATATAGAGTCATTTCTCCCATTACATGTTTTCCCTGAGTACTTCTGAGAGAACACTGATGGGGAGTTATAATTATATCATCCTCAGTATATAATAACAATGTTAAAGATCAAGGCTATTTATTAAATGCTTACCAAGTATGTACTACAGCACCGTATGGATTTCTGAGATAGATACAATATAATCAGGCCAGATATAGTTCCTGTCCCATATAGGGCTCAAAGTCTAAGTAGGAGGGAGAAGGATTGAATCCCCATTTTATAGCTGAGAACACCGAAGCACAGAGAATTTAAGGTGATGTGCCCAAGGTCACACAAGAATTAAGGAGAGGCAGAATTAGAATCCATGTCCTCTGATTCCCAGGCCCATGCTCTTTTCAGTAGTGCATGCTATTTCTAATATATGTCTGTAATATATTAATAATAATGTTGGTATTTGTTAAGCGCTTACTATGTGCAAAACACTGTTCTAACTGCTGGGGTAGATACAGGATAATCAGGTTGTCTCATGGGAGGCTCACAGTCTTAATCCCCATTTTACATAGGAGGTAACTGAGGCACAGAGAAGTTAAGTGATTTGCCCACAGTCACACAGCTGACAAGTGGCAGAGCTGGGATTCAAATCCATGACCTCTGACTCCCAACCCCGGGCTCTTTCCACTGAGCCACACTGGTAAATATATACTTATTCACATTTATACGTATATTTCAAAATGTGTGTGTCCTGCCAGGTGACCTCCTTAACATGGGTACTAAAGAAGAAACCCTTGGGCATTATCAGGGATCTGATTCTATAAATAATCATTTCTCCACATCTGAGAAAGATGTGTGTAACTCTGTATAACATCCTTAGGCCCACTGAACCTTTTACTCTAATAAAGTAAAAGAGCAAACTCAGACTTCTGCATTCCTTACTAAATGGCCATATTTACCAGTTTTTAAATAAGTTAATGGATGCAAAGCACCTCACATAAAAGGCAAATCCATAAAATCAAATGGTACTTTATTATATTCAGTATATTAAAGCACCTACTTATATTCAAGTGGTGGATAACATCGATTTTTAATTACCACAACAACACAAATATATTCTGCTGTACTTTTTCTCTCTTCTTTTTTAACTGTACGGAAAACATTTTGAAGAATGAATCACTTCCCTGAGTGGTTGAGGAAAGCAGTTAACGGAACCTGTGTGAAACTGACAATCAGACAATTTCACAATTCAAATTGAAGGGTTTTTTTTTTTTTTCTTAAAAAAAAACCCACCAGTATTGAATAATTATATAGCACATAGTTGGAGGCCGGAAAACTTTTGTGCCGTTAATGGATCTTTTCTCCAAAATTGCAATCTAAATTACAGTTTCCTTGAAGGCAACACAAGGAAGTGCCACAAATAAAATAATTGAATTTCTAGTGTATCAAAGAAAACATGGAACAAAGTCCCCGGGTTTTGCTTTGCTATCCAGATTATCTCCCAGGATTCCCTCAAGGGAATCAAAGTTTAAGCATTTACCAGGAGCACTGACACAGAAGGATACCCTGGTGGCCTAATCAAAAGAGACAACGGGAGCTATTCTTTCATTCCGTAAACGCCAGCCTTGGCCAACTGAATTGTGAGGCGGTGAAAGGAGTGAAGGTTTGGCCTTCTTTAAAGAAAAGTTAAAATGAGAAGATGGAGCCATAAAAGTTGTGTAGATGTTTGCACAATAGAATAGCTTTTCCCAGAGTCTTACAGATGCCACAGACAGGCTTTGGTTGCTTTAGTATGTGAAAGATTGATAGAATTAGTTTTCAAGCTGATCGAAACATTTCAGTGAAATTCCAATTGCCCAGGTCTACTATGATAAGGACTTGTTGTTTTCCAGGATGAACCCAGATCATGGATTCATGTGGGTAATTACTCACTCTATCAGTCACCACACATTGTGTCTTCTGGCACTGTGCATAAAAAAGTGGTTGCTGTTAATAATGTTGGTATTTGTTAAGAGCTTACTATGTGCAGAGCACTGTTCAAAGAGCTGGGAGTAGACACAGTGTTATCAGGTTGTCCTACATGAGGCTCACAGTTAATCCCCATTTTACAGATGAGGTTGCTGAGGCACAGAGAAGTTAAGTGACTTGCCCACAGTCACACAGCTGACAAGCGGCAGACCCAGAATTCAAACCTATGACCTCTGAATCCCAAGCCCGGGATCTTTCCACTGAGCCAAACTGTTTCTCTGTTACTGATACATAGCAGCAGAGACCTACTAGCTGCTCCTGGAATTGAATCAATTAATCAATGGTATTTATTGAGCACTTAGTGCTGCAGGAGCACCATACTAACAATTTGGGTGAGTTCAACAGGGTTGAGAGGCGTGTTCCTCGCTAATGAGAAGTGGGGGGACAGACATCAATATAAATTACGGATAGGAATTTAAGGACTATGGGGCTGAGGTTGGGGGGAGTATCAAGTGCTCAAAAGGTACATATCCAAGGGCAAGGGTGAGGCAGTTGGGAGAGAGAATTCAAGAGAAATGAGGGCTTAGTTGGGGAAAAGGTCTCTTGAGGGAGATGTGATTTTGATAAGGATTTGAAGGTGAGAAGAATGTCATAAAAGGAATATAAAAGAGAATTCTAGGCCACAGAAAAAATGCAGGCAAAGCATTGGGGCTAGATGGGTGAGATTGAGGCACAGCGAGTAGTACGTTGGCCTTAAAGAGTGACGTGACCAGGCTGAGTTGAACTAGGAAATCAGTGAGGTAAAATAGGAGGTAAGATAGTGAGATAAGATAGTGAGAGTAAGATCGGTGATTGAGAGCTTTAAAGCCAATGATAAAGAATTCCTATTTGATTCAGAAGTGGATGGGCTACCACTTGGGGAGTAGGGAGATGTATGCTGAACTTTTTTTTTTTTTTTTTCCAAGAAAAATGTGACAGGCAGAAAAGTGAAATATGGACTAAAGTGGGGAGAGACAGAAGGCAGGGAGAACAGAAAAGAGGCTGATGCAGTAATCAAGGCAGGATAGGGGAAAGTGCTTGGGTCAGGGTAATAGCAATTAAGATGGAGAGGAAAGGGTGGATTTTAGTGATAGGATGAGGGTAAAACCCACCAGAGGATTGGTGCCAGATTTAACGTATGGGTTGAATGAGAGAGATCAACTGAAGATAATTCAAAGATTAGAGGTTTGAGAGGCGGGGAGGATGATAGTATTTTCTATAATGTTAATAAAATTATGAAGGGGACAGGATTTGGGGGAGAAGATGACTTTTGTTTTGGACATGACTTGTACATAGTAAGTGCTAAACAGATACCTTTTTTTTTTTTTAAAAAAAAAGAAAGCTTTCTGTCAGTTGGATACGCAAGTAGAGGTATCCTGGAGGTTGGCTGAAATGAGAGACAGGGGAGGAGAGAGGTCAGGCTGGGGAGGTAGCTTTGGGAATCATCTGCATAGAGATGGGAGTTGAAGCCATGTTAGTGAATAAGTTCTCCAAGGGAGTGGGTGTAAACACAGAGAGGAAGGGGGCCCAGAACTAAGCCTGGAATATTCCAACAGTCGCAGGTGGGAAGCTGAGGAAGAGCCTGTGAAAGAGATGGAGACTGAGTGGTCAGAGAGATAAGAAGAGAAACAGGAGGGGCACTGTCAGCAAAGCACGCAGCCAGCAGATGATCAAACTGTCAGAATCTATAAATTCTTCGAAGTTCTGTGTAAGCACGGACTATATCTTCTCTGGCTGATCTTTTTTCCCAGTGCTTAGTAACTTGTGTTGCATTTAATAGGTGTTTAAGTCTCTTAATACAAATAATGATGATGATAATGGAGTCTGTTAAGCATTTACTATGTGCCAGGCACTATTCTAAGCGCTGGGGTAGATACAAGATTTTCAGGTAGATACAAGATGTTTTACATAGGGCTTGCAGTCTTATTCCCATTTTACAGATGAAGTAACTGAGGCACTGAGAAGTTAAGTGAGTTGCCCAAGGTCACCCAGCAGATCTGTGGTCTAGCCCCGAAAGCCGGCACTGATTTTTTTTTTCAGCACCTAGCACAGCATGAACTATGAATCAGTCATATAAGCAAAATACATTTATAGATATCCTCTCCGTTGCATAATTACTATGTGATTAAAATATTCATTGGCAAGTGTTAGTCACACTGTACTTAGCAAAAAAAATCACTTGGATAAAGCACATAAGAAAGTGTCAGGTTTTCTTTCTATGAGAAAAAATAGTGTTGACTCAACACAATGGCCATCAACTGGGTTATTTCTTCTAGACATGGAAATTTTTTCTACCATCATCAACAGGATTGATTGAGTTTCTACTGCACGTAGATCACCGTACTAGCTGCTTAGGGAACAAACACCGTAAGTAAAAGACACGGATTCTGTCCTTCAATATAGCTTGCGGTATTTCATTACAAAACGGAAACAAATTAATGAAAGGAAACAAAGTAGACCTGTCCAACACTTGAAAAGATGCATCTATGGGGTAGCCGATGGATAAGAAATAATGATGAAAGCAAAGGCTTGAATTAGACTCCGATTGGTCTGACCTATTCCATGGAGTTCAGAGACCGTTTATCATCACGTCAGAGAGATTCAAAACCATGTTTGAGGCAACATAAAGAATCAGAAGGAAATAGGAGAAATCCAGTCACAGAAAGGTTCAAGCAAAGGGTAGTCTCCTGATGACAGGGTAGATTAGGTTCCCGAAACATGTACTGATTAGGGACCATTGTCTTCTAAAGCCTTTACAACAATGAAAAGGTGAGGACCATAAATAAACATCTTGCTTAGTGTTGGTTACTCAGAAGCTCAAAATCAACTCTCAGGTTCCCTTTCCTCTTTCAATTGCAAAGTGCTCTAAATTCAAAAGCTGTCAACAAATAAAATGAAAAAAAAAAAAAAAAAAACTGGAGATGGGTGCCAATTTTCCTTCTCGATGCACAAATATTTTACGACAAAAGGAGAGAATAATGGATATAGTCGAAGATAAAAACAATGTCGGTAACATACAAATGGACTGAATAACAGAAATTAGGTCGAGTGAGTACGCTCTGATGTCTTCATATTATTGGGCAGGGATTGCCTCTCTCTGTTGCCGAATTGTATGTTCCAAGCGCTTAGTACAGTGCCCTGCACATAGTAAGTGCTCAATAAATACTACTGAATGAATTATCAGTCTATTAATTATTATCATTAATTAATATAGTAATTATTACTTACCTGTTTTGTGATTCATCTATAAACTTGGTGGCAGGCCGGGGCAGGGGGAGGGAGAGACGTTTTTAAGTGTTCTGGGCAGAGTTAATGGCGAGCCGGAGTGAAGCATTAGTAATTTTATTTCTCTGGTTTTATTGCATCTGGGAATGTGCAGAACCTTGCATTCTGTAGGATAAGGCCAGCTCAGGTTTGCCCATCTGTGCCCCCGCCCTCCCCCCATAAATCAACTTAAATAGACACTCAGTGAGAGTCACCACTTTCATTCATTCAGTCGTATTTACTGACTTATGCATTTATTTATTTACAGTGCAGAACACTGTACTAAGCACTTTGGAATGTACAATTTGGCAACATAGACAATCCCTGCCCAACAGTGGGTTCACAGTCTAAAAGGGGGAGACAGACAACAAAACAAAACAAGTAGTCAGGCATCAATACCATCAAAATAGATCAATAGAATGGAGAGCTATACACATCATTAATAAAATAGAGTAATAAATAATATATCCAAATATACGCAAATAGTGTGAGGAGGCGAAGGGGGTGGAGCAGAGGGGTTTGGGGGAATGGGAAAGGGAGGAGGAACAGAGGGAAAGGGAGAGTCTGTCTAGGAAGCCCTCCTGGAGGAGGTGAGCTCTCAGTAGGGCTTCATCTACTTGAAGAGGGGCAGAGAGTTAGTTTGCTGGATATGAGGAAGGAGAGCATTGCAGGTCAGAGGTGGGATGTGGGCCAGGGGTTGACAGAGGGACAGGCGAAAGTGAGGCCGAGTAGGTTAGCGGCAGAGGAGTGGATTGTGTGGGGTGAGCTTGTGAAGAAGAGAAGGGAGGTGAGGTAGGAGGGGACAAACTAGGTCCACATTGATGGAAACTCACACCAGAGTACACATCTACAGTACGCATGCTTTGTCCTCCAATATCTCAACTGTGTTAGATGTCTGTGGGTAGGGAGTCTGTCCACCGACTCTACTTTATCATACTTTTCCACAAGCTGAGTGCAGTGCTCTACACACAGTAAGCTCTCAAAAATACCACCGATTGATTCCTTGACTGTATTCAAATAGTGAACATGTGTTACTGAAGAAGTGGGTGTATTTTTTAAAGAAAGAGAAATCCCTTTTCTCCCCAAAGCAGGAATATATGAATCATCCTTATTAACTCTACTGTACTCTTACTAACTCTATAGTACAGAGCTCTGCATAAAGTAAGAGGTAATGAGTGAATACTAATGATCTACTGATAGCTACAGCTCCCCACTCTAAAAAGAATGACCCAATGCAAGACCATTTGCTATTCACAATTTAAGCCATATATACCTATGCACTGAGTTCCATATTTTATAATGGGAATTTTTAAGTGCTTATTATGTGCCAGGCACTGTACCAAATTCTGGGGTAGATATAAGCTAAGCAGGTTGGACGCAGTCCATGTCCCGCACTGGGCTCGCAGTCTCAATCCCCATTTTACAGATGAGGGAACTGAGGCAAACAGATGTTAAGCGACTTGGCCAAGGTGACACAGCACACAAGTGGTAGAACTAGGATTAGAACCCAGGTCCTTCTGATTCCCAGACCCGGGCTCTATCCACTAGACCATGCTGCTTCTCACTAGGCCATCAGCCACATTAATGGACATAGGTGGATATTTGGGATAGATAATCAGTCCAGAGGTCTATGCTTTGTGGTGAACAGTGACTAGCTTTAACTCCATTTTGAGTGTAACCCAGATGGACAGCGTCCTCAAACAACTCCAAATTATTCTTATGTGTCAGTGTTTCGTCCTATCCAAGGTAAAATAATATTGTGTTTGTCCTTAACGATATGATTAAATTATTCAGATGGAGCTCATTCAAAATCAAGAAATTAAGATTTTCTTCCCTTATGGCCAGAGAGTCACGTAACTCACTGCTTGGTGGTGGTGGTGCTACGGGCTCTCGTTATATCCCGGCTAGACTACCGTGTCAGCCTTCTCTCTGACCTCCCTTCCTCCTCTCTCGCCCCGCTCCGGTCTATTCTTCACTCCGCTGCCCGGCTCATCTTCCTGCAGAAACGATCTGGGCATGTCACTCCCCTTCTTAAACAACTCCAGTGGTTGCCTATCGACCTCCGCTCCAAACAAAAACTCCTCACTCTAGGCTTCAAGGCTCTCCATCACCTTACCCCTTCCTACCTCTCCTCCCTTCTCTCTTTCTACCGCCCACCCCGCACGCTCCGCTCCTCCGCTGCCCACCTCCTCGCCGTCCCTCGGTCTCGCCCGTCCCGCCGTCGACCCACGGGCCACATCCTCCCGCGGTCCCGGAACGCCCTCCCTCCTCACCTCCACCAAACTGATTCTCTTCCCCTCTTCAAAACCCTATTTAAAACTCATCTCCTCCAAGAGGCCTTCCCAGACTGAGCTCCCCTTCTCCCTCTACTCCCTCTACCACCCCCCCTTCACCTCTCCGCAGCTTAACCCTCTTTTCCCCCCATTTCCCTCTGCTCCTCCCCCTCTCCCTTGCCATCCCCTCAGCACTGTACTCGTCTGCTCAACTGTATATATTTTCATTACCTTATTTATTTTGTTAATTTTGTTAATGAAATGTACATCGCCTTGATTCTATTTAGTTGCCATTGTTTTTAAGAGATATTCTTCCCCTTGACTCTATTGCCATTGCTCTTGTCTGTCTGTCTCCCCCGATTAGACCGTAAGCCCGTCCAACGGCAGGGACTGTCTCTATCCGTTGCCGCCTTGGTCATTCCAAGTGCTTAGTACAGTGCTCTGCAAATAGTAAGCGCTCAATAAATACTATTGAATGAATGAATGGTGGGTTATTTTTACTCTTTCTATTATCATTGGATTACCAATTAAAATATTTTAAATAATAATAATTATGGTATTTGTTAAGCACTCACTGCATGCCAGTCACTGTTCTAAATATTCTTTGTTCTTAGATTTCAAATACAATTTGAGGATTCCCTCTCCTCCCCCACACCACCCTCTCCCCCCACCACCTTGAGTAAGGACATTATTTTGGGTCAGTTACCTAAGAACCATCTCTCAAAATTAGCTTATGCCAGAAGCCTTCTTATAACAAGAGTCTTCGTGGAATAGAAGTGTGTGTCTGTGTGTGCGTGTGCATGTTTTCTCTTGGTCTAAAGCCTAAATTGAAGTTAAATATTTTATATTTCCAAGTTTCAGGTCTACTGCCTCTCTGGTTTGCTTTTCCCTTCAATTCTGACAAGTGTTGCATGAAAATAATAGTTATACCAAGCTTCATACACTTCAAAACTCTGTGAATTACACCTATTTGAGTTTTCACTCGTTGTTTTTCAATTGTCTCATCTTTATCTACAAATAACAGATCTAAAATGTTTCTAAAACTTAACCGAGACTTTGATTGATTGAAGAGTAGCAGTCATTCATTCTATTTTTTTTTTTTTTTTTAAGTTAAGGGAAGAGGGTGATTAATGGGTTCAACGTTCTAGTAGGCCATCAGATTATTTCTAAGACACTGATGCCATATTGTACAGCTAATATTACATTAAACTAAACTGTATGAATATGTATGGCATATACTTTTCTTTCATTTTCAAAATCACTTAATGTGTACCTTCTTCCTCTGAGTTACTTCAATTATTACTTATGAAAAAAAACTATTTCCTCTTGTCAATAGGAATAGTTTAGAGTGATTAGATTATGGAGTATTCATCTGGTAATGTGCCAAGTAAATTGGATAATAAATAGAAACGATTAATCATCAGAGGATGGGGATTTTTAACAAATAATAGCACAAACAAACCTGTGCCAAATGGATAAAGCACTATATTAAGCAAGTGGAGTTTATGACAGTATCCATATCTACATTCTACCATTAAATGAATATGCTCATTTCCACCTACCAGCACTGAATAAATACAACAGTCAAATGCTTGACTTAGGTCAACGAACAGTTGAACTACTGCAAGTTAAATCAACAAACAAATTAAGCCAATTTCTCTTTTCATCTTTCTTAAAAACCTTCAACATATAACCAAAGGTAAAGAGTCATTCAAGTCAAATGATGGGAAAGTAATTGGTATAACTGAGTCTCCCCTCTTTTTTTTTTTTTTTTCCTTAATGTACAATTATATGAAACCCAGTTGAGGTTTCCATGAGCTACGGACTTTGAGAAGGAAACCCAGTTTTCGCGAGCAAAATACAATGAGTCCAATCATCTCCTCATTCTGTGGCGAATGATGGCTCATAAATAACACTATCCAAAGCAAAACCTCAGACTATCATTACTCCAATTAAACATCATGACTGCGAACAGTAAATCTATCCTTTTTTACGTAGATTGTAAAGATTATAGAGCGGAAAAGCACTTTGTTTTTCCCGTCGTAGTCGGCAACTGGACTGGAACTGTTGATTAAAGCAAGTGTCTCTCCCAAACAACAACAACAGCAAAGCAGCATGGCCCAGTGGAAAGAGCTCAGGTCTGGGAGTTAAAGGACTTGAATTCTAATCCCAGGTCCACCACTTGACTGCTCTGTGACCTTAGGAAAGTCACTTGACTTCTCTTTTCCGCATCTGCAACATGAAGATTAAATCCTTCTCCTTCCAATTTAGGCCATGAAACCCATGTGGAACAGGGATTCTCTCCAACCTGATTATCTTGTACCTTCCCCCACACATATTACAAGGTCTGCCACATAGTAAGCACATAACATCTCTCCCCCGATTAGACTTTGAGCCCATCATTGGGCAGGGATTGTCTCTATCTGTTGCCAAATTGTACATTCCAAGCACTTAGTACAGTACTCTGCATATAGTAAGTGGTCAATAAATACTATTGAATGAATGAATAACAACGACCATAAACATTAAACAGTAAAAAGTTAGATATCTGAACTGAGTCTACACACAAGAGGAGAAAGGGATTGGAGGGCAAAGTATGGATGAAGAATGTCCTGAAAGACTGATCCAGGAAAGTGGAAATGGGGAAGAGGGGGAGAGTGGGCAAGTCTCTACTACTTTTTAATACTAATAGAGAAAATCAATTTTGTTGTTGTTGTTTTAATTGAGCACCTGTATGTCAGGCACTCCACTAGGATCTTGGAAGAAAACAATAGAGTTGGTGGGCATGTTCCCTGCCTACAAGGAGTTCACAGTCTAGAAGACAGACTTTAAATTACTAATGGGGAATGGGAGAGTTCTATGATATGCATGTAAGTGCTGTGGGGTGGGGTTGGGATGGCTATCGTCTGATTAAGGGGTGCAGGCCCAAGTGGGGAGGAAGTCCAGAAGGGTGGGCAAATGGGAGAAATGAGGGCTTTATCCGGGAAGGCCTCTTGGAGGAGATGTGATTTTAATAAGGCTTTGAAGGTGGGGAGAGTGGTGGTACAGAGTGAAATCAGTGAAGTTAGGAGGGAGAGAGTTGATTGAGTGCTTTCAAGTTAATGGAAAGGAATTTCTCTCTGATGTGGAGATAGATGGGCAACCACTGAAGGCTAATAATAATAGTAATAATGTCGATATTTGTTAAGTGCTTACTATGTGCAGAGCACTGTTCTAAGCACTGGGGGAGACACAGGGGAATCAGGTTGTGCCACGTGGGGCTCACAGTCTTAATCCCCATTTTACAGATGAGGTAACTAAGTGAAGTGACTTTCCCACAGTCACACAGCTGACAAGTGGCAGAGCCGGTTTCTCGAGAAGTGGTCTGAGCTGTTTTCAGAAAAAAAAAAAAAAGAGAATCCATGCAGCAGAGTGAATTATGGAATGCTGAAGGGTGTGACAGGAGGCTGGGAGGGCAGCAAGGAGGCTGATGCAATAGTCAGGGTGGGATATAAGAACTTGGGCAAAAATAATGTAGAATGTGTTAAGTGCTCACTAAATGTCAAGCGCAGCAATAATAATAATAACGTTGGTATTTGTTAAGCACTTATTATGTGCAGAGCACTGTTCTAAGCACTGGGGTAAACTCAGGGGAATCAGGTTGTCCCACGTGGGGGTCACAGTCTTAATCCCCATTTTACAGATGAGGGAACTGAGGCACAGAGAAGTTATGTGACTTGCCCACAGTCACACAGCTGACAAGTGGCAGAGCTGGGATTCGAACACATGAGCCCTGACTCTTTCCACTGCGCCACGCTGCTTCTCAGTGTTAACCACTGCTGTAGACACAAGATAATCAGGTTGGACACGGTCCCCGTCCCTTGGCGGCTCAGTTTACGTAGGATGGAGAATGGGTATTTAATCGCCAGTTAACACATAAGGCAACTAAGGCCCAGAGAAGTTAAGTGACTTACCCAAGGTCACACAGCAGGCAACAGTCAGAGTTGGGATTAGAAACCAGAACCTGTGTCTCCCCGCTACGTGCTCTTTCCGCTAGGCCTCACTGCTACCTTTTAATGTCTCAGAGGGCTTGCCCAGAGCTCCTTTAAAATGATTTGATGCCCCAGAGAATGACAAAGAGCAAAGAAGACTATATGCAGATTCTGAAATCAATAGGGAAGGAGAGTGTCCTCAGATAATGCTTCACAGAAAGTCCTAAACCGAGGTACTCACCTAGTCAATGCTATCAAGAGTGTATAAAGCTGTTTCCTGAATTGAAGAAGCAATTGGCAGTGAAGCAAACAAGGTTTCATTGGCCTTGGCAACTAAACAGGGTTCTAAAATGTCTCTTTGATGACATAAAAATCAAAAAAAAAAAAAGATCCAGAGCACATCCCACCTCCAAATGGGTCTTTGAAGCATCCTTCAGAGAAGGGAAAGTAGAAATCGTGGAGGGTGAAGCCTCGCACATCATTGAATAGAAACAAAATGTTGTGAGACCACAGCGACAGAGAACACGGAGCCTGATGATAAGAGTAAATACTACAACAGTATAATCTTTGTGTGTTCAACTCAGTTGCAAATACTCTAATCACTTTCGCACCCTCAGCCACTGGCACAGTTTCACATCGCCTTTGAAAATAAAGACAAATATTATAAGAGTATGCATATAAGATCA
Source organism: Ornithorhynchus anatinus (assembly GCF_004115215.2). Taxonomy (NCBI): domain Eukaryota; kingdom Metazoa; phylum Chordata; class Mammalia; order Monotremata; family Ornithorhynchidae; genus Ornithorhynchus; species Ornithorhynchus anatinus. Next base: position 6,259,430 of record NC_041733.1, on the reverse strand, counting down.
TTTCCTTCCATCCAAAGATGTCACTTGTCAGTGATGTCATTGTACTGTACTCTAACATGCACTTAGTACAGTGCTTTGCATGCAGTAAGTGCTCAATAAAAACAATTGAACATTACTATTCAGTATGTATCTCGGGATCAATATCGATGGGTTTTATTGAATAGACACTTGAGGGAGGGAAAACAACTAAGATGAAAAAAGTCTTCAGAAATGGGCATGTTCCTACTGAAGGTGCCAAACTTCTGAACTAAATAGGTTACTCTTTGAGGTCTTAGGTTATATCTGGCTCTTTGAAACAGTCGCATTCTATCATGGGATAGTAAGGTGGAGTCACCGTGCTCTGTTCTGGGCTTTTGAAATGAAGAAACATCTTATTTTACCCAGAGAACCTATTGCTTTAAAGTGACTGAGCATCATATTATAGTGAGGCTTAAAGAATCATAAACTTTGGGGTAGAAAACGAGGAGAGGTGCTTTGCTCCAACAAGTAACCCATGAATCCCTATCCTGGGCTGTTCAGTGACATTAAACAGACATTTCTATTTTACAGGACAATACGACTGCCTGATAAGAGATCCATGACCTTTCCTTTTTCCTCTTCTTCCCCCGCCCACAACAAAGATGGGCTACTTCAAAATGTCATGAAAAGTGTAAGAACTTAATCTTGAATCTGTCATAGAAGTTGATAGATTCATTGCCAATGCAATGCATTTCTCTTCTTCTAATATACCAGCGAGAATTCCAACAAACTACTGTTGTCTCAATCAAATAAACACCCAGACACTAACACTAAGACTAGCAGACCCAGAAAAAATAATGCCTTGAAAAGTCAGGAAGTAAGGATCTATTTTAAAGTCTTCAAAGATACACACACGCTCAGCACACTATTCGCAAGTCAAAATAAAGCTTCAGAAAAGAAAACAATGATGTGATAACATTGTTCTCTAGGCGACGCAGTCTCATGGAGAGACTTCTCCTCTCTATAGTAATATCTTTCAATTACCTGATCTGACATTCCCTTGTTTCATGATTACTAAATAGCTCAAAGCCATAAACAAGTATGCTAAGGCCTTGTTCATTCATTTATTTGATGGTGCTTACTGAGTACCCGCTGTGAGTATGACACTGTGCTAAGTAAGCAGGTGGGAGAGTACGATAACAATAAAAGGGCTTGCTCTCGGAAATCTGCAATCAAAGATCTTTTCCTTGCTTCTAAAGTTAAAGTGGAATTGCCATCATCAGTGGGTGTGTGGCCCAACAAAGATAGCAGAGAGAAAGAAAATCTTATACGGATACATCTCTCTCCACCTCAGTCCATACTTTACTCTGCTGCCCGGACCATTTTTCTACAAAACCATTCAGTCCATGTTTCCCCACTCCTCAAGAAATTTCAGGGGTTGCCCACCTACCTCTGCTTCAAACAGAAATTCCTCCCAATTAGCTTCAAAGCTCTCCATCTCTTTGCCCCCTCCTACCTGACCTCTCTGATTTCCTACTACAACCCTCCCGCTCAATCCGCTCCTCTGCCGCTCATCTCCCCACCGTCCCCTGTTGTCCCCGCCATCGACCCCTGGCCCACGTCCTACTCCTGACCTGAAATGACCTCTCTCCTCACATCCGCCAAACTCTCTTCCGCTCTTCAAAGTCCTACTGAGAGCTCACCTGCTCCAGGAGGCCTTTCCACACTGACCCCTTCCTTTCCCTCTGCTCCTCCTCCCCTTCCCATCGCCCCAACTCCCTCCCTCTGCTCTACCCCCTTCCTCTCCCCACATCACTTGTATATATTTGTTCATATTTATTATTCTATTATTTCATCAATGATGTGGTTATATCTACAATTCTCTTTATCTATCTTGATGCTATTGATGCCTATCTACTTGTTTTGTTTTGCTGTCTGTCTTCCCCTTCTAGACTGTGAGCCCGCTGTTGGGTAGGGATTGTCTTTATCTGTTGGCAAATTGTACTTTCCAAGCACTTAGTACAGTGCTCTGTACACAGTAAGCGCTCAATAAATACAATTGAGTGAATGAATAAAGTCCATCTACATACGGTACCTCAATCTTGTCTGTCTAAATAATAATAATGATAATAATAATAATGGAATTTGTAAAGCACTTACTATATGCCAGGCACTATACTAAGCGCTGGGGTGGATACAAGCAAATCAGGTTGGACACAGTCCCTGTCCCACTTGGGGTTCACAGTCTCAATCCCTGTTTTAAAGATGACGTAAGTGAGGCACAGAGAAGTGCAATGACAGCAGGCAAGTGGTGGAGCTGGGATTGGAACCCATGACCCTCTGACTCCCAGGCCGATGCTCTATCCACTATGCCGTGTTATTACTCAGTGATGATGCCTCACTCGTGACCTGTCTCTGGCCTGGAACATCCTTTCTCTTCATATTTGACAGATGATCACTATCCTCACTTTCAAAAGCTTATAATAATAATAATAATGTTGGTATTTGTTAAGCGCTTACTATGTGCCGAGCACTGTTCTAAGCGCTGGGGTAGACATAGGGGAATCAGGTTGTCCCACGTGGGGCTCACAGTCTTAATCCCCATTTTACAGATGAGGGAACTGAGGCACAGAGTAGTTAAGTGACTTGCCCACAGTCACACAGCCGACAAGTGGCAGAGCTGGGATTCGAACTCATGAGCCCTGACTCCAAAGCCCGTACTCCCTGACTCCAAAGCCCGTGCTCTTTCCACTGAGCCACGCTACTTACTATGTCTCGAGCACTGTCCTAAACTCTGCTTATTCAACAAGCAGCGTGGCTCAGTGGAAAAAGCACGGGTTTAGGAGTCAGAGGTCATGGGTTCTAATCCCGGTTCCACTAAACGCCAGCTGTGTGACTTCGGACAAGTCACTTAACTTTTCGGTGCCTCAGTGACCTCATCTGTAAAATGGAGATTAAGACTGTGAGCCTCAAATGGGACAACCTGATTACCCCGTACCTACCCCAGAGCTTAGGACAGTGCTCGAGACATAGTAAGTAGCATGGCTCAGTGGTAAGAGCATGGGCTTTGGAGTCAGAGGTCATGAGTTCAAATCCTAGCTCTGCCACTTGTCAGCTGTGTGACTGTGGGCAAGTCACAACATCTCTGTGCCTCAGTTCCCTCATCTGTAAAATGGGGATGAAGACTGTGAGCCTCACGTGGGACAACCTGATTCCCCTGTGTCTACCCCAGCGCTTAGAACAGTGTTCTGCACATAGTAAGCGCTTAACAAATACCAACATTATTATTATTAAGTGCAACATTATTATCATAATTATCTTCTCCAAGAGGTTTTCCCCTACTAAACCCTTATTTCCTCTTCTTCTATTCCTTTCTGAGTTGCCCTTGCATTCGGATTTATACTCTTTATTCACCCCACCCTCAGTCTGACAGTACTTTGGTGCACATAATTAATTTATTTATTGATATTAATGTCTGTCTCCCCCTCCAGACTTTAAGATCCTCGAGGGAAGGGAACATGTCAGCCAACTCAGTTATGTGTACTCTCCCAATTACTTCGTACAGCGCTCTGCACACGATAAGTGCTCAATATATACAACTGATTGATTGATTGAGACTAGTTCAGGTAATGTGCTTAATTCCGGGATATCCAAGGACATTTAATCAAAGATAAAGAAGATACATGCCCTGAAACCAACTAGCATAGAATTTCCGCAGTCAGTAGATGGTAATAATGTTGGTATTTGTTAAGCGCTTACTATGTGCAGAGCACTGTTCTAAGCGCTGGGGGAGATACAGGATAATCAGGTTGTCCTACGTGAGGCTCACAGTCTTAATCCCCATTTTACAGATGAGGTAACTGAGGCACAGAGAAGTTAAGTGACTTGCCCACAGTCGCACAGCTGACAAGTGGCAGAGCAGGGATTCAAACCCATGACCTCTGACTTCCAAGCCCGTGCTCTTTCCACTGAGCCACGCCTCATCATAGATAAAGAAAGGACTTTAGGGAAATGGCGGTGATGTTCTGAACCAACTTCCATCTTCAAGGATGTACCTCTATGCAGCACAGAGAACCAGCCACCATTTAGGGAAGTCACTATCATAGAGACATGACAAACGTTAAAATACTTGAGATTCCTATGAAAACTCCAAGAAAAAAGGGGACTTTAGGTTGTGACATCTCTTCAAGCAACCCCTATCTTAGAAGAACTCCCGAGGTGATATCCATTCTAAAGCCTTTCTTCTTTTACTCATGATTTCTAGCATATGTTGTTTTCGTACCACCTGTCTTCCCCAACACTAACTTTTCTGGAAGGGCTGAGTTAGAAGAGAACAGGAAAGAGGCCCAGTTCACATTGCTTTCTATACCATACACAAACAACCATAATAATTGTGATATTTCTGAAGTGCTGACTATGTAGCTGAGCACCGTCCTAAACCCTGGCGTAGATAAAAGAAAGTTAGGTCGGACTCAGCCCCTGTAACACAGGGAGCTCACTCTCTAAGTAGGAGGAAGAACAGGCATTTAATTCCCATATTACGTGGAAAGCAGCGTGGCTCAGTGGAAAGAGTCTGGGCTTGGGAGTCAGAGATCAAGGGTTCGAATCCCGCCTCTGACACTTGTCAACTGTGTGACTGTGGACAAGTCACTTCACTTCTCTGGGCCTCAGTTACCTCATCTGTAAAATGGGGATGAAGACTGTGAGCCTCACGTGGGACAACCTGATTCCCCTGTGTCTACCCCAGTGCTTAGAACAGTGCTCTGCACACAGTAAGCACCTAGCAAATACCAACATTATTATGTTACAGATGAAAAGTCTGAAGCACAGAGAAGTTACTTTCCCAAGGTCACATAGCAGGCCAAGAGGCACAGCTGGAATTAGAACTCAGGTCTGCTTTCTTTTCTCTTCTCACTTTCTGCAATCAGTCACATCTAGGTTTTCACTCCTCTACCCGCTACCCATATAAAAGCAAATATAACTTAGGTCTATCTCTCCATTAGATTATTAAATACTCCAGGGCAGGGACTGTACCTGATACTCCTAGCATATGTTCCTAAGTGCTTAATACTCTGTTCTGCCCACAGTCAGCTCTCAATTAGAATCAAAGAAAGAATGGACACAAACTCCTGACCTCTGGCTTCAAGACACTCAATCGCTTCTCTCCCAATCCAGCCCAGCATTGATGCTTCACTCCTTTTCAGACAATCTACACGTTGCAGCTTATTTCTGTCTCTCTCATCACTAACTCCTTGCTCAACTACTCCTTCTTGTCTGAAATCTCCTCCCTCTTCAAACCTGGCAAACTATTGATCTCCCCATCTTCAAAGTCCTTTCAGGCTCATCTGTCCTCCAAGAGGCCGTCTCTGATTAATCTCTCATCTCCTCACCCAATTTCTCACTTTACTGTCCTTTAAGCACTTCACGTCATCAAGTCACGTGCATACTGACTCCTACTCCCCCATATACCAGTCACACTTATAAACATATCTCTGAACTCTATGTCTTCCCCCTCCTTTTCAATTCCTTTGCAAAACTGTAATCCCCTTGAGGACAGAGATAGCATCTCTTAACTCTCTTATAAGCTTCCAAGTGCTTGCAGCATGACTCAGTGGAAAGAGCCTGGGCTTGGGAGTCAGAGATCATGGATTCAAATCCCCGCTCTGCCACTTGTCAGCTGTGTGACCATGGGCAAGTCACTTAACTTCTCTGTGCCTGTTACCTCAACTGTAAAATGGGGATTAACTGTGAGCCTCATGTGGGACAACCTGATTACCCTGTATTTACCCCAGCACTTAGAACAGTGTTCTGCACATAGTAAGCACTTAACAAATACTAACATTATTATTATTACTATTATTAATGCAGTGCTTTGCACAGTGCTCAGTTATTTCCATTGACCATGTTGATGCTTCTTCTCTAGATATGTTTTCTAGGTGCATAAGTAAGGTGATCTCAGAGACTGGACTAAGTGAACGAAATGCTTTATAACAAGGTAAACACGTGGGGAATCAAGCTTTGGAAACCCTGGCCCCGCTCTCCAAAACAAAGATTCAACGTGATGGTGGAATGATCAATTTAAAGAAAAAAAAATGTAATGATGATTAGAATTTCTTTGCAATAAACTGATCCTTTCACCTGCATCACGAGGGAATACACTCCAATCTGAACGAAGCCAAAACACCGTTGAAAAGCCACTGCAATTACCCACCCACCAGCCCGGTCAAGTGAAAATCCAGCCTGAATTTCCAAGTGCACATTAGTTGGTCTACGGGATCCAAGACCCATCTCGGTGTATGAAGTTACACCTGATTTATTTGGGCGAAAATCCTTTCAAAGATTTCACTTGGGAAGTCAGGCACAATTTCAAGAATCAATTTGACCTTGAAATTTTGCACTCAGAAATATTTGGTGCAAATCTATCTTGAAAATGGGTCTCACCATTCAGGATGCAGTTCATTACACACATGAAATGGGGAAGCAATTTTGAAGTACTGGACAGAGTTATTTGAGCTGAAGGCAGATATTACGGCACTGGTTCTTCACAATAGTTAGAATTAAATGAAACTCCTTTTTTTTGATTAGTGAAATCACCACAGTTTTACCAAGTATTTGCCTTGAAAAACCTTCAGATTTACCACGAAGAACATAAAATGTAAGTAATCCAATAATCAGGTGAAAAGAATAAAAAGAATGGAGTACATTTCATTAAATGTGGTAATTTAATCCTTCTCTCTTTGAATTTCTTTTCAGTGCAACTACATTCAAAGCTAAGGCTTTGAACTGAACCCCTTTAGGTTCCCCCACCTCTGTTTTCTAACAGAAAAAAAAAATCAAAGCCTTAAAAATCAGTTTTTATTCCTGAGCTTTAGGATACCAAAGCAGCATGGATCAGGCAGCAGTGGCTGAGAGAATTACAATAGACTCCAAATTAACAAATCATGTCTGACTGGCTACATTTAGTGCAAGCAGGGGTTAGTCCTATACGATTCGGACTGAGGCTCCCCTAAGACAATGTACTCCACATCTGAGGTGCTAATCATATGATATAATAATCACTATGATAATAAATGGTACTAATAATTGGGGCATTTTTTACCATGTTCCAAGCTCTGTGGAAACCACTGGGATGGAGTCAGGATAATGAGATCAGACACATATCTCACATGGGACCCCTGTCTAAGGGCGAGGGAGAATAGATTTATTGATGAGGAAACTGAGACACAGAGAAGTGAAGAGATTTGAGGAAGCTCACAGAGCAAGCAAGGGGCAGAACTGGGATCAAACCCATCTGATGCTCTTTCCACTGGGCCACGTATCTTATTCTACAGTAGATAACAAGATCATAACAGCCAGGGTTAAGGTGACGATGCAAGGCATTTAATTCTCACAAGAAGATGCACTTGATGTCATCTGCATTATGCTGGGAACTGAGTGGAACGTGATGCACTTTCTCTCTTCCTCTCTTCAAAGCCCTACCGAGAGCTCACCTCCTCCAAGAGGCCTTCCCAGACTGAGCTTCTCCTTTACCCTCTGCTCCCTCTCTGCTCCCCCTCCACCCTCTGCTCCCTTCTCCTTCCCCCCTTCAGCTCCTCTCAGCTAAGTCCCCTTTCCCTCTGCTCCTCCCCTCTCCCTTCCCCTCTCTTGAGCACTGTGCTCACTTATATATATTTTTATTGCCTCATTTATTTTGTCAATGAGGTGTACATCCCCTTGATTCTACTTATTGTGGTTATGTTGTCTTGTTTTTGTCCATCTGTCTCCCCCGATTAGACTGTAAGCCTGTCATTGGGCAGGGAATGTCTCTATCTGTTGCTGAATTGTACATTCCAAGCGCTTAGTACAGTGCTCTGCACATAGTAAGTGCTCAATAAATACTACTGAGTGAATGGATGATGCCATCATGTACACCTTTTGTGGTAAATCTGAAAGTGCCCCCACTTCTAGAGCAGGGCCTCCTGATCCTCTGCACTGCAACAGAGCCACTATTTTATCTTCAACGGTCTCTCCAAGCACTGGAGCAGCTCCCGAGCCACAGAATTCAGCTGCAAAAGCTGCAGTGGAGGTAAACTGGGAGCTGAAAAAAGAAAAACAAACCCATCCTGGACAGGTGAAAGAGCAGCTGAAAATTGGACAAACGAGCTGGCCGGGCATGGCGGCCAAAATATCCCAATATTACAGGGAAGTGAAACATGTTTGGGCCGTGGGAAACTTCCAATACCTAGTAATGGACAAATTTAATCTACGTGCAGTTTTTACCAATAGGATTATTAAAGTGAACATTAATTTAACAAGATCCTTTTTTTCTGTCTCCATGGCCAGAATTTTTAATTAAACAATCAGAATGGCAGTTCTTCTTAGCTGCAAATTCTGTCATTAGCCCTGCATGGATTATCTAGATCAATACTGAATGTAACTTGAATTCTCTAAAACTACCCTTGCTGATTTATTAACTTGAAGAATTTGTGAAAGGACAAGCTCTTAAGGTGCTCAACAGGTACGACTGATTGGCTCTGATAGGGCATTTTAATCAACCTCCACTTTTATTTTTATTTTTTTCCTTAGAGGAATAACTGCCAAGGTCGAGATGACATATATGTCTCTAGGAATCCCAAGAAATTTCCAGAGCCATATTTTCCTTTCCATTATTTTCTCCCCACAGACATGTATCGGCCTTTGAACGGGGAGATTATTTCGTTTTTTCTCAGATGAAGACACACAGTTCAGTTCCACAAGTACATCTGAATTCTATATGTTTAGTGCCTTATACGATTATTAGGGAAACAGCGTGGCTTAGTGGAAAGAGCACGGGCTTGTGAGCCAGAGGATGTGGGTTCTAATCCTGCCTCCCCCACTTGTCTGCTGGGTGACTTTGGGCTTTAGCTTCTCTGCCCCACTTACCTCATCTGTAAAATGGGGATTAGAAGCGTGAGCCCAACGTGGGACAATCTGATTACCTTGTGTGTACCCCAGTGCTAAGAACAGCGCTTGGCACATAGTAAGCACTTAACAAATACCATAAGAGAACATATAATGATAATTATCACAGAGACCAAAAGGAACAATCTATAGTATTGATTGAGAGACTACTGTGTGCAAGGAACTTTACTGAGTGCTTACCAGAGGGCCACGGGCTTAGTAGACATGATCCTTGCCCTCAAAGAGCTTTTAGTCTAATGGGGGAAACAGATCCTAAAATAAATCACAAATACTTAGCAGGTGATTGTAAACTCTGAAGAGGCTGTAGGTGGCGAGATGACAGACTAGTCAGAGAGAACCTCCTGAAAGAGATGTGATTTCCAGGAAGGCCTCAAAAATGAGGATAATGGTGAGCTCATCCGATGTGACGTGAGATAGGTTAGAGTGGTGATCCTCATTCTCGTAAAGGGTGGGATCCTAAGTATCTGAACCATCAAGATCAGCAAAGACCAAGGCTGCCTCGCATCTGCATCTTCCCGCAAGGTGCACCGAAAGTCACGTGAAACTTTGGCTTTGTAAAGTGAAGCCGAAGGATGAAACAGCAGCCAAAATTCCCTCTCTGTGAGACTGTGCTCTGCTGACTCGCTGGCCCATTTACCGCCCAGTGGGTATTTGCCTTTCCTCCACACACTTGCAGATTAAAAAATTCAGTTTTGGCAAAGAGTGAAAAATGAGCCAAGTGTCCTTAGTCCCCACTCTGACTTGTCCACATTCAAAAACCATTATGCAAAATACTGGAGAGTAGAGCTGGGATTTTCTGTTCTGGAAAGATGCATGTTTGGAAGAGCATATATAGATATATATGTATAGATATTTATGCAATATACATAGATATAGATATAGATGCAATATAGATATATGTGTAATATACATCTACATTGCATCTATATCTGTATCTATCTATATCTATATATCTATATGTACACAAACATATACACATATTGCTAGTTGGCATGAGCCCAAGTATATTAACAAAATCACTTCCAAAGTTTCCCTATGGTATGCTGTGCTAATCCTCACATCCTCACCTTGCCTTAGTTTATGATCAGTTTCAGTGTTTTCATTAAAACGAGCATGTGATCCAGCACACTACATTTTGCATTTTAAAGACTGAGAGCATTTAAATACAACTCATAACACCTTAGCATGCACTGAATGCCCCCCCCTTAAGAATGGCAAATTCTAGCCTAATCCATGGATTTTTTTTTTTTATATATATAGCCTTCACTAAAACATTCCACGTCTTGATGTATGATGCTCCTGGTCCCAGGGACTTGAGCATAACTACTGACTTAAGCTCAAAAGCAGCGTGGCGCAGTGAAAAGAGCACGGGCTTTGGAGTCCGAGGTCATGGGTTCGAACCCCGGCTCTGCCACTTGTCAGCTGTGTGACTTTGGGCAAGTCACTTCACTTCTCGGTGCCTCAGTTACCTCATCTGTAAAATGGGGATTAAGACTGTGAGCCCCATGTGCGACAACCTGATTCCCGTGTCTACCCCAGCACTTAGAACAGTGCTCGGCACATAGTAAGCACTTAACAAATACCAACATTATTACATTATTAACTACTTCTGGTAACTCACACTAGTTTTGGACTCTCCACTGTAGTCGTGTTTCTAAGGTTCCTGTTACTTGTCAACCAGTGGGACTAGCATTGGAGTAGATATAAGATAATGAGCTCAGACACTATCTGTGTCCCACACACAACCTAGGTTGGGAGAACAACCTAGGAAGGAAACTGAGGGGCATCGACATTCACATTTTCCCCACGGGCTCCCAAAACAACTGGCTCCCAGCCCCGTGATCTTTGGAATATATCATTCTGCCCAACACAAAGAACGTCACATGCTACTTGGAATGTGTTTGTGCAAAAATGAGAGTACATTGCAAAGTCTGAGAACACCCAAATTAAAATACAATAATACTGACATGGTAAGATACTAAAGGAAGTTCATTAATAATGAGGTACACACATTATATCCTAGTAATGCCCTGAATTCACCAAATTGGAGTTAGGGTGTGTGTGTCGGGGGTTTGGGTAATCCCACGTGTTTGAAAAAAAACAAGGAGGCTACTCCATTGGCAGGTCTATTCCTGCATTTACAATCCATATTGCAGCAGTAAGATTGGAAATTTATTAGCAGTACTGCAGAATCTGGCAATATCTTCTCATGGTTTCCTAAAATACCTCAATCCCTAAGCTTGTCATTGGCTGACTTACCTGAATATCTGTCATTAGTCAAAGTTCATTCCCCTGCAAGAGATCATCCCTCTTAGGTCCTTCCTCTTGCCCCAAATTACCCCCTTGTCAGAAATCACCCCCTCCCCCCTGCTGAAGATCACCACCTCATCAAAGTGTACCCCCTACCAAACTCCACTATACTTACTTGTCCCTAAGAGACAAAGTCACTGGCCTGACCCCATATGTTAACATTTCTGAGTTTTAAGCTACAGATCGCCCGCAGTGTGACACGATGCCCTCGATTCAATTTGTGAGCCACTGAAGACAAAAACAGTTTCTAGAAGACTCTCAACACTGAACCTGCATTCCCAAGTGGAATCAAAGGGACACCCTGTCACACCTGCCCTTGCCCCTCAATTACCGTTTCTCTCCAAAAGTGAGGTTGCTACTGAAACTATTGTAGAGAGTCAGGGACTTCAAAGGCAGGGAGAAGAACAAAAGGATTAATGGGAAAGACAAATGGCTACTCCCAAGGATCTACCCTGGAACATTCTTTATTCTAATGGCCTGTCAGAACACAAATGCCTTAAGGAGAGGAACAGTGTAGGCTTGATATCCTGCAAAATGCCTAGGGGAGAGAAAGGTAGGCAGGTTCTTTCTCTCTCCAGGCTTGTCTTTCCTGCCTGTTTCATCCAGAAAAGGATGCGTTCGATGAGGTACGGAGATGTCAGCTGCCCGATTTCCAGGATCCGTCCCAAGGCTCCTTTGCTCCGGGGAGAAGAACAGGCGTTGGAGCAGGAGAGATGAAGTGGTTCAGTTCCCCCAAGCTGTTCTGGAGGGGTAGCCAGACATAAAGGGACCACCATATTTTGGATTCCTGGATTCCTGAATTCCTTTTACATTCCTTTTATTCCATATATATATGAAATCCAGGAATTAGACCAAAAATTTGATCCTCCTGCCATGTCTAGCTGCCCCCTCAGAATAGCTTGGGGAAACCGTACCACTTTATCTCACTTGATCAAATCTATCTATAAACACACCTACACCTGAAGAAATGAAGCTATAAATGGCTAAAGAGAACTATTGCTATAGATATGTCGCTAAGTATAAGAATTATAATGTCATCAATTACATACAAAATCTTCACCCCCCCACTCCCCATTACTTGCTTTGAATATCAATATGATGATAGAGATGGGTAAGTTGATGTGTTTTTGTAAAAATGTATCCGAGTGTGTGGTTGAGATTATGACTTGAGCAATTTTCCACCACCTTAGACATCCAATTATTTGAGCACTAATTCGTGAACACATTCCCTTTACCTTCTCCCTCTTATCGGTAATTTATTGTGGCATCTTTTCCCCACACAGAATTGTAAGTTCCTTGTGGGCAGAAAATAGGACTAATAACTAGAGTGTACCAGCCTAAGTGCTTGGTGCAGTGATTTACAACCAGTAAGTGCTAACTATTAATTCTGATAGAGTCATACATATATGTGCACAGTCTAGTATTTCCTCTAGTTCCCACTACTGATAAATAATTGAGACACCTGTCTGCCTCCATGTTATAGTGTAAATGGCTTGAGGAACCATAAGATGCGATCTTCTTCGGCTCTACTCTCCCAAGTGCTTAGTACAGTGCTCTGCACACAGGTGTCCCTCATTGAACTGCATTTTAAATGTAGTCGTCTGCTTGCTTTCAGCTGGAATTACAAAAAGCATTAGTAAGTTGTGATCTTTAGTGTTGCTTTCAAATGTGTTCAGCGGTGGTGAAGATTCATCCGACTTTGCGGTCATCATCATCAATGACATTTATTGTACACCTACTGAAGAAGAGAAGCAGTGTGGCTTTGTGGGAAGAGCACGGGCATGGGAGCCAGAGGTCATGAGTTCTAATCCCACCTCCGCCACTTGTCAGCTGTGTGACTGTGGGCAGGTCATTTCATTCACTTCTCTGTGTCTCAGTTACCTCATCTGTGAAATGGGGATTGATTGTGAGCCCCATGTGGGACAACTTGATTACTTTGTCTCTACCCCAGCCCTTAGAATAGTGCTTTGCACATAGTAAGGACTTAAATACCATCATTATTATCATTATTATTATTTACTGGGTGCAGAACACTGTATGAAGTGCTTGGGAGAGGACTGTACAGCAGCATTGGTAGAAACGTTAACCGTCCGTAATGAGTTTAGAGTCTAGAGGGATAAAACAGATGCAAAAATGTGAGATATTTATGGCTTCTAGGACCCACTCTTCTCTTGGAATTGCCCCCTGGTCCTCTACATGGGTATAGCTTTTCATTTACTCATTCAATAGTATTTATTGAACACTTACTATGTGCAGAGTACTGGACTAAGCGCTTGGAAAGTACAATTCGGCAACAGATAGACACAATCCCTGCCCAATGACGGGCTTACAGTCTAAACGGGGGAGACAGATGGACAAAAACAAGACAACACAATCAAGATAAATATCTTTAGTCAACTCATTATCTAGTAGGGGCTTGGGAATGAGTTTGGCCTAATGGAGCGGGCACGGGCCTGGAGTCAGAAGGACCTGGGTTCTAATCCCGATCCTGCCACCTGTCTGCCATGTGACCTGGGGCAAGTTACTTTGCTACTCTGTATCTCTGATCTCTTCAGTGCAATGGAGAGTGATACTGCAAGACCTCTGTCCAACCTGATAAGCCTGTATCTCAGCACTTAGTACAGAGCCCGGCGCATAGTTAGTGCTTAACAGATAAGATTAAAAAAAAAAAGAATCCAGCCCCCTCCCTTATTATCCTCACTTGTTTTAGGTAATAGAGTTGTGCTGTGGCAGGTTAACGACATTGTTGGTGATCTCGTCGAGCTAGCCGTTCAGAGTATGGCTCGGGAATGATGCTACTGAAACTTTTTCAAGAAGCCGCAAGACCTCCTGGGTGACATCCAGATCTCCAAGCCAGAGAGAAGAATGAATGCCATCACAACTACCTGATGCTCATTCATTCTTTTCATTCATTCAATAGCATTTACTGAGCACTTACTATGTGCAGAGCACTGTACTAAGCACTTGGGATGTACAATTGGGCAACAGACAGAGACAATCCCTGGACACTGACGGGCTCACAGTCTAATGGGGGGAGACAGATGGACAAAAACAAGACAACTTAATCACGATAAATAGAATCAAGGGGATGGACACCTCATTAACAAAATAAATAGGGTAATAAAAATATGTACAAATGAACGCAGTGCTGAGGGGAAGGGCGAGGGGGAGGAGCAGAGGGAAAGGGGGCAAAGGGGGCTTAACCGAGGGGAGGTGAAGGGGGAGCAGAGAGGGAGGAGAGGGAGCAGAGGGAAAAGGGGAAGCTCAGTGTGGGAAGGCCTCTTGGAGGAGGTGAGCTCTCAGTAGGGTTTTGAAGAGGGGAAGAGAGTTTGGCGGAGGTGAGGAGAGAGGGAGTGAAGTTGGGGGTTAAGTTGTGGGGTGAATTTGGATGCTCAGTGGATATCAAGCCATGCCGGTAATCAAAGTAATAGAAACAGTAGTAATCTTAGTAGAGTGGTAAGAGTGGTAATAATAGTAACAGTAGCAGAGTTGCAGTATTAGTAACAGAAGCAGTAGTAATTGTATTTTCCAAGCGCTTAGTACAGTGCTTGGCACACAGTAAGTACTCAATAAATACGATTGAATGAATGATGTTAGAAAGGTGAAATGCAATGCACAGTTTACTATATGCTTGGAAGAGTTCAAGAGAAGCATGAGAAATAATCCCCGTCCAAAGGAGATTGGACTTTAATGGGGGAGAGAAACATAAAAAACATAAAAAAAATTACTGAGTACTCAAAATAAACAACTGCATACATATATACATATATGTGTGTGTGTATAAATAAATATGTATGTATATATAGAGATATAGATATCTATCTATATCCCTATATATGTATCTATCTCTATCTATATATATATAGATAGACATAGATAGATATAGATAGACATAGATAGATATAGATAGACATAGATAGATATAGATAGACATATATATATATATATATATATATATATATATATATATATATATAGATAGATAGACATAGATAGATATAGATAGATAGACATAGATATAGATAGATAGATATATAGATATAGATATCTCTATCTATCTATCTATCTATCTATCTATCTATCTATCTATGTATATCAAGAAGTGCTTACTATGTGTTAAGCACTGTTCTAAGTTCAGGGGTGGATTTAGGATAAACAGTATAGACACAGTCCCTGTCCCATATTTAATCTCCATTTTATAGATGAGATAACTGAGGCACAGTGAAGTCAGATAGATAGATAGATAGATAGATAGATAGATAGATAGATAGAGATAGTTATAAATAGATATACATATATATATACCTGTGTTTACAAAAACAACTGTCCAGTGTCTTAACTTGTCTACTCCCCTGCACTTAGTACAGTGACTGGCATACGTACACACATACCCGCCCACACAGGGCTGAGCTCCTGCTTGGCCTACTGGATAGAGCATGAGCCTGGGCGTCAGAGGACCTGGGTTCTAATCCCAGCTCCACCATTTGTCCTCTCTGTGACCTTAAGGAAGTCACTAGATTTCTCTGTGCCTCCATAATCTCATCTGTAAAATGGGGATTCAATGTGGGAAAGCATCAGTGTCCAACCTGATTATCCTGTATCTCGCCCAGCACTTGGAAGGGTCCTTGACACATAGGAAGCTCTTAACAAATATGATCATTATTAGCATTATTATTCCTGAGTCTTTTTTTTTTTTCTTCTTCTTTACCTGTACATCCTAGAATCAGTCAGTGGACTGTACTGAACGCTTACTGTGTGCAGAGTCTGACTAGGGGCTGCTAGCCATTGTCAAAAAGGCATCACCTCTTTTTGAATCTCTTTAGGCAATTTAGCCCTAGGAAATTAACCCCTAACAAAATGGGCCAGGATGTAGTCTCATTATTAGTACAAAGGGCCCCATACTTCAAATTGTCAATCGAGAAATCTTTTCTTTTCTTTTCTCAGGAAAAGAAAACCAAAGAAGGAAGTGCCCTGAACTCCTTCAGTTGCATTTTCATTTACTCCTAACTGCCTGTGTAAAGTTAGGGCATAATACAGAATAGAATCCTAAAATCATGTACTACGGTGTCTTTTGTGGTGCCAAGTTAATGAGGCTGCAAACTCTCTGACAAATTTCTAAAAACCACCTAATCATTATACACTCTACCGTGATCGGATTGGCCCCATACCTTCATGCAAGGGGCTCAGCTAAAAAGACTTATTAAATGGAGAGGGATAAGCATGCTAATGAAGCTGTCTATGCATTGTTTGTCTCATAAAGTGAACCAGTAATGGAATTATTGTTTGGAAAATTTGAAAAAGAAATGAAGTTTGCAGGGCAGCATGCTTGGAGAAAATTAATGAATTCACAGCTGTTCACCTTAACTAACAACAGATTGGGAATATATTATTAAACTCAAAAGGAAAACTTTGCATATGTTGTCAGAATTAGGTTTTGATCTTTACAAGTGTTGTGATGATGGGAATAATCAATTAATAATTGATTAAAAGCTTTCTCTGCATTTATCATGTCTTCACTTTTTAAAAAGCCGTCTCTTCATAGAGATTTGCTGCTTCGATGAGTCATCTACTCCCCATGGTGTTATGTACAACATGTTAGCTACTTCGGTCTTTGAACTCATTTCTCCAAATATTCAAGGTTCATGTTTGTTGGGTCAAAATACTATTCGTGGAAAGGAATCAAATGTGCATTTTCCCCACCAAATTTCGTGATCCTTAGACCTCTGCATTTCTAAAGAGAATTTGGTCTTCCACTCATAAGAGTCATGAGGATGATTAACCATTATTTGATGCAATGAGAAGGACGCAATCTCGGAATAGTATTGGCCACAACTTCATGGCTGTGATGCTATTGGTCTAGCCCGGAGAAAAATACTTAGCCTTTCAATATCCATCATCGTTCTTAGATCTTATAATAGTCACCAAAGTAGATGTTCTAAAATACTGATTATTATGTGAGCTGCAGATGGCATCTCATGACTATGCTAATGTTGCCCATTCTCCTACTTTTAGATCAGAAACAGCCTCATCTGGGGGCCCCACAGTCAGAAATTAGCCCAATCAAAGTTTAAGTGAGCAGCTTAAGCAATGGGTGTTTTCATTTCTAAAATCCTCAACAAAAACGGTTGAACAGATGTATAGCTACTGAAGGATCTGAACTTCAGGTGGTTAAAGATATATTTATACCCATGACCTTACTAACTGGTGAATGCCCTGCATTCACCAGAGTAGAGCTTGGATCTGATGGCTCTCCATTATTAAGTACAATTGTCACACAGTTTGGAAACTCAAGAAGGCTGGCTTGGTCTATTAACTGATAGAGTGTTATTGATCTCATCCCTTAAGAATAGAGCGGAGCTCATTTTCACTCTCGAGGCTTCTTAAAATTCCGCCGCTTCAGTTACCACGATACGGTTGAAAAACGTGTCTGCGTGCAAGACTTTTTTCAGACAAATACATCCCTTTGCCTAAAGAAAGGCATTGTTTTTCACATACTTAGATACCTTTAAGCCAATTAACCTCAGGAATAAGCCACTTGATGATTCCTGCTTGGAGATTTAAGGGGCTTACAGCATTTGAAACTACTCAGAAAGGAATGTCACTGGCCAAGAAAATTTGCTAATATTCAATATTCTAAAACTACTTGTAACTAAGTACCACAAAACAAATCTTACAAATCAAGCAGCATAAAGGACATTCCCTTTGCCTTCAAAAAGTAGAGTAATATAGTAATTTAAAAGGCACCCAATGTCATCACCTCTAAAAACATTTATGCTGCACAGTAGAAATTTAAATGCTTGAAGTTAACAAATCCTCTATGTTACCATCAGTTCTCCCGAAATTGGATTTGTGCATTCCCTAACCTTCCTAATCACCAAAGATTCTTTTTTCAGAATACTTACGATTTCTTGACTAAGTTTGTATTTTGCTGTGGCATATACTACTGCCTTCTTCGGTTTAGAATGTACATTGATATAATATTAGTGTCAGAAGTGTTGTATTTGAAAATTAAAGATATCTGTACACTGAGAAGTAGGAAAAAAAAAGGAGAAAGAGAGGTAGAGGTCACCCCACAAGTGACTACATAGGTGATCCCATGAGTAGACATATAGATGGCTATATCCTGGGGACAACGAGGATCCTGGATGGAATTCAGGACAGGCAGATCTCAACTGTATATATCTTCATTACCCTATTCATTTTGTTAATGAGATGCACATTATTTATTTGCTATTGTTTTAATGAGATGCTCTTCCCCTTGTTTCTATTTATTGCCATTGTTCTTGTTTGTCTGTCTTACCCGATTAGACTGTAAGCCCGTCAAAGGGCAGGGACTGTCTCTATCTGTTGCCGAGTACATTCCAAGAGCTTAGTACAGTGCTCTGCACATAGTAAGCGCTCAATAAATACTATTGAATGAATTAATGAATGAATGGTTTTGACATGTTTGGTGAATCCAGTGAGGAAAATTCTATTCCAGAACAACCTCCTCGTAGAGGTATCTAGGCTCATTTTTTGCCATGTTTGTGGATTACAGTTGACAACTCTGACGTCTGAATACAAAGTCATGAATTGGTGGAATTGGGTATATCTATTTTAGGGCTGTGTTTTTCTCTACACATCCAATGTTTTATCAAGCATTCAATTTCTTGTAGGCTATTTCAGAAGAAATCTTTCACTCATCAGAAAGTCACTTGAAGGTGAATTGCTAGGATGTAGGCCAGGACAAAGAAGAAGGGATTTGTTTCAACAAAGGGGAATCTGTGCATCTTCACGTTCAACTCAAAAAAAAAAAAAAAAAAAAAAAAAGTGTGGTTCTCATCAACTAAAAAAAAAATAAAAAATACAAAGCCTTTTGTCTGTATGCACACGTGGGCTTGGTCTACGGATTACAAATCCCATTTTAGCAAGGCGGTCAGGATTTGGTGGCTCCTTCCTACCATCTTAGTCATTCCAAATGGGATGGTTAAACACAATGGTGAGGGTAGAGAAATGGCAGTGAAATCAGCTCCATGGATGAGGAGGACACTAGATGTCTAGACATCCTCTTCCTTAACAGCAGCGATGCCAATTTTAAAGGTGGAACCTGTTGAAATCAGGCTCGAGGAGGAGTTTTTGCTGCATGGCCATAACCATGAGCAGAAATGCCTATCCCAAGGAGGTAAAGCAGGCCCAGCCAGTCCAGGGAGATTTCCATTGCTTCTTTCCAAGCCCCAGACGTGGTCCTAAGGAAATTCTTACTTGAAATGATGATCCAGGATTGGGTCATCGGCTGTCCCCTGGGGCTCCTGGCTAAGACACAGCTCAGAACAGCTAGGCCTAGTGGATAGAGCATGGGATTGGGAGTCTGCCCTATGATCTTGGACTAGTCACTTAACTTCTCTGTGCCTCAGTTACCTCATCTGTTATATGGGGATTAAGTCTGTGAGCCCCATGAGAAACATGGACTGTGTCCAACCTAGTGAGCTTCTAATAATAATAATAACAACGTTGGTATTTGTTAAGTGCTTACTATGTGCAGAGCACTGTTCTAAGTGCTGGGGTAGATACAGGGTAATCAGGTTGTCCCACGTGAGGCTCACAATTAATCCCCATTTTAAAGATGAGGTAACTGAGGCACAGAGAATGTAAGTGACTTGCCCACAGTCACAGAGCTGACAAGTGGCAGAGCCTGGATTCAAACCCATGACCTCTGACTCCCAAACCCGGGCTCTTTCCCCCAGCCCCACCGCTTCTCTAATCTATCGTCTATCATCCCCAGAGCTTAATACAGTGCCTGATGTACAGTACAGGCACACAACAACAATGACAACAAAAGTCACATCAGAGCTGACATCGTGATCCGTCATGAAGAAGCGAGACTTAGTGGCAAGAGCGCGGCTTGGGAGTCAGAGGTCGTGGGTTAGAATCCCACCTCTGCCACTTGTTAGCTATGTGACTGTGGGCAAGTCATTTCACTTCTCTGTGTCTCCGTTACCTCATCTGGAAAATGGGGATTAAGACTGTGAGCCCCGCGTGAGACAACCTGATAACCTTCTATCTACCCCAGCACTTAGAACAGTGCTTGGTGCATAGTAAGCACTTGACAAATACCATCATCATCATCATCATCATTATTAGATGATGATCCCCTAAGGGGGAGGGAATTTTGCCTCTGATTTCTATTTTACCTTTCCTCTTGCCTCCCTCAGCATCAACCTTTTCACTGATGTCTCTGCCTCACTTCTGCCTCACCGCACTCCAGTCCATACTTCATTCGGCCAGCTGGATTATTTTTTCTATAATGAACGTTCAGTACATCTCTCCCCATACTTTACAAACCTCCAGTGGTTACCAATACATCTCCAAATCAAAGAGAAACTCTTTACACTTGGCTTTAAAGGACTCAGTCAATCCTTTCCATCCTACCTTCCCTCCCCAATCTACTGTATTTATCTGAACATCTGTTTCCTCCTCTAGACTGTAAATTCCTTCTTGGGGGTCAGTGAGCGGGTCTGCCAAATCTACTGCATTATACTTCCCTCAGCTCTCAGTAAAATGCTCTTTCCACAGTAAGTGCTCAATCAATACTACTGATGATGTGCTTGCATTTTAAACAGTAAGTCCTCCGTAGAAATCAATTATAATGATTAATCTATCAATGGTATTTACTGAATGCTTATTGTGTGCCGAACACTGTACCAAGCATTGGGAGAGTACAGTTTGTATATGCTGTCTACCAGTAAGGAGCTTACAGGCTAGAGGAGGAGCTTAAAGTTTAAAGGAGGAGTTTACAGTCTGTAAGAGGAGGGGCACAATTTGTGTTCTAGATAAGCCACCTCTTTGGTAATTAGATTCTTGGATACTTCCATTCTAAATGCATCATAAGGACTAATGCATTTAAGACTGGGGAAACTAAGGCTTTCTGCTGATTTCGATCTTCAATTTCTAATGATCCGGCGGTCAAAATCCAAACATTTCTAGTTCACCTAAATATAGTGTTTCAGCATACTGAGAGAGGAAAAGAAGTCCGAGATAATGGACATCCTAAAGGCTGAAGTTCCAAGGTCAATAACTTTATCAGGGAATAAAGGAGAGTAGATGGGACTTGAGCAACAACAGAATGGTTCTGCTGAATCGTGCCCACAACAATTCTCTTCCACAACACTAGACAGGTTCATATCACAGCGACTCATCTATTGAACAGAACGCTAGAGTTTTTCTAAGAGCTGAACCGCCTACACCTGGGAATCATAACGTAAGCCTGAAGAGTCCAAAGGACATCTTTTGCCCCTCTCCTTTTGAAATGTTGTAGGCAGACATTTTTAAGTCCTTAGCATTCACTCTGGGAAAAGAGACAGATAACAAATTCCAATTAATCAGAGGTCCTTAAGGGAGAGTGAAGGGGAATCAGATATTCGATAGATAAATCTCATCATTTTCTGCTTCAAAGACTTAGGTCAGAATTGAGAACTGGAATTTGATCGTTGACCCCCATAAAGCCTGGAGGTATGACGATTTCAGTGGTTTGGGTCTATCTTGCTAAAGGTCAGTGGTAAGATGTGAGAGGAAAATAAAAGTTTGCTTTATGGTCTAGCACAAAGTGAAGATTTGGCAATTTTCCAGTTAATCTGAGCAGCCCGATAAAATGGTACAGGTTTTACAGTAGTTAATTTTAGGGGAGGCCTGGATCATCCATTCCATGTTCATACTGATCAAATATAATGAAATTCTACCAGAATTCTACTAGGGCCACCAGACATAGCTGGATTCTTTGCTATATTTTCTGCCAACACCAGGCAGTGCATCCTAGGGGAAAGCATAGGGGGCTGGGAATCAGGAGACCTGGGTTCTAGTCGTGGTTCTGTCCTTGTCCTGCTATATGGCCTTGGAAAAGTTACTTAATCTCTCTAGTCCTCAATTTCTCCTTCTGTAAAATGGGAATAATACTATCTACCAAACAAGGATATGTAAGGAGAAACTGAAAAACACTTGATATGAAAATGCATTGGTAAAATGTTATAAAATGAAAAAGATTTTTTTTTTTATAATGGCAAATGCACAATTAATGATAACTAAATGGCAGGGCATGAATAAGTGAATGTTCAGTGTCCCTTCAACAACTTCAACTTTTCCTGATATTTTATTGGATTTAGCAGATATAGCGAATTGTTCAGTTCTTTATGGGGTTAATGGAGATCGGTTTGAGAGTCAGTTAACGCTCCCTGTGTGAAGCTAGTATTGTTATTAATTGTTTTTAAGCTGCCTATCAAAACTACCAGCAGTATGTTAAGCACGCTATCAAACCAGTGTGCTAGCTACACGAATGCAAAAGCCAAGACTCAATCGACGGTATTTGAATCTCCAGTGAAGTCCAGAGACAAAGTTTCCACTGATCCCTGCTTTCCGTCTGCTTGGTTAAATTAATCTTGAGAACCCTCCACCAGATTGCCACTTCAACCCAGGCTTTAGATCAGAGTTTGGAGGTATACTTGGAGGTGTAGTACCGAAACAGAGTTGCCTAGTGGCTAGACCAGAGGCCTGGGACTCGGAGGATCTGGGTTCAAAGCCCCGCTCTGCGACTTGTCTGCTGTGTGACCTTGGGCAAGTCATTTCATATCTCTGTGCCTCAGTTACCTCATCTGCAATATGGGGTAATGACTGTGAACCCCATGTGGGACGCAGACTGTGTCCAGCCTGATGATCTTGTATCTACCTCAGAGTTTAGTAGAGTGCCCGACACATTGTAAGCACTTAAAAAAATACCAGTAAAAACTAAACAAAACAGTGGCACAAAAAAGCAATGACCAGCTCCCACCTTAAATGGGGTTTGCAAGCCTGGTATTGCTAGAACTTGTCTTTCCATTACACAATTTAGATGGAACGTAATAGAAGGATTTGAGAACATCCTTTCCTAAACATGAGTGCCATCTGGTATAGTACAATCCACAAATTGTCACAGGTAGATTTAATTTAGAAAAAAAGAAGGCATGTAGTGTCAATCAAGGCATGATGATGCTATATTTCCCAGGTACTGCCTCGCCTTACAGTGCTAAGCCGTACAGTATTTTGGGTTCCTTTGCAATTTGTTACTTTATGGCACTGACTCTAGTAGAAATAGCATAAAGCATTCTTCTAGTAACAATAAAAATCTAGAAATTTGTTTGAAAAATGTCCGTCAAGAAAGGGAGACAGTGTGCCCAGTAGAAAGAACATTAGCACGCCAGTCAATAGACTTGTGTTGTAATTTTACTCTGCTATTTGTCTGCTATATCACCTTAGGCAAGTCACTTAACTTCTTCATGCCTCATTCTTCTCACCTGTAAAATGGGGATTCAAAACCCGTTGTCCCTCCTAAATAGACTGAGTGCCCCATGTGGGAAGGGACCGCATGCCTGACATGATTTTCTTGTATCTACTCTCAGGCCTTCAATCGATTGTATTTATTGAGTGCTTATTATGTGCAGAGCACTGCCCTAAGCTCTTGGGACAGTATAACGCAACAATGAAATACACTCAGTCCCTGCCCACATTGAGCTTACTGTCTAAAGAACTTGGCTCATAGTAAGGGCTTAATAAATACCATTTAAAGCAAAACAAACAAACAAAAAACCTCCCTAATCATTCACTGATATTCATTGATCTATTTTGTTCAGACCACTGTACTAAGCACCTGAGAGATTACAGTGAAGTAGCAGCAACCTCTCCCCTCCAGGAGCCTTCACCCATGTATTCTCAATAAATGAATAATAATAATTTTGGTATTTGTTAAGTGCTTACTATGTGCAGAGCACTGTTCTAAGCACTGGGGTAGATACAGGGCAATCAGGTTGTCCCACATGAGGCTCATGGTCTTCACCCCCATTTTACAGATGAGAAAACTGAGGCACAGTGAAGTGACTTGCCCAGAGTCACACAGCTGACAAGTGGCAGAGCCAAGATTCAAACCCATGACCTCTGACTCCTAAGTCCGGGCTCTTTCCACTGAGCCATGCTGCTTCTCTATATTTATCTAGCACAATTTTCCCATTACATGAGGTTCTTCAAGAGGAGTTAATGTACCCTTTTTTTAATCATTGTTATTGTTGTCAGTAAGGCATAGAACAGAACTTCTTTGCCACACCACATGCTGATAAAATTAGTTTTCAAAGGGATAAAAAGTTTTAAGACTTTTTTTTTTTTTTTTTTTTTTTTTCCTCCTACTCTCTGATACAGCCATGCTTGTGGATATCTGTGGCAAGAAGCTGCCTAGTTCTTTTTTTTTGTTGTTGTTGTAGTTGTTGTTATTTAACATTTAGAAAGAATCTAAATCTAACAAAGTATGGCTTTCCTCCACAGTGCTCCCCCCTTTACCATTTTATGTGGAAACAAACATCACTGACAATTCCTGTCTTCCTCTGATATACTGATAAGAAGGGGCTTGGCAATTTATTTTTTTCCTGACAGTTATATGGTTATGATACATACACACAAACTAACAATTTATGAGACTCTACATAACTTTTTTTTTTTTTTTTTTCCACTTCAAAAAGGCTCACACTCAAGAGTTTCAAGGAAGGATAAGGACCAGAGCAATAATACTTGTGCAGTCTTGAAATACCGACGCTTAACACATATGATATACTAGTCCAAAATCTACACCCAAGGCAGCCTATAAAGTGTGTGTTTTATGGACAGATTTTTTTTGCTTTGATTGTAATTGAAACATTAAACTAAGCCTCTTGGTCTGCCTTGCCCTTTTAGGGAGAGTGAAGGAGTTGAACCATGGGTTAACTAACGGCAGGGCTTTTAGATCGACTTTTCTTCTCTCTCTCTCTTAAAAATAAAATCAACCTCATAGATGAGTCTGGACATAGAAGGTGCTTTCTCTGTAACTAATTTATAACTAGGGAGATTCTGTACCACCACAGTTAATTATGACATTCATTAAGCACTTATTATGTGCTGAATACAAGATAAGCACTGCAGACACAACAACCCCTACCCAAAATGGAGATCACAGGTCTCACCTTCACAATATCACCAAGATCTGCCCTTTCCTCTCCATCCAAACCACCACCACGTTAGTACAATCACTCATCCTATCCCAACCGGATGACTTCATCGGCTTTCTTTCTGACCTCCCAACCTCCCGTCTCTCCCCACTTCAGTCTATACTTCACTCTGCTGCCCGGATTAACTTTCTACAGAAACATTCTGGGCATGTCAGCACTATCCTCAAAAATCTCCAGTGTGATTGCCTATATCTCTATATACCTCCTTGATACCTTCGTGTGAAGCGAAAACTCCTCACTATTATCTTCAGAGCTGTCCATCACCTTGCCCCTTCCTACCTCACCTCCCTTCTCTTCTTCTCCATCCCAGCCCGCACACTCCACTCCTCAGTAGTAACCTTCTCACTGTGCCTCCATCTCAGCTGTTCAGACATGGACCCCTGGACCACATCCTACCTCTGGCCTGGAATGCCCTCCCTCGTCAAATCCGCTAAACAATCACACTTCTACCCTTCATAGCCCTACTGAAAGCTCATCTCCTCCAAGAGGCCTTCCCAGACTAAGCCCTCCTTTTCTCAGCTCTCCCCTGCATCGCCCTGACTCGCTCCCTTTGCTCTCCCTCCCTCCCCACCCACAGCACTTAAATATATATGTACATATCTATAATTATATTTGTATTAATGCCTATTTACTTGTTTTGCTCTGTATATATCTATAATTCTATTAATTTATATTGACGCTATTGATGTCTTTTTATTTGTTTTGATGCCTGTCCCCCACCTTCTAGACTGTAAGCCCATTGTAGGCAGGGACTGTCTCTCTGTATTGCTGAATTGTACTTTCCAAGTGCTTAATACTGTGCTCTGCACACAGTAAGCGCTCAATAAATACGAATGAATGAATGAATGAATGAATGAATGAATGAATTAATTAATCTATACAGGGGAGGACAAAAATGCAGAAAAGATAAAGATAAATGACCAGGTGATCAAATTATTGTCCACTTCAAAATTACTTTCTGCCCTCCTCCACAGGCCCTGGACTCTTTCCAGTTTTCCCAACAAGCTATGCTTCTCCTAGACTCCACAGCATTCCTGAGGCACACACTCTCCAAGCCTTCAACATTGCATTCTCTCCTTTGTTCATCCACTGCTTTTGCCCTAAATCTACCCCACTCTCTGCATCGTCCAATCCTCTGACAGATTGCAGACCAGTAAGGAGGCTGATGTCAGCTCTGGTCAACCCCTCGCTCAAGAGCTGCATCAGTCTCATTATACATCTCCTTCCCTGAAATCCCCCCTTCTCCTTTGGTCAATCCTACAGACTTCTCCTCCAGGAGACAATCGGGAATGAGAGATCAGGAGAGAACTGGTTCAGGAAACATTATCCCTTCCAGAAATGAGAGTGTCTAAGATGGCGGGCCTACAATCACAGGCTGAACATTCCGTGCTGGAAATAAAGTAGGTGGACAAGCTCTTGCTTCAAAACTGGAGAGGTGAAAACTATTTATTGTCCGGCTTTTCAGTACAAGTACAAATAGAAACACAAAGGAGGCCTCTCAAGTGCTTTGCAGACAGCACAAAGGAAAACCTTTTCTAAGTTCTCTTAATAAAGCCTCACATTCATTTTATGCTCCAGCCTCAGGTCTAATCCACTAGACTTCATCAATACAGTTGGCAAATGAGAAATTTTGAGGGCAACTGAGCCCAGTGAAATATCACAATAGAGGCACATAAAGCAATTTAGTTTAGGTGTGTAGGAAATTTGACTCAATTTAAGCACTCAAAATGTTCACTGGCCCAGAGATCATTCTTTCACTTTGCAGTTGTGGTGGCCAAAAGGCTGGTATTTCTACTTCTATAATGTAAACTGCCAGAATACTGCCTGCCTGAAGATGTGCCCCGACCTCATCTCTCTCACCAACGATCCCTTTCCCACATTCACCCCCTATTCTGGAAATCCCTCTCCCTCCTTATACACCAGACTACCACTCTCCCCTCCTTCAAAGCCTTTTTAAGGTCGCATCTCCAAGAGAACTTCCCCAATAAAGCCTCTTTTTCCCCCCAGCTTGCTTTCCCTTCTGTATCATCAATATGTAGTGGCAATATAAAAACATTATACTAATGTGTGTACACACACAAAAAATGGATGTTTGCGATACACACGCATGAAGAAAATAAATGGAAAGACATTCCTATACGCTTATGGTAATGTGGCCGGGGCCAAATAAGGATTCCAGAGAGACAGAATGTCAAGTATAGTTTAAAAAACACCACCAGAAAGTACTAACTAGGCTACTTTCAAATCCACACCCAAAGTGCAGAAGGTAAAATGATGGTGTTCAATCTAAAAACATATCATCTAAAATGTGCTTTACTCTCCGCTTTGGAGTTTATGGAACATTTGGGTACTGAAGAAGATGACACTCCCTCCTCCTTTTAAAAAGTGCAGAAGGGTGAGTAAGGAAGTGTTTATATGTAGCAGTACCGCAGGAGAAAATATATCATTTCATTGCATCACTCACCATCAGCTGAACTCCCTGCCCAATCCCTCTCTGGCCTAGACCTCCCTCCCTAACATCTGTCAGATGACCATTCTCCCCCATTCTAAGCCCCACTCAAGTCACATCTCCTTCAAGAGGCCTTCCCCAGATAGACCCTCATTTCCCCTGTCCCCCCTGCATTCTGTACGGCCTGTGCCCTTGGATATTCACCCCGGGGCACTTATGTACAAATTCTTATTCTCTGCCATTTCCCCTATCTGGAATGTATTTGAATGCAGTTTCCCCCTCTAGATTGTAAACTCGTTTAGGGCAGGGATCCCGTCTATTTACTTTATCCTACTGACTCATCTCTCTCATCTTTCTTCTCCACCTGAATTGCTACTATCCTCATCCAAGCACTAATCCTATCTCTCCACAACTACTGCGGCAGCTTCCTCGCTGACCTCCCTGCTTCCTGTCACTCCAGTCCATGCTTCACTGTGCTGCTTGGATCGTGTTTCTTAAATGATGTTCAGTCCTCGTTACCCCATCCCTCATGAACCTCCAGTGGTTGCCCTTTCACCTCTGCCACCAACAGAAACTCCTTACCATTGGTTTAAAGCACTCAATCACTTTGCCCTCTCCTATCTTCCCCTCACTCATTTCCTATAATCCGGTAAGGCTCACTTCTCTCCAAACTAACTGTACCTCAATCTCTACCTCAGCGCTAACCTTTTGCCCATGTTCTGCCTCTGGCCTGGAACTCCCTCCCTCTTCATACCTGACAGACCACTACTTTTCCTACCTTCAAAGCCTTATTCCATCAACTGACGGTATTGAGTGCTTATTGTGTGCAGAGCACTTGTATTAAGCACTTAGGAGACTTTAGTGTAACAAAGTTAGTAAAAAAATCAAATTATTAATATATTTCCCCCAAGAGGCAATCCCTACATCCTCAATTCCCTACTTTTTCTCTCTTCTGTCATACTTGAACTTGGATTTTCACCCTATAAACACTCCACCCTCACTCAGCTCCACAGAACTCATCTGTAACTTATTTATTCATATTAACATCTGTCTCCCTCTCTAGACTGTAAGCTTGTGGGCTGTCACTTAGGAGCAGGGAAGATGTCTACCCACTCTGCTATAATGTACTCTCTCAAGATCTTAGTACAATGTTCTGCACAAAGTAAGTGTTCAATAACCACTGATCGATTTACTGTACTCCCCCCCAAATGCTTAATGGTGCTCTACGCACAGCAAGCACTCAATGAATGCCATTATTGACTGACTCAGGCATTTTATAGAGTGCCCTCAGTAAGGTGGAAAGAAGAAGGTGAGGGATCAAGCAGGCTAGATCGAAGGCCTGTACTGAGCTTCTAAATCCACGAACTGGGGAATGAGGCTCCATTTGTTTCTTCAGGGCTATTATAGAGACCTATTCCAGAGCTTGTCTTCATCTCCTCGTTCAAAGCTCTCCTTACTTAGCCTCCCTGTCTTCTCAGCAGTCCCCAGGGCCCTCTTGAACATACCTGTTTAATTATGTAATCTATTTTATTATCTGTTGTGGAAGTATTAGGGGAGACAGACATAAAAATATGGATAAAGTAATCAGAATAATTGTGTATTCAGTGGAATAAATATATACGTGAAGGTTGAGGATGGGAACAAATTGGTCATCAGATCTATTCTTTTACTGTGAAAGAATAGCTAACACTTTATGTTTATTCTTCTCCTCCCTAACCAGAAGTTTGGAAACTCTTTGAGGATAGGCTCACCTCTGAGATGTCTTTTGAATGCTGCCTAAACATCCAGTACTATTCTAGGGACACTAAGAATTTGGTCAACCTGATAACAATTAATCGCATTATTGAGCAAGCAGTGCACCATACTAAGGACTTGAGAGAATATAATATAGCAGAGTTGGAAGACGCATTCCCTTCCCATAAGGAGCTTACTGTCTAGAGGAATGATACTGCTGAGGCCCTTCTTCTCTGCTCATAGATCTACAGTTTCTCTCCTGCAGAAAACAGAGTGGACAGGGAGCGAGGGACCCAGAAGATTCTGTGAAAGTAAGAGATTTGGGCCTTTCCTACTGTTGTTGTTGCCTTATGATGTCAAGTCGTGTCCGCCCCATAGCGACACCATGGACACACCTCTCCCAGAAGGCCCCACCTCTATCTGCAATCGTTCTGGTAGTGGATCCACAGAGTTTACTCGGTAAAAATACGGAAGTGGTTTACCATTGCCTTCTTCCGCACAGTAAACCTGAGTCTCCTCCCTCGACTCTCCCATGCCACTGCTGCCCAGCATGGGCGAGTTTTGACTTGTAGGAGATGGCCTGCCACTCACTAGCCACTGCCCAAGCTAGGAATAGAATGGGTAGGCCTTCCCTTGACTCTCCCTCCCATAGTCGAGACTGGTAGAGGACTGGAAACTCTCCTACTGTTACCAAGCAACTAAGCAATTAGTGTGTTTGAGTTTCCTGTCAAGAAAAGTGGCCTTTGGGAAATTCAGGACTGAGAACCTGTACAGAGGAGTTAATGATAGTGCTGGTGACTTGCACGGCACCACTCAAGTTTCCACTGGGGCCGAGAAGGCATAGCACATGTAAGGGATAAATATTTCTGTTTTCATTCGTTCATTCAATCAGATTTATTGAGCGCATAATGTGTGCAGAATTCTGTAGTAAGCACTTTGCATTTATCTATGGTTCTTGTATTTATCTATAGTTCTATTTACCTATTTTGATGGTATTAATGCCTGTCTACTTATTTTATTTCGTTCTCAGTCTCCCCCATTTTAGACTGTGAGCCTGTTGTTGGGTAGGGATTGTCTCTATCTGTTGATGAATTGTACTTTCCAAGTTCTTAGTACAGTGCTCTGCACACAGTAAGTGCTCAATAAATATGATTGAAGGAATGAGTGAATGAGAGTACAGTGCAATAAACAGACACATTCCCTCCTCATGTTAGTATCCCCCTCTGGACTGTAAGATTTTTGGGGATTGGGAATGTGTCTACAAATTCTATTTTGTACACTCTTGAGCGCTTAGTATAGTGCTTTGCACACAATAAGCACTTAATAAATACTACTGATTGAGGTGGACAAGAGCACAAGACTTCAGGAAGTGCACCTGTGGTAAAGTGGACCGTGCTGGACAATGGATATTCTCCACCCCATTCCCTGAAAAAGTTTTCTTTTTTTTTTTTTCTAAATGGTATTTAAGCATTTATTATGTGCCAGGCACTGTGCAAAGCACTAAGCTATATACAACGTAATCAGGGTAGACACAGTCCATGTCCCACATGGGGCTCAGGATCTTAAGCCCCATCTTGCAGATGAGGGAACTGAGGCACAACGAAGTTAAGTGATTTGCTCCAGGTCACACAACAGGCAACTGAGAGCGCCAGGAATAGAACACAGGTGCACTGACTCCCAGGCCCAGGCTTTTTTCCACCAGGGCTCATTGCATTACTGTTAGATAAAACTATCTTTCTCACAAACTAAAAGAACTGGGCTCCTTCTCTAACAAGCCAATTCAGATCCCTTGGACAAAAATCACATCAGTTAAATTGATTATTTATTACTGACAAGCCCTGAAGTAAGCACGCGGGGGTGTCTAACGGAAGAGTATAATCCCTGCCTATAGGGGCCTTTCTGTCCTAGGGGAGTTCAAATCAAACCCTGAATGATTATTCGAAAATTAAATTGACTTCTTTATAAGTATTAAAAAGAACACATAGAAAATGCTGGTTCCTAAAGGCATTTTGCTGAACACTTGGGTTTTAAAATATGTTCTTGAAGTAGTTTAATATGTTTATATCAATACGTGGTTATTGCAGTGGTAATCACGAGCCATTTTTAACAGTTTTCCTCCTGGTCATTTTGATAATAGATAGTCCAGTTTCATGGGATGATCAAAGAAATTAAACCAGTAGCTTCCATTTTAACGGGACTCACGGAGGCCTTAGGCAATTCACGACAGATCCGCATCTCCCCACCTTCGGGAAGGTGGATATATCCCTCTTTCTCAAGGAAGCGTAGGGATTAGTGTAGCTCTGTGGCATTGACAATGAAGATCTTGAATAAAACATTTTCCGTTTTGGTAGATTTCCTACATAAAGCCGCAAACTCAATGGGAAGGCTCCTCTGGATGGAACACATCCATCAGATGTGTTGCGGAGAGGTGTTTAAGGAAAACAAATATATATGAAAGCATCATGGTGCAATTTCAATTACTCTACAGAGCTCCATAAAGCTGAAAGCCATAAATGATTGTATAAATGCGTCAGAAATATGAAGCCGGTTGGCCTCTCTCTGTCCAGACTGTAGATGCTCATTTACAAGAACTGGAAACCCAGACAAATTAACCTCCTATTTCCACCAACAGGTTGTCAAGTCTTCACGCCTGACTTCCTGCCCCTGAATGACTTTGTCGCTTGCACCTGATAACCCCGGTCACCAGGGAACAGCCTGTATGCCACTGTTCTCTGACTCCTGAGCGACTTGTCAAAATACTTAGGCTCCCGAGAAATGTCACACCTCATACCAGTCTTCTGAACAGCGTTATTAGTTTTTCTCTAACTGCCATTGCCAACACTGGAAGCTTTCCTTTCCAGCGTAGTGCAGCAGCTCACTGCTCCCCGGGGAAGTTATCTTTGGGTGGACAGGTTACTAAGTGTTTTGTAATAATTGGACCTTTTAAAATAATAATAATGTTATCTGTTGAACACTCACTTTTTGCCAGACACCCTAGTGAGCACTGGGGTACATTCAAGCAAATCGGGCTGGTGCCTGTCACACTGTGGGGCTCGCAGCAATCTCCATTTTACAGTTGAGTTACCCGAGGCAGACAGAAGCCAAGTGACTTGTCTCAGGTCACACAGCAGACAGGCGGCAGATCCAGGATTAGAACCCATGACCTTATGAGTCTCAGCCTCTGGACTCGCTCTGGTGCCTCTACGCTGGCCAGTTCAATAGGTACCAGGGTAGAGGTCTAATCTATCTAATGTGGTGCCTCCCATTTTTGGGGGGTGCTGCCATCAGACTTCCCAGGGGGGATGATCAAATTTAACACCCTGAGGGAACTCTCCCACACACAGATGATCCCCCCCCTGAGGAGTAGGCCTGAAAAACTAGTAGTCAAAGTGGACTAGGGGCCCAAGGATCTTTGCATCAGGTTTCCTGGCATCGTGCATATGCAACAATTACTTTACACCCAGATAACGTGAAAACTCATTATCCCGTTTACCGGTGGGTCTCCACATCAGAGAAAGCGTGGCCGATTACAGAGGAATAACCCACAGTTTGTTGTCTCACCTTCTTCTGAGCCACAGTGGGTGAAAAATAGACTGAGTGATTCTGAGGCAGCTGTATCCAATGCCACTCACACAACGGTAATTAGATAATGGCATAAATCCTGTCATGGAATGAGTGAAACATCTCCCTTCAGATTTGCAGAAGTTGCATTTTTCATTTTGTACAAGATGCTCTAAATTTTCCTCTGCAGCACACACATGTAGATCAAAAGGATGCTCTAGGGTAAAAGGAATCACACGTTTTTCTGTTCCAATCATACACCCACACGTATTTTCAAAAGTGGACTATAAACTATCGTGTGCGCCTCCCTGGAAATTCTGTGGGGATCCATCCTTAAAGCACATCCTTAATAGACCCAGGACAATCCAATACACAGATCTTGAAAGTTTCTTCTTCTTTGACTCGAATGGATACAAATTACCAGAATGCTAACATTTGAAAGCAGAAGACACGATGACTTGCAAGCTATGCAAATTGTTTTTGAATAATTTAGCGCACTTCTAATCGAGCCTATACAAGTCGGTTCTTGCTTGTGTGTGCTTTTTTTTTTTCCCCCTTTTTTCATCTGAATACTTTCTGTTCACATAAGCGCGACAATAATATTAAAAGAAAAGTAATGGGCTTTTTCTTCCTATGAAATGTTTATGAAGTATTTGTTTATCACAATGTACCGGCTTGTTAATTGGGTTAGTTACTTGCTTAAGCAAGCAAATAACATTGGACGGATAGTGCCATTACTCTGAAACTAAACCGAGTGGCAATAAATGCACTATCAATTTCAGGCTAATAGTATTTCCCTGCGGTTCCGATGAATGGGCAATCTGGGGTGGAAGAGACAAAGCCCAACCTGGGTGACAGATCTTGGGGCTACAGGGCATTCACGGGGCGGTCTGCGCTTTCTTCGGACATCCCGTGAGTCCAGACTTCCAGAGTTCCTGCAGTTCTTTTTTAACCCGTCTTTCTGAAACTCGCTGCACCCTGGGCCCCCGGTATCACGATTCCTCCCGCGGAATGGGCTTATTATTGTTGTGGTTATTATTATTATTATTATTATTATCATTAAGGTTTTCTGGGTAGCAATTGAGTGGAGATTTGTTGCCTTGGAAACGCAGCTGGGCGTGCAGCTGTTGTAACTGTTTGTGTTATTTTCCTTTATATCGGGAACGATTTTCAAAGCTTTCCCACGTTCGTATGACATTCCGTGATATCTTTCTGGGCCAGTCTGCGTGACAAATCATGCGAGGTGGAAGAAGTAAAGCGTTCGCCCTGGGAAAATGGCCTCTCTAGGGCTGAGCCGATTCTTCACGTTTGCAATTTTGCAATTCTGTTGCTTTTCCCAAGTCATATTTATTTCATCCACCAACCTACTTAGGATCAGCTCCTGGGCACTGCCATCGTCTTATGCTCAGACCATTATATCCAGAGGAAAAGTGGATTTTTAGTGCACCAGCAGTCTAAATGTAGTGTGTTGGCTGTGTGAGTGTGTGTGACTCTGTATGTTTGTGTGTGGGCGCACACACATGGATGTGTATATGCCCATAGTCCCCCTGTAGACTGTATGCACCTTGTGGGCCGTGGAACTTGCCTACCAACTCTGTTGTATTGTACTTTCCCAAGTGTTCAGACCAGTGCTCTGCACACAGAAAGTGCAGGTTGAAATACTCCAAGTGCCTTAAACCTGTCATCAAAAGTCTCAGGTTACCTGAGATGTGGGACCTCAATATTTTCACCATTGTTGATGCAATGTAGACTTGTCCTGTGATTCTAAGGTGGTCGCCATAACTGTTGCTCGCCTGGTGAGAAAGAATTACTTTCTCGGACCTTATTGTTTTCCTGAAGTTGTTCTGAGTGCTGGGAAGGGAAGCTACACGATCAGTTATAAATCGGTCAGTTGTATCTAACTGTGTGCCGAGCACTGTACTAAGTGCTTGGAAGAGTACAATATAACCATATGATGGACACATTCATTGCCCACAGTGACTTTACGGTCTAGAGGACCCACGCCTAAAGGGGGAGACAGATCAAAGTATTTTCAAAGAAAGCGATAAAATAGATAATTGAACATAGAGTCCTGAACTAGATGCTGTGGGGGGTAAAATGAATGAAGAGAAGAATGAGGGACAAACACAAGTTCAGAAAAATAGTCTTTCAAATTAACAAAGTGATCCAAAAATGGCAGCTCAATTTAAACGGGCTTTAGAAATTTGGAATAACCTCCTGACCAAATGAATTGATCTCCCCTAGAATACCTTCACAGGGAAGACCATTCAATTTTCTTCTGAGGGTTAAGGTTCAATAGTGTAAAGAGTCAAGGCCTGAGAGTCAGGAGAGTCAGGTTCTAGTCCCGGTTAGCCACTAATCTGTTATACGATTTTCCAGAAGTCACTTTACCCTAAAATTAAAAAAAAAAAAAAAAAAAAAAAAAAAAAATGATTGTGGTACTTGCCAAGCATTGTTCTAAGCACTGGGGTAGATGCAAGTTGATTAGGTTGGACATGTCACATGTGGGGCTCACACTCTTGATCCCAATTTTTCAGATGAGGTAGCTGAGGCACAGAAAAGTTAATTGACTTACTCAGAGTCTCCCAGCAGACATGTTTCAGGCTTGGGATTAGAACCCAGATCCTTCGAACTCCCAGGAACATGCTCTATCAACTAAGCCATGCTGCTTCTCTGGGCCTCAGTTACCCCATCGGGAAAATGGACATAAAATACCCACTCTCCGTCTCTCTTAGATTGTGAGCCCGAGTGGGACAGGATTTGCATCTGGACTCATCATCTTACACCCACGAACCCATTCCTCCAGGAAACATCCCCATTAACTTTTAATCTCCCCAGTTTACATCTATTTACATGCTATTTCAACTCTTCTGAACTTAGATGCCTCCTAAGCACTGAAATATCCTCAACCTCCCATTGCATTCTGTACATCTCTTACTTTATTACTTAAGAAGATACCCTACTACTTAATCATTAGCTCACGTATTCTCCATTCTGGTTTCTGTTGCCTTCCCTCCAAAGAAACCACTCTCTCGAAGGTCACAAATCATCTCCTTCTTGCTAAATCTAATGGCCTCTACTCCCCTACTCCACCTAATGCTCCTCAACCTCTCAGCTGCCTTCGACACTGCCGACCGCCCCCTTCTCCTGGAAGCGTTATCCCAACTCGGGTTCACTGACACCGTCCTCTCCCGGTTTTCCTCCCATCTCTCCGTCCTCTCATTCTCAGTTTCTTTGACAGGCTTCTCTGGTTCCCATCATCTAACTGTTGGTAACCCTCAAGGGTCAGTTCTGGGTCCCTTTTTATTCTCCATCTACACCCACTCCCTTGGAGAACTCATCGGCTCAGATGGCTTCAACAGTCACCTCTATGCAGATCATTCCCAAATAAAAATAAGTCGAGACAAATGATAGGAACTTGCTCTCTCCAACCTAATATTTCTTCCATATACCCTTCTCCCTACCATATTTCAGCTCTCTAACTCTAGAGTTGAAAAGCTAACAGCTTTACAGATGAAGTTCTTCTTTCCCCTCCTTGACTGCAATTGCTTGTGACAGTCCAAGTTTGCCTATCTCTGATATGCTCGCAGATTAATTTCCATCTTGGCCCCGAAGACCTGCATCGGGCTATTCAATGTAAGAAAGGTGCTCTGAGTAAATGCCTCTCAGAAGCTTGGTCCACCGGAGCCCGCAAGGATTTGATCAAATGACAAATGAAAGGAGAGAGTCGAGTTTGCTGAAACTGGGGAAAGATCCTTCTCCCGCTACCACATCTTTAAAGGGCAGAAAAAAGAATTGATCGGCATCCCTTGGGTCTTCGCGGGAAATGCCTTTCTCTTTCCTCGCTTGGATAACAAGTAACACTCTCTCAACCTGGGAGAGTCCACACAGTTGGGTTTAATAGATCTATAGTATTTATTGAGCACCTATTCTGCTACGCAATGCTCTTCCAACTATAGTGCACATTCCCAAGCACTCAGTACAACGCTCTACCCTGAGTAAGTACCCACAAATGCTGCCTATTCAATGTAGTTCCAATTTCTGTATTTTAATCTTGCATTACGTTTCCTTCACAGATGTTTGCATTTCCATGGTTTTTACAGTAGGAAAACATATGCTGAATTACCTGAGAATGTGATTCATTCAATAGTAGTATTTATTGAGCGCTTACTATGTGCAGAGCACTGTACCAAGTGCTTAGAATGTACAAATCGGTAACAGATAGAGACAGTCCCTGCCCTTTGATGGGCTTACAGTCTTATTGGGGGAGACAGACAAGAACAATAGCAATACACAGAATCAAGGGGATGAACATCTCATTAAAACAATAGCAAGTAAATAGAATCAAGATGATGTACATCTCATTAACAAAAGAAATAGGGTAATGAAAATATATAGAGTTGGGCGGATGAGTACAGTGCTGAGGGGAGGGGAAGGAGGAGGGGGAGGAGCAGAGGGAAAGGGGGGAAAAGAGGGCTTAGCTGAGGAGAGGAGAAGAGGGGGAGCAGAGGGAGCAGAGGGAAAAGGGGGAGCTCACCTAGGGTGTGTGGGAAAGATTTCCTGACATTAGTCAGTCAGTCCATTGTATTTACTGAGGGTTTACTGTGTGCTGAGCACTGTACTAGGCATTTGGGAGAGTAGACTATAACAACGAAATAGACACATTCCCTGCCCAAAATGAGCTTACAGTCTAGAGGGGGAGACGAACATGGACATTAACAGAAAATAAATGACAGAAAAATGCATAAGTGCTGTGGGGCTGGGGGAGGGGATGAAAAAAGTAATTGGCAAGACTGAATGATTCCGAAGAATATTAATGGGCTACGAAGCTCGTTGTGGGCAGGGAATGTGTCCGTTTATTGTTGAATTGTACTCTCCCAAGCATTTAGTACAGTGCTCTGCACACAGTAAGTGATCAATAAATATGATTTAATGCATGAAGCGTGACTTTGGTTCCTAGATGATTATACTCTGACCCGGCTCAACTTTTAGAGTACCACCCAACCTTCCAAATGCTGCCATCCCCTGGAAAGTGGAATTCTGGAACCCCAGCCCCCCCCTCCCCCCCCCCCCCCCACACTGGGCATCCGGGTAACGTCCCGTGCAATGGATACAGTGGAGGGTTAATACAGTGGGGAAAGGGTTTAATGCCTTGAAAATGACTCTCCTCCCCAACTCCCCAGGCCAGATGGAGCCACTGCTGATTTTTCCCTTCCTCTCCTGAGAGGACACACCAGTCAGCCCCAGGCTCTGTGTCTTGGAATCCCCCATTTTGCATCGCTAGTGGGACTCAGGAGACCTGTTATTGTACAGAACAGGAAAAGAAGTAGCAAGAGGAAGCACAACCGCTTCATGCTTCCCCAGTGGCCCCATACGGTCACAAAAAATCTGGAGTCTCACTCACTGGAAGGGGAGGGTATGGGGGAG
Organism: Ornithorhynchus anatinus; assembly: GCF_004115215.2. Lineage (NCBI taxonomy): Eukaryota > Metazoa > Chordata > Mammalia > Monotremata > Ornithorhynchidae > Ornithorhynchus > Ornithorhynchus anatinus. The sequence goes on along the minus strand of NC_041733.1, from coordinate 6,221,018 downwards.
GTAGGGGGTGTTTGGAGGTGTTCAGGGCAGGGATACCTTAAGGATGACCCTAAGGGAGACTGTGGAGTATTTCGCTTTTGTAGCGAGTTTGTAACCAACATCAATGTGTGCCCGTGTGTGTCTCTGCAAGTGCAGACATTCCAAAACGAATGCGTGACTCAACTTGTTTAGGGCTCTTCGGGGTCTGCGCATATTGATTACACTCTTCAAGGGGGCACGTGCTTGCCAGGGGCATCAATAGAGATTCACTAAATTCACGTCGATCCTTTGAAGAGGAAAGGAATTAAACACAAAAGGCAGCCGGGGCATATGGAAAGTTTTGCAAATTTCAGCATTTCCGAGTCCAGCGCTGCAGAGGTGCTGAGCCCCCAGCCCTCAAACACAGCAACTGAGGTAACGTAAAAGGCTGACTGAACACCTAGGATGAGGACTCTCCCTGAACCAGTAATCCAGACTTTTCAAAGAGATCTGGGGTACCAGGTCCAGTTCAGAACATAGGGAAGCCAAGGCACCCCCAATATGGCCTCCCTCCAGTCCGGATGCACCTGGAGCAGCTCTGACGTGACACGGATTAACTGTACTTTTACCGTGGAATAAGCATTGGTAAGGATCGCCACCTCTGCTCTAAGGAATAGACCACTGAGTCAGATTAGCTCAGAGTTGTTAAGAGAAAGACCTGAGCGATAATTACTGGAGGATAATTAGATAAGCAGCATGGCCTAATGGAGAGGGCACAGGCCTGCGAGTCAGAAGGACCTGGGTTCTGATCCCAGCTCTGCCACTTGCCGGCTCTATGACCCTGGGCAAGTCACTTCACTTCTCTGGACCTCTGTTACCTCATCTGTAAAATGGGGATTGAGACCGCGAGCCCCACGGGAGACAGGGATTGCGTCCAACCTGATTTGCCTGTATTTGCCCAGCATTTAGTACAGTGCCTGGCGCATCGTAAGCACTTAACAGATATTTCAATTATTACTATTATGAATTACCCAGATTTAATGATTCTATTTTCTAAGAATTCTTGCCCACCCAGCCACCTTCACACACACACACACACACACACACACACACACACACACTGTTTTGCACTATTTTCATGGAAATAATTGGCTTTGAGCATTAGTAGGGGCTACGTAAGCTAAGGGAGGGAAGCATTTACTTCAGGGTGTACCATCACTGTTGCGGGGCAGGCAGTCAGAAAAATTTGAAAGCATCACCCTAAGTCATAAGCAGTTCCTGTGTGAAGCCAGGAGGGTAATAATAATAATAATACTAGTGGTGATAATAATAATGATATTATTTGCTAAGGGCTTACTATGCATCAAGCACTGATCTAAGTGTTGGGGAAGATACAGGGTAATTAGGTCAGACAGTTTATAACTCACACCGGGCTCACAAACTACATGGGTGGGTGGAGGGAACTGGAATCGAATGAAAAAATCAAGCAAACAAAAAAGTCAATTTTTCGGCCTCAGTTTTCCTGGCCAAAGTGTCACTATGGCTTCCCATTCTGCCTGGCGAGCTCCGCATCATGGTATTGCAGCACTGAGCTTCAGGGTACCATTCGTCTTCTCTTTTTTTCCTAAACTGTAAAAACTCAGGAAATTAAAGGCAGCCGCTTATGGCCCAGTAACGGGAAGATTGCAAAAGTAATCAGAAAAACATCAGGGAAGGAAAAGTTAATTGCAATATTAACCTACTACTTAGCAAATATTGCAAATTAAATAATGTATAATATCACGTTTAGAAGCCTCCTGAGTGTTCCAGGATTCTTCCTGTATTCACTGTGGTGAAGTAAAAATCCCTTTTTGAATCTTCACATTTCCTGTCCCTAGATTTTTTTTTTTCTTGCTAGCTTTGCCACAGGGTTTCCATTTACTAGAAGTGAAAACATTAGGCTCAGGAAGCTTGGAGGCAGATAGACTGCAGTGAGGAGAAATTGTTTGTTGGAGAAACATATAATAATAATAATAATAATAATAATAATAATAATAATAAATTTGTTAAACTCTTACTATGTGCCAAGCATTGTTCATTCAATAGTATTTATTGAGTGCTTACTATGTGCAGAGCACTGTACTAAGCGCTTAGGATGAACAAGTCGGCAACAGATAGAGACAGTCCCTGCCGTTTGACGGGCTTACAGTCTAATCGTCTGAGTGCTGGGGGAGATACAAGGCAATCAGGTTGTCCCATGTTGGGCTCACAGTCTTAATCCCTTTTGACAGATGAGGTAACTGAGGCAAAGAGAAGTTAAGTGATTTGCCCTAACTCACAGAGCCGACAAGTGGAGGAGGTGGGATTAGAACCCATGACCTCTGACTCCCAAGACCGGGCTCTTTCCGCTGAGCCACATGCTGCTTCTCTACAGTACAGAATAATAAAAATGATAGTGTAATAATAATAATGATAATATTTAATAGAGATAGCTATAAGGTGATGAGATTTAATCCAGTCCCTATACCACAATGAACTCACCATCTGCCTTATTCCCATTTTAAAGATAAGGAAACTGAGGCCCAGAAGGATTAAGTGACTCGCTCGAGGTCATAAAGTAAGTCGTTAATAGAGCCAGTGTTCCAACCTGGGACACCAGACATATGGTCTTTCCACTAGCACTGCAGAAAGTATACAGAGAAGCAGTGTGGCTCAGTGGAAAGAGCCTGGGCGTGGGAGTCAGAGGTCATGGGTTCCAATCCCGGCTCTGCCACTTGTTGGCTATGTGACTTAGGGCAAATCCCTTAACTTCTCTGTGCCTCAGTTACCTCATCTGTCAAATGGGGATTAAGTCTGTGAGCCCTACGTGAGACAGGGACTGCGTCCAAACCGATCTGCTTGTATCCACTCCAGCACTTAGTACAATGCCTGGCATATATTTTAGAGCTTAACAAATACCATAATTATTGTTATTATTATTGAAGCTTTGAGTCTGACAGAGTCAGTCTTTTCTACTGTCAGGGGCACACTTGTCTTTCTAGTCCCCTGTTGATGTTTCAGTCAGATATTTAGGTGCACTGAGATCAAGACCTCTGCGTAAGACCTAGCCCATTTAGAATGCAAAAAGCCACATTGCATTTGATATTCTCCTTCAAGATTCCTAGAACAGTTCTTTTTTTTTTTTTTTTTTTTTTGTCTCTTTTCCAAATACAGGTTTGCTTGATGGGATTATCCTTTTCCCTTTTTCATCCACTATAAAGAAAGATCCAAAAGGAAGTGAATGTCAAAAAGGAGAAAAACTGGCCATCTCATGAGAACCCCACAGAAAGGGAAGAGGTAAACAGGTGACAGCGTGGAGTTACAACAGAAGGAATGAACTGAGTGCTTAATCTGTGAAGAGTAATAATAATGTTGGTATTTGTTAAGGGCTTACTATGTGCAGAGCACTGTTCTAAGAGCTGGGGTAGATACAGGGTCATCAGGTTGCCCCACATAGGGCTCACAGATTTCATCCCTATTTGACATATGAGGGAACTGAGGCACAGAGAAGTCAAGTGACCTGTCCACAGTCACACAGCTGACAAGGGGCAGAGCTGGGATTCAAACCCATGACTTCTGAGACTCAAGTCCGGACTCTTTCCTCTGAGCCACGCTGCTCAGAGTACCATATTAAATGTTTGGGACAGTATGATAGAGTCATTAGATAGGTTCTCTTCCCTCCAGGAGCTTATAGTCCGGTGGAAGTGTGAGGGGAGAGGGTTGGGGGGAGACACTAAGATGATTAATTAATAGGAGGGAGAAAGAAGGTAGATGTGCAGGGGAGTGAAATGAGGCTAAAGGAAAACCTTTTAGAAAAAAAAAGGAAAGAAAAAGGCAGATACCAATGGAAAGAGAACACTGAACCCCGAGGGGATAAAAGAGAGGAGGCAGATTAAGGTTCTACCTGAGAAAGACTGAAAACTGAGGCAGGTTTGGAAAATTCTGAAGAGAAGAGTTGCTCTGTGATTTGGGAAGGATAATAATAATTATGGCACTTAAGTACTTACTATGTGCCAGGCACTGTACTAAGCTTTAGGGCGGTAGCAAGCAAATCAGGAAGTGAGGTCCAATGCAGTGAAGTGACCTGCTCAAGGTCACGCAGCAGACAAGCGGTGGAGAGGGGATTAGAACTCATGACCTTCTGACTCCCAGGCCTGGGCAACCCACTATGCCATACTTCTTCCCAAGAAGGTGAAGACTAATGCAGTTGCAGATACTGATCGGCCCATCTCCACTTCTGTTGGTGCTGGAAAAATCCTCGTAAAAAAATAAGGAAAGGACCCAAACTAACAGTCAATGATTCTGTTTGCCCAGGGAGCCAGAGTGACATTCAAATTCAGACTTCGTAGAAGGCACATGTCTCAGCACTAGAATCTATAACTCATATTTCTGGGTGGCTTTGTAAGATCAATTGGTATATGTCTTAGCAAGGCAATGCATCATCCAGAGCATGAATAACAAAGCAATTCACAAATAAAAAATGACTAACTTTGCCATTCTCACTTGGGCGCTTCTGATTTGTTTTCAACCTTCCGAGCAAACTTAGGTACCTTCTTGCATACGATTAGGCGTGACTTCCTCCGATTACTATTTTAACGTCTCACTCGGGAAGCTGCATGTTGACAAGATGACATCTTTGGATGATAATCATGGGTATTATCGATTCAAATTTGAAAAGGGGAGGTTGGTTACGTAGATTCCATAGTTTTTTTGTCTGCAAACCTGACAGTCTCCCCGATGCCACACACATAATTTTTCCCTCCCAACAGTGGGAGAGATTTGCTCGTGTTCGCGTACGACACCCTTAAGCCTTATTGCTCAGAAAGATGAATGCAAACATGCTGAATAATATATGTGCGGGGACCTTCCCGCTTCACATTTAAATCGCAGAGAATATGCAAAGGCGATATTTTACAATCGTTTCAAGGGAGGCTTCTTAAGAAGGGTGCTAAAGAATAAAGTCAAGCAGCCATGTGGCTTTATTTCACTCTTTGCCATCTCTCTCCAACCAACTAATTTCCAGGAAGTGACGGGAGTTCTCCGGCTATGCCTGGACTGATGGGATGAGTAACTGGGAATCAATCCATAAGTTGTATTTACTGAGTGCTTACCTGTGTGCAAAACACTGTAGGAAGCGCTAGGAAGGGTATAACAGAGTTGGTAAACTAGTTCCCTGTCCACAATCAGCTTCCATTCTCAAGTGGAAGACGCATCACGTTAAGTGAGCCAAATTTTGCCCTCGCCCATCGGGATACATAGACTGTGAGATAACCATGAGGACGATAAACAATCTTTACCTGAATGAACTCTGACAAGTACTTGGTTAGACCATCAGCTCCTAGAGAGCGGGGATCGTTTCTACCACTCGTAATGCTCTCTCCCAAGCGCTTAGCACAGCGCTCTGCCCCAGATAAGCACTTCATAAGTACTATTGATGAAGTGTGCCGTTCAGATCAGGAGTGGCCCTTCCTATTGCAGGGAGGCCTCTGAGAAGTCACAGCATCATTCTTTCTCTAATGAAATGATCTTGCCATCATTTCTTTCTAATTCTTGTACTTTCTCTCATCAGATCACTGTCGGGGGATTAGGGAGTGTTTTCCAAAATTGTAGGTTTGTCTGCAGAGAACGTGACGCAGTGTGGAAAGGAACAATTGGGCGCATGTGTCCGGCCCTGGTCCAAGGTGGGAGAGCTACATTGAGACAAGCGCTTAGTCCAGTGTTCTGTACACAGTAAGCACTCAATAAATTCCAGTGATTGACAGGCTGCCTTTATGAATGGCTGTAAAAGAATGGACACCCCACATTCTTCTCAGCATTTATAAAACGGGGCTTTACGTACTTTGCTGAACTAAGCACCAGGGTAGATACAAACACAGTAGGTCAGACCTGATCTCTGTTTCACATGGGGCTCACGACCTAGGTAAATGCTTCATTGACTGACTGATGGATGGTTTACACTGTGCGTACGTCTGCCTAGTTCATCATCGGGCTCTGAAGAGGAAGCCGTAAAGGAGAATTTTGTTCTGGTCTCTTGACTTGCAAGGGCAAATCATCTCAAGGAAGAATCAAGCAATCAGTGATATTTATGGAGTGCTTACTGTTTGCAGAGAGAACAGTAAAACTGGTAGACGTAACTTCTGACCTCAAGGAGCTTACTATGGAGTGAGAAACCCATGGGGAAGCAGCATGGCCTAATAGATAGAGCACGAGTCTGGGAGTCATAAGGTCCTGGGTTCTAATTCCAGCTCCTCCTCTTGTCTGTTGGGTGACCTTGGGCAGGTCACCTCACTTCACTGTGCCACAGTTACCTCATCTGTAAAATTGGCATTAAGACTGTGAGTTTGACGTGGAACAGGTATTGTGTTCGACCCGATTTGCTTGTATTCTCCCACCCACAAGAGCTTAGTAGAGAAGCAGTGTGGCGTAGCGGATAAAGCATTGACTTGGGCGTCAGAGGTCATGCGTTCAAATGCCGGCTCCGCCACTGATAAGCCGTGTGACTCTGAACAAGTCACCTGACTTCTCTGTGCCTCATTTACCGCATCTGTAAAACGGGGATTAAGACTGTGAGCCCCACGTGGGACAAACTGATTACCTTGTATCTACCCCACCACTTAGAACAGTGTTCAACATAGTAAGTGCTTAACAAATGCCATCATAATTATCATTATTATTTCAGTGCCAGACACATAGTAAGCATTTAGCAAGTACCACAATTATGACTATTATTATTCATATGGAGAAAAAAAAAACAATGGTGACAATAAAATCCCAATTCAAACTTCAGCCCAATAGTTTAAAATTCTGCAATTCTAAGTCTCCACTGGAAAGAAAATTCTGACAATCAGTGAATGGGGATGAAATGTGTCTGTCAACTCTGTTGAATCATAATCCTGCAAACATTCGGTAAAGTGCTCTGTACACAATAAGTGCTCAATAAATGTCACTGGTCGATTGATGGATTGATTCTCTAAAAGGTTTTCTTGGAAACAAAAACACCAATATAGGGGCTGGTCCACATTTCATATTTTAACATTGGCAATAATAATAATGATGAAGACAATAATAACATTTGTTAATCACTTACTATGGGCCAAGCACTCTAATAAGTACTGGGATAAATACAAGATAATTAAGTCAGACATAGTCCCTGTTCTATATGCAGCTCACAGGCTCAGAAGGAGAGAAACGGGTATAGAATCCCACTTAACAGTTGAGGAAACTAAGACCCAGAGAAGTTGTGGCTTGCCCCAAATCACACAGCCGGCAAGTAGTGGAGACGGGATTAGAGTCCCGGTTCTCTGAACACAAGCCCATTCTCTTCCTACAAGCCCATGCTGCTTTGCACTGCTTCTCACTACATCAATGAGACATTTAATTCTGAAGAAATTGCTTAAAATTATTTCATAACTACTAGGGACATAAATCATGCCATTTGTCGGGTCTTAGATGCTTAAAACAATAAAATGCAAATAGCTAAAAGTCATAAATCCCCCAAGAAAAAACAAAAACACAATGCATAAAAGCTGAAATTTGTATCTAAACCAGTAATCTGAAGCTACCAAAAGAGCTTTATGATGTGTGCTTTCAATTAGTGAATTGAACACACAATTTTTCATTAAGATTGTCATCATTAACAACTATTCATTTAGTACATAATTAGTGGAAAGACTAATCTAGACCCTGAGGGGATTTATAACTGAACTCGGGGACTCTGTCCTTGGAAAGTTTTGACAAGCACATGATGAAACAAAATGTCTAGTGGTATTTTTGGGAATGGAGTGGAGGAGCTCCATCAGGTACCATGAAGTCAATCTGACTTTATGAACAGAGAGACTTCTGGATGATGAATTCCCCAAGATTGATCCTTTTAGAGAAGCAGCGTGACCTAGCAGAAAGGACACAATCCTGAGAGTCCTAGAACAATCTTGCTTCTAATCCTGATTCTGTCACTTGCCTGTTGTATGACCTTGGGGATGCCATTTAATTTCTCTGTGTTTCAGTTTTCTCATCTGTGAACCGCATGGGGGTACAGGGGTTGTGTCCAGCCTAATACTCTTTTATCTACCCCAGTGCTTAGTACAACGATTAGCCCATAGAAGAAATCCTTAACAAATACAATAATATTCATTATTAGCATTTATGGATGCTTTTACAAAGTTATTGTTAACTTTTTCAAGGGACTAAGGTTTCATTTGAGCATTGCTAGAAAACAGGGGAAGAGGCTCAGGGTGGAAACTGGGGGAATCAGGGCCTGGCTGGAGTTATTTTGTGATATCTGTGGATGACAGAAGTAAAACTGCCGGCACAAAGCTCTCATAGAAGACTTCCAACCTCCTTTTTCGAGACCACCCATTTATCTCCAATTTTTCTGGAGCTGGGTGCTGGGCCTGGTCCCGAACAAACTTGCTCCATTTATTCAGCCACCCGGCAACCCCATATCACTTATACTTCTATCGGCAATGTATTCATTTATATCAATGTCTGTCTCCTCCTCTAGACCGTAACTTTGTTGGGGATGGGAAACTTGTCTGTAATATCTCGTGTTTACTCTCCCAAGGGCTTGGGACAGTGTTCTGCACACAGTAAGAGTGCAGTATGAATGATTGCTTGAAATTCCCTTGGCAGGGTATAACCCAAGTTTTGTTTATATTTTGAGGTGGTTGTCAGATGAAGTAGAGGGAGAGAAGGTTTAAAAAGGAAGGGGGAGGCGGGGGAAGAGGGAAAAAGCCAGTCCAATGATAATAATCTCTGAAGCATGCGCAGATTGCACTGAAAAAAGAGTTCCTGCCAAACCAGGGGACATGAGGGCATTTTTTGAACAGGCAAATGATGGATGATGGTATTTGTTAAGCACTTACTATGTGTCGAGCAATATTCTAAGAGCTGGGCACCGCAGGTGCTCTTTCCCCTGCTGCTTTCTCCCTTAACTTTTGCTGGGCCCTGTGAAGTCCTCAAATGGCCTTTAGAAAGTGGGTCTTTCAGCATCTTTGGACTGAGACACGAATGGGGACACCACAGCTTGGTGACTCACAGCTTTAGTTCTATTCAAACCCAAAGCAGGTTTCTCAATGGCTTGGTCCCCTGAACCCACAGTGACTTTCTGAACTGCCGTGATGGGCAACCACTTTTGACTGCATAGTCGGGTGGGGCCCTAGAGGAGACAGAGCGGGAAAATGGGCCAAATGGAGCAGATGACATATTTATAGTTAGAGGGGGTTAGCTGTGTGGTTTTTCCACTGGACGATGGTTTCTGGCGGTCTGCCCCTTCATTCATTCAATAGTATTTATTGAGCACTTACTATGTGCAGAGCACTGTACTAAGCGCTTGCAATGTACAAATCGGTAACAGATAGAGACAGTCCCTGCCCTTTGACGGGCTTCTCCTTGGAGAATACAGCACTACCTGCCTTTATGCCTGGTATTTTAATTTTCTGTTGCAGACCTTCATCTGCTTGAACCACTTCTTATCAGTTCCTCCAGTCCCAAAATGTGGGACACACCCACTGAAGTCTGAAGGTGAGGGGCTCAGATTGGACAAAGTGAGTGACATCTCCACCGGTGGGTCAGAAACATATGGAATCAGTTACTGAATAAAGTTGCATGGCATCCACCTTTCAGTAGGTCCACAGGAGGGTTGAAGAAATTCATAAATTTGAATTGCGTAACGGGAGTGGAAAGAGCACAGAAGTGAATACAACATAAGGATACACAGTCCAGCATTTGTTTTCATGCAACAAGATGGCAGACCATCTATTCAATGGATTTTGCTTTTTCACAAGACCTGGTTAGCCCCAAGTTACAAATGATTCCTCTGCTCCTTTCCCATCCAAAGAGTATGTTGATAGTGAAGCTACCGGACAGTTAGTGGAAATGGGATGGTGATTTTATAGATATCCCCTGCTTGACTCCCACCCAGGTTGGCACAGACTGGACCATAAATCACAATCATCAGATAATTTTTCAGAGTGAAATCATATATTAACGGAGAAGCTTGGCCTTTGTAGCAGCCAAAACCAATTGAAGGTTGAACAATTATCCGATGAATTGGGCCAATGCGTGTAGCCAATCTGGTTCATTCAGGCCAAGACATAAACTCCTAAATTTACATCAAATAAATGCCTCACATCATTAAATATTAACACTGGGGCAATGCCCTTTTTCATTGAATTCTACTTTGCTGTGGAATCAGAGATTATTCTTCCATTGTGTAGCTGACAGCAAGGTAGATTTGAGGCATTTAACCCATTTTTTAATTGTATCTACTAAGCACTTACTATGTGCCAGGTACTATTCTAAACGCTGGGGTAGATACAAACTAGTCTACCCATACGGGTCACACAGTCATCGCCATTTTAAAGATGAGATAGCTGAGGCACAGAGAAGTGAAGTGATTTGCCCAAGGCCACCTAGCAGACAAATGGCAGATCCTGGATTAGAATCCAGGTCCAGGCCCGGGCTCTATCATTCATTCATTCAATCGTACTTACTGAGCGCTTACTGTGTGCATAGCACTATACTAGGGGCTTAGAAAGTACAATTCAGCAACAGAGGACAAGTGTCAGAGCCTGGATTAGAATCCAGAACTAGGCCAATGCTCTATCCACTAGGCCATGCTGCTTCTCACTGAAAATATCTAATCCGGGAGGGAATTATTCCTCTCCCTTTTCCAGATGCCAGGAGAAGCACTGAGTCAAAGGAAAATCTTCAACAATTAGTAGAACTTCGTCTACATTGAGAATTAATCATCCCTTATAAGAGAACGACATGCAGGCACTCTACAGAACCTCTGCAAAGGGTAGCCCCGTCTGTGAAACCCAGCATCGATGATACTGGTTCAACGACAGTAGAGACCAGAGTGAACTGGAGAATTGCTAGTCTCCAAATGTCACAAGATGTTCTTCCAAGCGAAGCTCGGGGAGGATGCAGCCCCCGACCTTCAGAGAAATCCTTCCCAAACAACCAAGGGCTGAGGTCAAGGGGGAAACTGATAGGGAAGGCTAAGCAAAAAGGCATAGCTTCTTGAAAAGCAGCCTACTCTAGTGGAAGAAGCATGAGTCTGGGAGACAGAGGACCAGGGTTCTAATTATGGCTGGGGGTGGGGGAGGAGAGGTGTTAATGAGTAAAGGGACCAAGTCAGGGGGACGCAGAAGGAAATGGAAAAAGAGAAATGAGGGCTTAGTCAGGAAGACTACTTGCAGATATGCCTTCAGTAAGACTTTGAAGTTGGAGGGAGCAATTGTCTGTTGGATATGATTAGGGACGGCATTCCTGGCCAAAAGCAGGACGTGGACAAGAGGTTGGCGGTGAGATAGACAAGATGGAGTACAGTGAGTAGGCTGGCATTAGAGGAGAGAAGTGGGTGGGCTGGACTGTAGTAGGAGAGTAGCCATGTCAGGTAGGAGGAGGCGAGGTGATGGATTGCTTTATTGATCCACAGAGAGAATGTAGTTGAAAATATGGGAGTGAAAGAGTTCTCTAAGGCAGTGGAGGTAGATAGAAAATAGAAGAGGACCTGGCACGGAGCCTGGAGGGACCCCCACTGTAAGAGGGTGGGAGGAAAAGGAGGAGTCTGAAAGACACTGAGAAGTAGCAGAGACATAGGAGGGGAACCAAGAGGACAGTGTAGGTCGAGTGGCTTAGTGGAAACAGTATGGGTTTGGGATTCAGAGGTCGTGGGTTCCAATCCCAGCTCTGCCACTTGTCAGTTGTGTGACTTTGGGGTAGTCACATAGCTTCTCTGTGCCTGTTACCTCATCTGTCAAATGGGGAATAAGACTGTGAGCCCCACGTGGGTCAAGCTGCTGACCTTGTATCTACCTCAGTGCTTAGAACAGTGCTTGGCACATAGTAAGCACTTATCAAATACCATAATTATTATTAGTGTTATTATCATTATAAAGTTGCAAAGAGCAGAGGGTGGTCTACCATGTTGAAGGCTGGTGAGAGGTCTAGGAGGATTAGCATAGCATAGAGACCCATCAGATTTGATGAGAAGGTCATCGGTGACTTTAGGAAGGGTTGTTTCCATGGAGTGAAAGGGGTTGGAAACCATATTGGAGAGGATCAAGGAGAAAATTGGAGGAGAGGAGATTGTGGGGGTAATCAACTCTCTCAAGAAGTTTGGAGAGGAATGGTCGGAGGGAAAAGGGATCATAATTGGAGGGAGCACTGGGATTAAGAGACTTTTTTTTCCAGGATTGGGATACAAAAGCATGTTCGAAAGAAGAGGGGAAGAAGCCGTTGGAAAGTGAACAGTTAAATATAGTAGTCAGGGAAGGAAGAAGGAAAGTGGGGAGTGCTTTAATTAGGTAAGAGCTCAGAAGCACAGATAGAGGAAGTAGATTTTGAGAGGAGGCAAGTGATCTCTTCTTGAGATACTTCAGGAAATAGGGGAGAGAATCAGAGGGCAGGGAAAAAGGGGAGGGTTTGAAGAGGAGCAGGGGAGATTTTAGGGACATCACACGTGATGGTTTCAATTTTGTTCTCCCTTCCCCTTCGACTCATCAGCCCCATGTGGGAAAGGGACTGTGTTTGATTTGTCTTGTATCTAATCCATTGTTTAGGACAGTGTTTGGCACATGATAAGTTTTTACCACATTTATAGTTATAGTAAGGTCCCCTAGAGGGGGGGTTAGGGAATGGTGGACTCGGTCAGGGGTGGGGAGGAGGGCTGTAACAGGGACTGATGAATTAGGGCAGTTGAAGTGGTGGTATGAAAAAGATAGAACCTTTCCTCAGGTGATACTGAGTTACTGCTTTAATGTGGCTTCAAGGGAAAAAATGGACCAACATGAATTGAGACAGATTCTGACATACCAGAGCTGATGGTATAGACAAATCCCCACATGCATACTGACAAAAAACCAAAAACATATATTAACTGACCTACATGCCCGGGTCAAAGACATGGAGGAATGTGTGAGAAGACACAAACACATAGGCACAAAGTCCACCTCACCCCTCAAGGTCACTGAAGATAATTCTCAGGGAGACACAATGAGAGACAGTCATAGAAAAAGTCATTTGCTCACTAAGTGTTTTTCCCATTTAAACCAGCCACAATGCTCCCTTTATGTAATTCAAGATGTTTCAGAAAAATGTAAAAAAAAAAAACCAAACAAACAAAAAAAAAAAACTGCCACACTGCCACAGATAAAACTTAACTGAAGAAATAACAGATCAAAGACTATTGAAGTTAAATTTGGGAACTATTTAACTTTCATTTTAGAATAATCTGCATGTTTATATTCCTGCCTGTTTTTCTTTCTAAATTTAAGAGGTACGACTTTTCCCTTGAAGGGAACTCAATGATCTAAAGCACTTAGTCACTCACTCCTGGATCCACAAATTGTGAATGTTAGTAAACGTATTTGAGGCGGAAGTTATAACTTCAAAACCTCCAAGACCAATTTCATCACAATGGGCTGTCATGAATCGAAATAGCAAACATGAGTGTTAGATGGCTTCATTAATGGAGCAAAAAACAGCTCCTCTGAATGAAGATGACGGCGTGGATAATGATAATTAAAGGAATGAGAAGGGAAATTAGTTCTTTTAAACATGTGACACAAATCACTTCTTAAACATCTGTGAGCTGAGCTCTTTCAGGAAACAATCCAGACACTTATTTGCAGGTGCCAAACAGATGCGAAATGTATTTATAGTTCCAAGCTGCACCGCTGAACTTCCAGACAATCACAATGTGCATCGACACTAAAAGTATATTTACCAAATATTATCTCCTTAAGAGCCCTGGGGATACTAGCGTCAAGTCAGCCCGACTCCTCCTGTTGGGTTCCCTCTCATAGTTTCTTTTCCTCCCCTAGAACTGTGCAAGTAATTTTGGCGGGGGTTAGTCACCATGCATGTAACATAATCAGAAATGTTACCTCCCAGGATAAAGTTTTGATTGGGTTGAATAGTGAATTCCCCATCTTCCCTCAATGAGACTTTGCAGGTTTAAACAAGTGATACCATTTCAAATGTAGTAATAGTAAAACCAGCATTTACTGAGGATCTACTGACTGCAAGCTATGCAATTTTGGGGCATAGATGATTCACTCTCTGCTCACGAGAAATTACCTCCCATAATAACGATGGCATTTGGTTAAGCACTTACTATGTGTCATGCATGCACTGTTCTAAGCGCTGGGGGGGATACAAGGTAATCAGGTTGTCCCACATGGGGCTCACAGTCTTAATCCCCATTTGACAGATGAGGGAACTGCGGCACAGATAAATTAAGGGATTTGCCCAAAGTCACACAGCTGACAAGTGGCGGAGCTGGGATTGGAACCCATGACCTCTGACTCCCAAGCCCGTGCTCTTTCCACTAAGACATGCTGCTTCTCATTGGGATGACAAGCATAGGAGTGACAAACATAGGGATATTCACAAGCAATGGAATCAAAAAAAAAAAAAAAAATTAAAAAAATGAAATGGCATGTTCAGCCAAATAAACAAAAATGCTGAGTGTGGGCAAAAATACGTGCAATGAGCAGCTGATGAGTCTATAACAAGTGGTTCGGCACCGTGTAGAACCAGCACTTAAGCTCGTTACGGGCAGCGAACGCATCAATCGACATTGTTACATTGCACTCCCCCAAGAGCTTAGTACAGCACTCTGCACCTAGCACACAGTAAATATGATTGATTGAGTTAATTTACAAATGTAAGGCATTCCCATATCAGGAGGTAAGATCTTGGGGGTAGAATCTGTCTGCACCGGGATCACAAACAAAATGGCCAATGCTTAAGTGCTCACAGGTGTGTTCCACCATGTGACCTCTATCCCTATGACATGTCCTGCCTGCTTGGCCTGCCCTCAGCGGTCATAGGGTCTCAGCACAGCCATATCCAAGGAAGGGCTCTGGGGCGAGGCAGTTCTGTAAGGGAACACACCTCAGGGTCATGGTTGAGAAAAAGGAAAGGGCAGTGATGGAAAGACAAGCCCTTCAAAAGAGGCCAGTCAAGTTCACCAAGAAGACTGACTCTCCAATTCTCTGGGTAAAAATGACAAAAGGAATAAAGCTGGCGAGGTTGATGATGATGTTATCTGTTAAGCACTTACCACGTGGCAAACACGGTTCTAAGACCTGGGGTAGATACAAGGTAATTGGTTGTCCCACGTGGGGCTCACAGTCTAAATCCCCATTTTACAGTAAGATAACTGAGGCACAGAGAAGTTAAGTGACTTGTCCAAGGTCAGCCAGCAGGCACATGTTCTAGTGGGATCAGAAGCCAGGCCCTTCTGACTCCCAGGCCCGTGTTCTATCCACTAAGCAACAATGATTCTCCTGCCTGAATTCTGGTAGCCAGATCATGTGGTGGCCATTGAGAGTCTTGAACCCCAGGGGCTCTAAATCTGCCTTGCTTTTAGTATTTTCTGATGCCGTGTTTTCAATCTGTGGTGCTAAATCATTGCCAATTTTGTTCTTGTTTTATTTAATCTTGTTCAGCCTTAGTCACTGGGGTTTGAAAACAGCTTCAGCTGGGTTGGGGTCAGAACACTTAATCCCATCCAATGACATCCATCCATCGTTTTATGGTCCTGAATGCAGGATGGTTGACACTGGTCTAAGAGTGGACTTGAGGAAAGAGCCTGGCCTGGGGCGTCAAGGGATCTGGGTTCTAATTCCAGTTCCCCACTTATCTGCTGTGTAGCCTTAGCCAAATCATTTAACTTCTCTGGGCTTCAGTTTCCTCATCTGTAAAATGGGGATTCAAAACTCCTATTCTGTCCTACTCAAGATGGGAGCCCCATATGGGAAAGAGGTTGAGATAGACCTGTATCTACTCCAGATATTGATATTGATTTGATATTGATATTAAATTATGTCTCCCCCTGTAGAATCTAAGCTCATTTTGGCAGGGAAAGTGTATTTTTTTTGTCACATTGCAAAAATGATAATACTATTAATAATAAGGGTATTTGTTAAGTACTTATTATGTGTCAGGCACTGTACTAAGTGCTGGGGTGGATACAAGTTAATTGGGCTGAACACAGTTCCTGTCCCACATGGGGCTGACAATCTCAATCCCCATTTTACAGATGAGGTAACTGAGGTCCAGAGGAGTGAAGTGACTTGCCCAAGGCCACACAGTAGACAAAAGGAGGAGTCGGGATTAGAACTCATGACTTCCTGACTCCCAGGCCTGTGCTCCATCCACTACACTGTGATGCTTCCCACTCTCCCAAACACTTAGTACGGTGCCATGCATATGGTAAGCGCTCAATAAATGTGATCAGATGAATGATTAACAAATACCACTGTTGTTATATGGTTCGATAACTACTGTCCACTCTGATCTCCCGAGGAAAAGGTCTCCTTGGAGAGTATTAGGGAACTATTCAGGAGAGATTAATGGATTTATATGAGAATCCCTTCCAAAAGATAGACACATCTGATTATAAGATGGCCAAGTGCAAAGAGCCCCTCTCAGCGTCGCCCGTGGAGAGTTTCCAGTGCTCTTCCAGTCTCGGCAATGGGAGGGAGAGTCAAGCAGTGGCCTGTCCATTCAATTCCTAGCTTGGCCAGTGGCTAGCGACTGGCAGGCCATCAGCTACAAGTCAAAACTCACGCTGGGCAGCAGCAGCACGGGAGAAAATCAAGGGTGGAGACTCGAGTTTACTGCGTGGAAGGAGGCGATGGTAAACCACTTCTGGATTTTTACCAAGAAAATTCAATGGATCCACTACCAGAATGATTGCAGATGGAGAGGGGGGCCTTCTGGGAGTGATGTGTCCGTGGCGACACTATGGGTCAGAGACGACTCGAAGGCATAAGATTAGTGTAAAGAGCCTGAGACTGGGAGTTGGCAGCGTCGGGTTCTTGTACTCTGCCAGTGACCTGCTTTAAGTCATACCAAAATGTTTCCAAACCTCAGTCTCCTCCTCTGTGATATGGGGATAAAATAGTTGTTGAGGCCCGTGTGGGGCAGGGACTATGTAAAATCTGACCATCTTGTCCCTACTCCAACACTTACTGAACAGTTAGCACTTCATAAATTCCACAATTACTTCAGTGGCCTCTATCAGACCTCTAGAAGAGCAAGACGTTATCCGGAGCCTTGGCGGTGAACCACTGAAACTGAGATCCTCTCTCGGTGCATATGAGGCCGTTTCATTTTCCTCTCCACTCTTAGTTTGCTGGGGAAACCATACAGAAGCCAGGATGTTACAACTCAAAAAGCATTAAGTGTGCAAACTCCAAATCTAGCAGCTTGATTTTTATATTTCGAGAGCACAAAAGAGGCGGGAAGTGGATTACTGGGAAGACGCAAGCATTTTTTGAAGTGCATCCACAAGGGCTGGAACCGAGACAAGGGTGGAGCCTTTAAACGATTGAAACAGAAAAGCAACCAGGGGAACAGGTCGCTTCTCACGGTCGGGCTCTCGCCCAAGCAGAATGATCCAGATGTGTCAAGAGATTCCCCAGTGAAACAGTGAAAACTACGATCGGGCTGGATCCGACTCTCGCTCTTTCCCCTCTCATCACGGACAGCATCCTGGGCGTTTGAAGTCCGGACCCTCAGAAATCTGAACCACTGAGTCAGAGATGACAGCATCATCTTCAAGTTTCCACACGTTGGATCGTAATCTCTTCACAGAGAGTGTACTGTGAAGGAGGCAATTTTATGGTATGTATTCGGCATTTGAAATTCAAACCCGTCTATGAATAATGAAAATATAAAATAGCCACAGGCTGAACAATTTAGTGTCTGAAACTCTAACCATCCACACCTTGATCTCAGCTTTCCCAGCAACTGTAAATGCTAAAAGGAAGCATTGCCCGTTAAGAAAATGATCGCGGTCTTACTAGTAATAGGATTTGAGTGATGTGAATCACGAGGGCAGACCGATTTCATTCTAAGGGGAAAACATTCTTTTCTTTGCCGTGCATTTATTAGGTCACTACTTTGCTATTCATATTTAACAGAAGGAGGCTAAAGAAACAATACAATATTAGCAGAAAGACCTATTTTCACAGTTCTGAGCAATACAGTGAAATACATGCTGGAGAAAAAGCAGGGGAGATAGGGAAGCCGAAGGAGACTAAAGAGAGACAGAGGGAGATGCAGAGACAGAGACATTGAGGGGAAGAGAAAGAAAGGGAGAGAGAGGGAAGAGAAACAGGTGGACATGACAAAAAATCAGCATGTCCCAGTGGAATGACTAAGGGCCTGGAAGTCAAAAAGGAATTGACCATTGCAGAGAATTGACTATTGACGATTGCAGAGAAGCAGCATGGCTTAGTGGGAAGAAAACGAGCGTGGGAGTCAGAGGTCTTGGGTTCTAATCCCACCTCTGCCCCTTGTCAGCTGTGTGACTTTGGGCAAGTCATTTTACTTCTCTGTGCCTCAGTCACCTCATCTGTCAAACGGGGCTTAAGACTGTGAGCCCCATGTGGGCCAACCCGACTACCTTCTAACTTCCTCAGCGCTTATCACAGTGCCTGGTACATAATAAGCGCTTAACAAATACCATCGTTCAATTCAATTCAAATGATCTGAGTTCTAGTCTTGGCTCTGCCAGCCTCCTGCTGCGTGACTTTGAGCAAGTCACTTCCCAGGCCCTTTATTTCCCTATGGGTAAAATGGGGATTCGATACCTATTTTCCATCCTACCTAGACTGTTGAGTCCGACTTAGGACGGGGACTGTACCTGGACTAATCTTCGCCAACACTCAATGCGGTGCTTGGCACAAAGTTAGCCCTTAAATATCACCATTATCATTACTATTATGAGACCAAGGGGGACCACTACAGAGATAAAAGAAGGGCACGGAGAAAACAATCCCGCATTCACACAGATAGGCTTTCTCCCAGGGAAGATCACAGCGTGCAGTGAAATGGAACAGCGCTAGCGGGAAAAAGTAGAAGGCAAGTGATTCAGTAGCAGCTGCTGCTATTGCCCGATGCCCAGAAGTCCCAGTACGGTGCCTGTCATCATAGAAATCTGCTCCATCAATCAATGGTATTTACTGAGTGCTCACTGTGTTCAGACCACTTTACTAAGCGCCTGGGAGAGTACACTGTAGCAGAGTTGGCTCGGCCAGTAGCTAGGGCTGTTAGTGTAGTTCTACTCGCTTTCTACAGACGTTGCTGGTGCCGTTCTGTTCCGACCTCGCTATTATCGCTCCACCCCTCGCCGACTCGTTTCCCCCATCAGGGTCCTGGGTTGTTCGGGGGCGGATGGAGTCCAGGGGAACACCCCTCTTTCAGTCTTCGGACATTCAGCTGTCCTAGGGGGGACAACCCAAAGGCTGTAACTAGTAAGACTGCAATCGAGGGTTCATCAAGATTACTTACTGACTACTTCGGGTGAGTGCTCCACCAGGGAATTGGGAAATGAGCACGTCTCATTGCTAGCGACGGAAGAGCGACAAGACTGGTAGGATGAGCTGGAGTCGAAGCTCAGTAGATTCTAGTGAGAACTGTAGGCTGAAAGCAACTTGAGGGTAGGGGATATTGTTACTCTGAGAATACAACCCAGCACCGACACTTCACCCTTCTCGCTGCTAACCTTCTCGCTGTACCTGGATCTCGTCTGTCTCGCCGCCGACGCCTGTTCCGAGCCCTGCCTCTGGCCTGGAACGCCCTCCCTCCTCAAATCCGCCAGACGATGATCAAAGCCTTGCTGAAGGCTCTTCTCCTCCAACAGGCCTTCCCTGACTAAACCCTTCTTTCTTCTCTCCAGCTCCCATCTGAGTCACCTTAACCTGCTCGCTTTTTCCCAACCCCACAGCACTTATGTACTGTAATTTATTGATTTGCATTAATGTCTTTCTATCCCTCTAGACTGTAAGGTCATTGTGGGCAGGGAATCTATGATTACATTGTACTCTCCCAGTTGCTTAGTATATAGTAAGTGTTCAATAAATACGACTAAGTGAATATTCTCTCCCAGTGCTCTGCCTGCAGTAAGAGCTTAATAAATATCATTACTATCACATCTTCTAAGCACTTAGCACAGATCCCTGCATATATTGTATGCTTGTTATGAGAAGAAAAGTGACCTCGCGGACAGAACATGGGCCTGGGAGTCAGAGGGCCTGAGTTCCAATCCCAGCTCCAAAATATATCTGCTATGTGACCTTGGGAAAGTCACTTAACTTCACTGTGCCTCTGCTTACTGAACTGTAAACTGGAGATTCAATAACTATGCTCCCTCCTATTTAAACTGTGAGCTCCATGTGGGACAAGGACTGTATTTAACTGTTTAACTTTGTATCTACGCCAGTTCTTGGAACAGTGCTTGACACACAGTGAGTCCTTAAGAAATACCGTAAAAGATGTATACTATCGATTGCACGATTGAAGGGCTTCTTGCTCATTCTCTGAGTCTGTCTGCAGACTTCAGAACTGTGGATCAGGATCGGGCCAATCTGAAGCTCACATTAAGGCTGAAAAGTGAGGAGCTCCTGGATCCAAACTTGGATCAAAGGGCCACCATCACACAGAGCTTGTTCGGTCACAGCAGTTGGGCCCGACAGGTAACTCCAGAGAATGTGCAGCGCCTGCAGTCAATGTGATCATATCTAAATCACAAGACTCTTTCATTCATTCAGTCGTATTTATTGAGCGCTTACTGTGTGCAGAGTGCTCTACTAAGTGCTTGGGAAGTACATTTTGGCAACAGATAGAGACAATCCCTACCCAACGATGGGCTCACAGCCTAGAAGGGGAAGACAGACATAGAAACGAAGCAAGTAGACAGGTATCAATAGCATCAATATAAATAGATTCTTTTCAGTTGGTAGTTTGTGATGCCATCAAATTCATTCATTCACTAGTATTTATTGAGCGCTTACTATGTGCAGAGCACTGTACCAAGCGCTTGGAATGGACAATTCGGCAACAGATAGAGACAATCCCTGCCCATTGACGGGCATACAGTCTAGTCAAATAGATTTAGAATTTTCTATTTAACTAAAGAAGGGCACTGTTTTAAGTTACAGTGCGGTTGGGCTCTTCACTGCCTTTAAGCCAGTCTTACACTTTTACTTTAAGTCACAAATCCTAATAAGATCATTTAAATCTATTCACCCTCCCTTCGGGGTTACCTATGCATTTGGGTCTGTTTCCCTTAAGCACTCTGATACACCACCTCCGGCCCCACACCATTTAAGCCCATATCCTTATTCTTTGCCTTTCCCCCCCGATGGGTAATTTAATGGCTGCCTCCCCAACTAGACTCAGTGTGGGCAGAGATCGTGTCTACCAACCCTCTCAAGGGGCAGTGTGGCCTAGTGGACAGAGCGTCGGCCTGATAATCTAATCCCGGCTCTGTCACTTGTCTGCTGTGTGACCCTGGGCAAGTTACTCAACAAGGACAGTGCTTGACCCATAGTAGTAAGCTTTCAATAAATACCACTATCATCATGATGACTATTATGAGAGTTCTGAATCTCAAAGCTGGCTGCTAACAACCACCCAGTAATTGCTAAGCCAGCTAAGAGCAATGGGAAATCAAGGAGATGTCTTTCCTGAGCGAGAGTTTGGAATCTAACAGATAACTATCTTTTCATCAGCTGACTTCTTTCTGGGAAGGCAGCCCTGCATTTTTTATTCCTTCCTGAAAACACTCAGCTAGAAGATATGATAAACCGTAATAGCAAGAAACACCGCACTATGAACTCAATAATTGCTCACAGGGAAAGCACGCTTTAATTAGATTAGTTTGCTAAGATTATTTTGTAATGACTTTTGAAGGCACAGAAGAGGAATGCAACTGCTGTAATTATGGCATTTGACAATCTAACGAATTAAGCACCAGATTCCTCAACGTTTATCAAGCATTTCCTCGTTTCTTTATTCCAGCCGAAACACCATGGGAAACACGCTGAACATCCACCCGTTGAGGGAACCAGAGGCGGGCTTGTGTAAGGCTATTTATCGTCCTTGGTGATTTCAGTCAGAGATTCGCTTCCCAGCTTCTATCGGTCCCTGAAACAAATACCATCCTGTATTGGTTTCATTAGGGAGACCTGCTCGTGTTAATTACTGGCAGCTCAAATCTTTGGGTGTTTCATTAAGATGAACAAATTGGAGGTATTAAATAAACCATCCAGGCTGGCCTCTGGCTGGGGCTGCTTTTCTTCAGCTCTTTAGGTCTTCAAGAAAAAAATGATTTTCTCCTCTACCAGTTACTGTTCTCAAGAACTAATTAGCAAGAACAAAAAGCAGGGGTAATGGAGGGGTTGAGTGGCAGGAATGACTTTCCAACTGGGGATGTGTGTTTTTTGTTATATGTTCGTTTTTTATATGGTCTTCGTTAAGTGCTTACTAAGTGCCAGGTGCTGTAGTAACCACTGGGTTAGATACAAGCTAATCAGGTTGGACACAGTCCTTGTCCCACATGGGATTCATCATCTGAAACCCCGTTGTCCAGGTGAGGTAACTGAGGCACAGATAAGTGAAGTGACTCGCCCAGGGACATGGAAGACAAGTAGCGGAGCCAGAATTAGAACCCAAATCCTTCTGACTTCCAGGCCTGTGCTCTACCCACTGTTCCATACTCAACTCTCTCAAAGGTATTTTAATAAGACCTTAGAGGTCTTATCCCAGGATAAACATGTGGCCCAGTGGAAAGAGCACAGGCTTGAGAGTCAGAAGACCTAAGTTCTAATCCCTGCCACTTGCCTGCTGGGCAAATC
Source organism: Ornithorhynchus anatinus (assembly GCF_004115215.2). Lineage (NCBI taxonomy): Eukaryota > Metazoa > Chordata > Mammalia > Monotremata > Ornithorhynchidae > Ornithorhynchus > Ornithorhynchus anatinus. Next base: position 6,198,381 of record NC_041733.1, on the reverse strand, counting down.
ACCTAACTTTTTTGGGCCTTAGTTTTCTCAACCGTCAAATGGGAATTTAAGATCTTTTCTCCCTGCCATTTAGTCTGGGAACCCCGTGTGGGACAGAGGCTTTGTCTAATAGGCACATATTGCATCTACTCCAACATAAGAAATGTTCCCCGCTCTCTTAGCACTACTAGAAATAATGACAATGATGATGATACTAATATTGATAATCATGGATTGGTTAAGCATTTACTAAATACAAACCACTGTACTATGTACTGGAGTAGATACAAGATCATCGAGTCAGACCGTGGTCCTCTTGCACCAGGTGCTTAAAGCCTAAGGGACATTTTCCAGATGAGGAAACAGAGATACAGAGAAGATAATGGACTTGTCCGAGGTCACACAGCCAGCAGGTGGAAAAGCTGGGACTAGAGAAGCAGCGTAGCCTAGTGGAAAGAGCATGGGTCTAAGAGTCAGAGGACCTGGGTTCTAAACCCAGCTCCACCAATTGTGTGCTGGGTGACGTTGGGCAAGTCACTTAACTCCTCTGTGCCTCAGTTTCCTCATCTATAAAATGGGGATTAAGACTGTGAGCCCCATTATGGAAATGGACTGATTTCAAACTGATTATTTTGCATCGGCCCTACTGGTTAGTACAGTGCTTGGTACATAGTAAATCCTTAATAAATATTGGTGTTATTTTTCAAAGAAGGCAAAAAGGCCACTGTCCACAACTAACATTCATTCGATCGTATTTATTGAGTGCTTACTGTGTGCAGAGAACTGTACTAAGTGTTTAGAAAGTACAATTCAGGAACAAATAGAAACAATCCCTGCCTACAATGGGCTCACAGACTAAAACAAACATGTCTTCCCCTTCTTTTTCAATTGCCCTATAAGATTCAGACAACAAAGAATAATTATTTTTCTCCCCTCGACGGGAGGTGGAGGGGGAAGCCATCAGATCAGAATTTAACTGTGAGGCTGTTCTTAATTCCTCATTACAGTGTTACTGATGCTTCACACCTTTGAGCTTTAAGACTTAATTTTGTGGGTAACAGGAAGAGTAGAAAGCTACAGGGATAGGAAATTAACCTCAAAAAAAGCAGTGTCTACTCCAAGAAAGATATCCAAGACAACTATGTAATCCAAAAAATTAAGCAGGGCGGCAATATTATTCTAGATTTTTCTGGATTATTCTAGTTGACGTTCCATTGCACTTCATAAATATCTAAATCAAGTTCCCTTTGGGAGTGATAAATAAAACTATTTCAAAATACTTTGAAGAAAACTATCCTACCTCACTGTCAAATAACTATCGATTTCCCTCCAACAGCAAATCTCTCTTGAATTTTTGCATCCCGGGAAGTCGATTAGAATTAAGGCCATCAATTTACTTCTTTCTCCCTTGCTGAAATCGGGTAACTCACCCCCAGAAACAATCAAGAAAATGGCCTATTTGTCTACTAACCAACAACAAAACTTCAGATTAGACCCGTGATTCGATGAAAGAAACATGTGTGCTCAACTTCAAGCTTTAGGAAAAGGAGTTCTACTAGACTATTGACACTCTAGACCAATATCTATTAGCCGTTGTTTCTGAAGTGATCAGATAACCATTTTAGATCACTTCAAGGGCTCTTACTGATTTGTGTGCTGGCAAAGTAGTGATCTGGTGCCCCAACAGAGGCCTCTGGGAGGAGGAAAGATGCCCACCATTTTCTGACCACCTTGTTGTTACGACCCTTAAACCAGTGTTTAATCATAACAGATTAGGTGGGCACATCGACATCCCCCATTTCACAAGCACAATATTTTTGCTGTGTTTCTGAAGTCTGGGGAATTATCTATATCTATCTTGAATATAATTCTATCTATTTTGACGCTATTGATGCCTGTCTACTTGTTGTGCTTTGTAATCTGTCCCCCCCTTCATTCTGTGAGCCCGTTTCTGCGTAGAGATTGTCTCTATCTGTTGCCGATTTGTCCATTCCAAGAGCTTAGTACAGTGCTCTGCACGTAGTAAGCGCTCATTAAATACTATTGAATGAATGAATGAATCTAGGTATTTAAAATCCTCCTTTGGATGCATTGATTGTTCCCTATTCTATCCCCACCTTATTATTCACTTTCTCCGGCACTAATCCAATCAGTCCATCAGTGATATGTACTGAGTGCTTACTGTGTGCGGGACATTGTACTAAGCATTTGGGAGAGTACACTCTAACAGAGGTGACAGATGCGTTCCCTGCACGCATTCGGCTTACAGTCTAGAAGTGGAAATGATGTTCCCTACTACTGAGAAGCAGTGTGGCTCAGTGGAAAGAGCACGGGCTTGGGAGTCAGAGAACATGGGTTCTAGTCCCACCTTCACCACTCGTCTGCTGTGTGACCTTGGGCGAGCCACTTAACTTCTCTGTCCCTGTTACCTCATCTATAAAATGGGGATTAAGACTGTGAGCCCATGTGGGACAAATTTATTTCCTGGTATCTACCCCAGTGCTTAGAACAGTGTTTTACACAGGGTAAGCACTTATTTAGAGAAGCAGTATGGATTAGTGGAAAGAGCCTGGGCTTGGGAGTCAGAGGTCGTGGGTTCTAATCCCTGCTCCGCCCCGATCAGCTGTGTGATTTTGGACAAGTCATTCAACTTCTCTGTGTCTCAGTTACCCCATCTGTAAAATAGGGATTAAGACTGTAAGCCCTACGTGGGACAACCTGAATACCTGATTACAGTGCTTAGAACAGTGTTTGGCACATAGGAAGTGCTTAACAAATACCATCATTATTATTAAAGAGGCCAATGAAGCGAAAGGAAACTTGGTTGTGTGCTTGAGCTGAAGCCTGTCCTCAGCTGAATCTTTAAGAGTGCGGTCCCACTTTTACTCGATGGCCCCGATCCTAATCGACAGATCTCATTCCCCACTGCCTGCTAAGCCACTGGTGCTGACCCACTGACCAGAGATATCCTGGTCTCGTTTCCTGCAGAAGCAGCGCAGAGTAGTGGATAGAGCACGGGCACGGCACTACAACTCGTCTGCTGGGTGACCTTGGGCAAGTCACTTCACTTCTCCGTACCTCAGTTATCTGCAAAATGGGGAGCCCCGGGTGGGACAGGAACTGTATCCAACCTAGTTTGCTTGTATCCACCCCAGCACTCAGTACAGTGCCTGGTACAGATTAAGCGCTTGAACACCAAATTTATTATGATTAATGTTATCACAGGGGTGCTGAGATACGAGGTGACGGAGCTACTTCCAGGTCTGTTCCTGAGAGTTTTAACTCCTCAGTGATTGGTGATCAAGTGGTGCCAATATCTGAAAATTCTTCTCCCAACTACGGTACTTTATTCTGCCACTCCGCCTGCCTTCCCAGGAGAACTTCAGGATAAAACTTGAGACTAGAATACAAAGCCACAACTGCTTTCCCATTAAAAAAAAAAAAAAAAAAAAAAGGAGCAGGAAGCAGAGGCAGCAAAACCCAGATGTCTGTAGTTGTCTCTTCCATCACCCAAGGAGCAGCCTGACAGTCTGAATGACTTTTGATCTTTTGGTCATATTCAGGTAAATGTGAGGTTTTGGGTACCAGAATGTTCACAGAGTGAATCTGTAAGAGAAAACACAGAATTTGAATCTCTCTGGGTCTTGACACCACCTCTGAATTTCAAAATTTCTTCTTTCATTGCCTCAAAAAGTCTGCTCAGTGACATTGGGCAAGTCACTTAATTTATCTGTGCCTTAATTATCTCATCTGTAAATGGGGATTAAGCCTGTTGGCCTCATGTGACACACGGACTGTGTCCAGCCCAATTATCTTGGAAAATATATTGGAAATTGGATAAAAAAAAACAAAAAAAACCCCATGGAAAAGATATTGATATTCCATAGTGTCTCAAAAAGTAGGTGCTTTTCAACAATTTACATTCCCACAATACCTCAGAGTGGAAACTGACACAGTACAACAAGGTTTGTGGAAGAATAAGTGTATCTCAACACTTTTTTGTCAAGATGTAATCTTTTCCACCTCTGCTCATCCAAGTGTATAAATAGTACTTGATTCTTTGGCAGAACTGAAAAGAAATGACTTACATGTACCCGGTGTAAGAATTTCTACAATGAAATCAAAAGAAATTTTCCATTATAGAAAGGTACAATATACGTGTCCGATGAGAGGAAAAATAATCACCAGTAATAAATGCCTGAAAAACAGTTGGACAAGTGATTTTGCTAAATTACCAATCTTCAGTTGTCTTTTTTTTTTTCCTTATGGCCAAAAGTTTAAAATTGTTCAGAGACGAACCAATGCACATTCAATATCTTCTTTTGTTGATAATGATGAAGAATGAATTTAAACTGTGGACCACATCAGTGATTCTTACATTCTAGTCAAAAGAAAATTTACACTTTCATCTGAAAAAACCTTTAGATTGTAACATATTCCCAGGAGTTGACCAAGGGCAAGTTATAGTTGGCAAGCCACTGATAATTTTGCGTGAAGAAAAAAGAAATTCCCAATAGCAGAAAATCCATCCACTTCATTTTAAATGTCTTAATTGTTACCAAAATACTACAAGCTGTGGGTTATGATGTAGTATTTTCTTGGGGTTATAGTCACAGGAAATTAGGAAATTCTTGTAACGTGCATTTTAAGGAGACGGCATAGGTTGGGAGATCTTCAATTTATATCTTTGTTTTCCACTGTCATATTCATAACATGATAACTCAGATTTTGGTAGAGTGACATGATTAAAAAAAAAAAAAAAATTCTTCCCCAAAAGATAAGCTCTTTAAATAAGCTCTGTCATGTTCATCAATAATTTGCCCATAAGAAACATAATAATAATAGTAATATTTGTTAAGCACTTACTTTGTGCCAAGCACTGTACTAAGTGTTGGGCTAGATACAAGATAATCAGTTCCCACATAGGGGTCACAGTCTACGTAGCAGGGAGAACAAATAGTGAGTCCCCATTTCATAGATGAGGAAAGCAAGGCATGAGAAATTGAGTCACTTGCCCGAAGTCACACAACAGGTAAGTGGCTATTAAATATTACATAAACAGCACATAAATGCCTGAGAGACAGCTTTCCCTAGCTAAGATAAAATCAATTCCCCTCATCCCCTCTATGAATCAATCGCCAATCATCAATACTGCTCTGCACTTATTTTGTGCAGAGCAATGCATTCAGCGTTTGAGAGAGTACGATAGAAGAGAGTCGGTAGGCCTGATCCTAGTCCACAAGGAGTTTAAAGATAAGAGAGGGGAAAAGACATTGAAATGAATTGCAGATAAGGGAAGCAGCCGGGCATAAGGATATGTATCCATGTGCCGGGAGGATGAGGGTGGGTTGAATATCTAGTGCATAATGGGTTACTGGTGGACAGGTGATGAAGACGGGAAGACAAAACCAGAGAAGTGAAGGCTTAGTCACAATTTTAGTAGGGCCTGGAAGGTGGAGAGGGTGGGACTCTGTTAGATACAAAGTAGGAGGAAGTTTTAGGCGGTGTGCACGAGTGGAATGAGCATAGGCCTGGGGATCAGAGGAAATGGGTTTTAAATCCGCCTCTTCCAATTAATAATAATAATAATAATAATAATAGGGGTATTTGTTAAGCACTTACTATGTGCAAAGCACTGTTCTAAGCGCTGGGGGGATACAAGGTGATCAGGATGTCCCACGTGAGGTTCACGATTTTAATCCCCATTTTACATATGAGATAACTGAGGGACAGAGAAGTGAATTGACTTGCCCAAAGTCACACAACTGGCAAGCGGCGGAGCCGGATTAGAACTCATGACGTCTAACTCCCAAGCCCGGGCTCTTTCCACCGAGTCAGTGAGACCTTGGGAAGTAGCTTAATTTATCTGTGCCTTAGTTTACTCAGCTATAAAATGGAGATTAAAGTCTCATTCCCCTGTTTAGAGTGTGAGGTCCACGTGGGTCAGGGACTGTGTCCAACCTGATTCATCTGTATCTAGCCCAGCGTTCAGAAGGGTGTTCCACACATAGTAAGTGCTTAATAAATGCCATTATTGTTTTTAATTAACAGAAATCACATGCCCATTTGATGCATATATTGTACTGGCTTCTTAGGAAGTACAAAGGAATGAAGTGGAATGTTCCCAGGAATTGGAACAGAGAGACAGACATAAATATAAGGAGTGAGTACTCATGATGAATATTTGAAGGTACAATTGAACGAATGTATATAAAAAAACGCTGAAGGTAGACCTAAATTTCTAAGTGCTAGCGGTGGCTGGTAAGTTTATATGACAGAGTGCTGGAAATTAATCATGGAATTAATTAGCAACAGCCAACAGAGGAATTATAATTAGGAATGACACAATTAATTTTTTTTGGATTACCATTCATGAAGATATTAGCAACAGACTTTCCACAGTCAATTTTCAGGGGGAAAGACATCTCAAAATTATTTCATTTCATAATGTCTGATGAAGACAAGTGACATATTTACAACGAAAATTTGTATTTGGAAATGCAAATATATTTAAAGTATCAAATCCTTCATGAGAAATAATGCATTATCTCTCACGAACGATGTGGTTAGTAGAAAAAAATAACTCTTTCACTGGCAAAACAAGTCCTCCACACATTCACCTGCATTAGTTGGTAACATTTCAGCTACTGATTTCCTCTGGAACGAGAAGTCATTTCTTTTTACGAGAACAGGGTACAAAAGAGACGAATAGTCACAAACAACTTCAGTGCAGCCAGAACAAAACCGGCTGACTTTCGACAATACGTCAGGAAGGAAATAACATTACTCTGAATTTTGTGTTGTGCTTCTGCAAGGAACTCAGAAATAGAAAACCCATCCAAGCTATGAGGCTGTGATCCTTGGAGACTATCAGCAACATCAAAGCCGGTGTCTCCTTCACTGGACTGTGTCTACGGAGGAAAGGAAAATCCACAAAGACTGAAAAAAGTCAATCTTATTCTGATGAACTTGTGGGTCCTTTACTTTTGAAATCTTCAAATCGATAAATTAGGCTCCTTTTCTGCTCTGGGAGTGGAGAGAGTGAATGTCTTTTGTTATTATTTTTATTTTATTATGGTACTAGTTAATGATAATAATGTCGGTGTTTGTTAAGTGCCTACTATGTGCAGAACACTGTTCTAAGCACTGGGATAGACACGGGGTAATCAGGTTGTCCCATGTGAGGCTCACAGTCTTAATCCCCATTTTACAGATGAGGTTACTCAGGCACCGAGAAGTGAAGTGACTTGCCCACAGTCACACAGCTGCCAAGTGGCAGATCTGGGATTCAAACCCATGACCTCTGACTCCCAAGCCCGGGCTCTTTCCACTGAGCCACGCTGCTTCGTGCCAGACACTGTTCTAAGCACTGGGGTAGATATGAAGTTATCAGATTAGACACAGTCCGTGTCCCATGTGGGGCTCACAGTCTTATCTCCTTATTTTACAGATGAGGTAACTGAGGCACAGAGAAGTTAAGTGACTTGCCCAAATGGCTGAGTCAGGATTAGAACCCAGGTCCTTCCAGCTCCCAGATCTGTGCTCTATCTACTAGGTCAGCTGCTTCTCCAACAATCTTGAAAATGAAGTTTAATTCTGGGTACTGAGCATGCACTCTGTTTTCTGAAAATCTTCCCCAATTTATTCCTATATTTCCACTGTGGGCAAAATGAACTTCCATGGGAAAATATGTCAGTGCTCTTGCTGAACAGCTTTTGGGACCTAAACAAACTGAATGATGCACTTGTTTAGAAACTCTGGTGCTGGGTGGCTGTGGGGGTGTGGCGGGGGCGTGTCTCAAGTGGCTTGGGGAGCGCTGTTTTGAAAAACTGAATTAATAAATTGATTGGCATAGAGCTATTGCAGGAAATGTTTATATTTCAGGGCAGCCGAGATGAGCAAATCCTCCAGGAATGCCCCTTCCAAATGACGAGGGAACTCAAAAATTGCTCCCGCTTTTTCTATGGGATGCAACTATTACAACAGCACACAGTGGAGGAAAACATCTGGTGCTAAAGTGGCAATTTAATGGAAAAAAAAACCTATTGAAATTACAATTAAAATTCCTGCATTCTATACCTCACACATTCATATTTTGCGTGTGGGTGACTTTGGGGGCTGGGGGAGGGAGTTGGAAGAGACCTCAGCCCAAATCCAGGGAATGGATACAGTGTTTCCCACTTACAAGGTGTTTTTAGGGACCCAAGGAATTGATCTTAGGGCTTGGGGGTGAACAGGACAGTGATTTATATGTGACCTTAAAATTCTCCCACGTTCCTCAGTGTCTCCACATTATACAAAATCAAAGATGAGTATATTTTAGGAAAAGTCATTTTCCTTCCTCAAATGGATAATTAAATCACTAGCAAGTATCACATCACCCTTATTAGTACCCAAGTAATTTCCCTATAGATTGACTTCACTTCTCGAGTAGTTCACCAGATACAATACTGACACCAGTGACTTTAATGGGCATAGCTGTTGGACAGTGAAAATGAATCATCATTAAAAGTGGTATATATTGGGCACTTATCATATGCAGAGCACTGTACTAAGCACTTGGGAAAGTCCAACACAACAGAGTTGGAAGTCACATTCCCTGCCCACAATGAATTTACAGTCTAGACGATTACCTTGCCCCTCTTCAGAGCTTTATTGAAGGCACATCTCCTCATGAAGACCTCCCAGATTAACACTCCCTTTCATTCATTCATTCATGCATGAATGCATACATTCATTCATTCGTATTTATTGAGCGCTTAATGTGTGCAGAACACTGTACTCAGCGCTTGGACAGTACAATTCGGCAACAGAGGCAATCCCTACCCAACAACAGGCCTCTTCTCCCACTCCCTTTTGTGTCACCTTGGCTTCCTCCCTTTGTCCTTTCCCGGTCCCAGCCCCTCAGCACTTTTGTACATATCTATAATTTATTTGTATCGATGTCTGTTCCCCCTCTCTAGACTCTAAGCTCCTCATGGGCAAGGAAGGTGTCCGTTCATTGTTGTATTGCTCTCTCCCAAATGCTCAGTACAGTGCTCTACACACAGTAAGCACTTAATAAACATGACTGAATGAATGGAGAGAAGGCAAGACAGACATTAATATAAGAAAATAATTCATAATATGTAAGGTGCTGACATGTACATCCGTGTTGTCCCACTAGTTATCCCTCCCTGATGATTTTCAAGTGAAACTCATTTTAATTAGAGAAGCAGCGTGGCTCAGTGGAAAGAGCACGGGCTTGGGAGTCAGAGATCATGAGTTCGAATCCCTGCTCTGACACTTGTCAGCTGTGTGACTGTGGGCAAGTCACTTCACTTCTCTGTGCCTCAGTGACCTCATCTGTAAAATGGGGATGAAGACTGTGAGCCTCACGTGGGACAACCCGATTACCCTTTATCTACCTCAGCGCTTAGAACAGTGCTCGGCACATAGTAAGCGCTTTACAAATACCGACGTCATTATTAACTAGCCTGAAGGCCTTGTCAAGAAATGGAATACAACCATGGTGGGGCCCGACAAAGAGGAAGCATGAGGGGGCATGATAAGATTAATGGAGAGAGCGGAGACAGTGACGAGAGGTGATGGGAGACAGCTGGAGGAGGGGAAATCTGGAGAGGGAGAGAAGGCATGAAGGATGAGAAATAGCCCAGCCAAGGAAGCCTGATTCTCTATAGATCTTCCTGTCCTGAATTCCATCCAGGATCCTTGTTGTCCCGGGGATATATTGTCTCTCCCTCTCATTTGTGTTAACCACAAATACAATTAAAAAAAAAAAAAAAAAGCCTAGCAATTTCCTAGGATACTGTCTTTCAATATTTGTTTCTCCTTCCTTACATGGCTAAATCCATTTTCTCATGAATCAAGACGCAGATACGTTTCCTGCCCAATTACCACTATTTCCGTTAGGTCCGCTTTTCCTAATGGGCTGGCTTTTTCCAAGAGTTAGTCTGTCGGCTTAGGTGACTAGAACGTGAGATAGTGGATCCAGAAGTCAGGCCTCTGACAACTATACGGTAGTGAACCCAAACCGCTCTTGAGGATGAATGAATTCAAGTCAGGGAGCTCCCTGAGAAAAAGAAAGTGGATGGACCATTTCTCAAGGGTAGCAATGACAATCAGCATCACCCTGGGAACCTGAAGAGACCTTCTAAATATAGCGATACTAGTATACTTTGCTTGGAGAAATGGTGGGGCTGAGGGGAAAAGGCCCGGTCCTGGAGTCACAGAACCTGGGTTCTAATCCTATCTCTGCCACTTGCCTGCTGTGAGACTGTGGGGAAGTCATTTCTCTGTGTCTCAATTTTCTCATCTATAAAATAGAGATTCAACGTCTATTCTCCTTCTTACTTAGACTGTGAACCTGGTGAAGGAAGGGACTGTGTGTATATCCTGATCATCTTATCTCTACCCCCACTTAGCACAGAGTGTGGGACATAGTAAGCACTTAAAAAAAAGGCCACAATTAGTATTTGTGAAAGGGGAAAAAAGGGAACCTTAAATATTGACTGAATATCTCAGACTTATGCACTAGAGAAATGAAACCCATGGGTTTTATTATGGTATTTGTTTGTTAAGCGCTTACTATGTGCAGAGCACTATTCTGAGCGCTGGGGTAGATAGAGGATGATCTGATTGTCCCACATGGGGCTCACATTTTTTAATCCCCATTTTTATAGATGAGATAACTGAGGCACAGAGAAGTTAAGTGACTTGCCAAGGTCACACAGTAGACAAGTGGCGGAGCCGGGATTAGAACCCACAATCTCTGACTCCCAAGTCCAGGCTCTTTTCACTAAGCCACGCTGCTTCATCAGATGTGTGTGCAATTACCCAGTTAAGGAAATTTACCCTGTGATAAGCACTATAGTAAACTCTTAGGAGAGTTCTGCAGCACTCAGAAATTGTTCGCTTCCTCCAAGGGGCCTTTCGACCTAACATTGGAGAAAGGCAAAAAACAGTACAAGAAGTGCAAGCAGGAGAGAAAGCAAATATGAAGCTGGAAGCAGCATAACTCGGGAATGAAACAGCTAAACAAATAACAGAATGTATCAATAAAAAAATATACGAATGCATGTGATTGGCAAGGATAGGATTAAAGTATGCTAAAGGCAGAGGGTTGGTCTGCTGATGCGACTGAGGTGGAGTCAGTCATTCAATGAGTGATATTTACTGAGCGATTTCTGGGTGCAGAGCTCTGTATTAAGTGGATGGGAAAATACACCATAGAGGGTAGACATTTTCCCTGTCCACAAGGAGCTTACAGTCTACAGGGAGAGAGAGGGAGAAAGACAATAAATCACGCATATGTACATCGGTGTTATGCGGCTGAATGTGGGGTGAATATCAAGTGCTTGAAGGGTACAGATTCTGGAAAAAAAGAGGTAATTCCCAAGAAAGAGGGAGTACGGAAAAATGAGGACTAAGTTGGTAAAGGCTTCTTTGTGGACATGTACTTTTAATAAGGCTATGGGATTGGTGGCGGTCGTCTGTTGCACATGAAGGTGGGAGGGAGGAGATTTTCCGATAATCAGATCAGACACCGTTCCAGTCCCCCATGGGGCTCAGTGTAAGCTTTATGAAGGTGCTGATAATAATAATGACAATCGTGGCATTTGTTAAGCACTTACTGTGTGCAAGGCACTGTCCTCGGCGTTGGGATGAATACAAGCAAATCGCGGTGGACACAGTCCCTGTCCTGGCCCAGAGAAGTGAAGCGACTTGCCCAAGGTCACCCAGCAGACAAGCGGCAGAGCTGGGATTAGATCTCACGACCTTCTGACTTCCAGGCCCGTGGTCTATCCATTACGCCACTGAAATTGTTCACTATAAAACCGTTGAGAAAGGTGACATTAAAAAGGAACTAGATTTCCTGCATGGCAAGGCTTCCTTTAGTTTGGTAGTCTGGCACCACAGTCTCTTCAAAGGGGAGATTTACTAGAGACTGCCATAAAGAGATATTAATGACACCAGAGCACTTATGAATGCTTGGTTTATTAAATTTTTATCACCTTTCATACTAAGTTAAGAAGTTTCTCTTCACTGAATTGCATCAATGATTAAGAAAGTGAGTTATACATTATCTGGTTACAAGAAGTCTAAATTAAGGGTTTTAAAAGAAATAAAACAAAGACAGGCTGCTTATTAATTGCTGGTCCTTAATTTAAAGAGCATGATATGGAGATTTTTTTTTTCCCCACTCACAAATAAACACAGCTTTCTCCTGAGTAAAGATTTAAGTATTTAGCTCCAAATGAGAGATTATGGGCCTCATTTTAAAAGGCTTTAGAAGCATCTATGTCGCTTAGTAAACACAAGCCTTGGAAAATCATGTGCCGTACTGTGGAAGCGTTGCTGTATAAGATTGCAAATAAAGCTATTTATTCTCTATTTTATGAAGGTGAAAGATTAAAGCGATTCCAATTTTGCAGTGGAATATGGTATTGAAATGTTAATTTAAGGCACGATCTTAGATTTATAACAGAAGTGGAAAAATAAAAAAACCACTTCTCTCTTCTTAAGAAGCAGTTCTCAACACTTTCTTCAAACATGACAACTCACACTGACCAACATTTTGACCGTGCGAGGTTTCCAAAACCACAGCATCTTGTCTTTTACTTAACCAAAATTGTTTTCTCTCCCTCCTTCTCCCACTGTTCCACTCTCCCTCACTCCTAGTCCCTTCCCTGTGTCAACCCTTTAACTTCCACCTCATCTGGATTTACGTGTCTTGTTTTATTTTCTAAAACTAATACACACCAACTGCCTCGTTCTCATCTTTCCTGCTGCTGCTGTCCTCTTCCTCATGCTCTCCCCCCTTCCTGGACTGATTCCTTCTGCCACGCTCCCCACCTTCAAATCCCTTTTGAAATCACATCTCCTCCATGAGGCAATTCTGTCAATCCTGTCTGTGAAGTCTGGCAGGGAAGAGGGAAGGGATTCTCGATTGTTTCCCCCCACCCCCCCCCCCACCCCCCCCCCGTCCTCGACATTCTCGTCGTGTCTTATGCTGTGGAGTCGTGTCCGGCCCATAGCGACACCATGGACACATCTCTCCCAGAACTCCCCGCCTTCTTCTGCCATGGTTCTGGTACTGCATCCAGAGAGTTCTCTTGGTAAAAATAGGGAAGTGGTTTACCAGTGTGTCCTTCCACGCATTAAAATTGAGTCTCTGCCCTCGATTCTCGCCCTTGCCACTGCTGCCCAGCACAGGGGTGTCTTGACTTTTATTTCCACTACTAGCCACTGGCCAAGCTACGAATGGAACGGATACGTCTCTACTTGACTCTCCCTCCTATAGTCGAGACTGGTAGCCTGGAAACTCTCCAGGTGCCACCCTAAGAGGGTCTCCAACATTCTAATGGATTCTTATCCCGGCTTTACCACTTGTCTACTGGGTGACCTTCGGCAGGTCACTTAACTTTTTTGTGCCTCAGTTTCCTCATTTGTAAAATGAGGATTCAATAGCTGTTCCCCCTCCTACTCAGCCTGTAAGCGCCACATGGAAAAGACACTCTGTCCGATCTAAGTATCTCATACCTAGCTCAGTGCTTAGAAAAGTGCTTGGCACCCAGTAAGCACACACCTAACAATACTTCAATAATTATATTAATAGACTGTGGTATTTGTTAAGCCTTTGCTTTGTGCCAGCAGTTACAAGATAACCAGGGCATATACGGTATCTGTCCCACATAGAGGTGATAGTTGAAGTAGGAGGTACAACAGGCATTTATTCGCCTTTTTACACATCGGGAAACTGAGGTGCAGAGCAAGACTTGTCTATGGTCACCAAGTGGGCAAGTGGGAAAGGCGGCTTTAGAAACCAGATCCTCTTACTCTCAGGCCGTGTTGCAATGCTCGGAAGGGGAGCGAGACTTATGTGTAGCTTGACAGGAAAGATGTCACGGCACCTGAAGTCAAACATTCCAGGAAAGCTCAGGGTAGCAACCGGTACGTTATTTTCTTTCTGCCTTTTGCATTAACGGTCTAGGTTGGAAGTGGCATTTTCACTGCACTTTATTCCACTCCCGAGGCAAACGGCGACACGTCTCCAGAGAGTACCTTAGGTCCAATATATCATTTGGAGCAAGTATAGGAAAACACGTCATTCGGTACCCTCCCTATCATGGACTCTCAGTTTCAATGTAATGTCTCTTTTGTGGGCCCTATGAAAGACTCTGTCGGGGGCTGCCTGCCTTTACTGACCCAAGGACAAATGTGATCCAGTGCACCCACAAACACAAGGATACAGGCCTTAAGGACATTTCAGAGGAAACAGCCAAAATGAAAATAAAAGACCGCTGAGAGGAATTTTCCAGCTCAAACGGGGTGAACGAGAGGAGTGGAGAAAGAGGAGAAATCAATTAACAGGCGCCTGTGTTTTCATCTTAATTACCGTAAACAACTTTCAGCATATGAAGCATGACTAAGGGCTACACAGCTCTCATACTGAAAATCCCCTGGTTTGAACTTCCACAGCCAAACATTCCGTATGTAGGACTCAACGGCCTGAACGATACTTTACTCCTGACCCCGAATCTTCCACGTTATTCTACTTTCAAATAGAAAGTAGATGCGTGCCTTAATAGCTTCCTTATTCTGTTGTCCTAATGGCGGTTTGATGGAATCGTTCATGTAAATTTGAGAAAGAACGCTTTCCGCATAGGTCAGCGTGTTCAATACCCTTCTGTTTTGAAGGAAAAGTTAAACTCTTTTGGATTGCCATGGATCAAGGACATTTAGACCCGTAAAAGCATTACTATTGAATTTATGTCATTTCTCCTCATTTTTGCATACCTACACTTGTATACCTATTACAAGAATCAAGCTCAACGTTTTATTTAAAAAAATGCAGGAAGCCCCTCGATTTCATTTGAAATTCCCAGCAATATAGCATTTTCACTATTATCTTGGGTCTTTTTTTTTATCGGGAAAGAAAAGCATAAATTGCCACTCAAAAAGAAGGCCATTACAGCTGTGACGTATATAACAAATCAAGAAATTTCAAATCAAAGAGACTTATCTCAATTATTTAATATTTTGCTACTCTGCAAAACAATGCTTAGCAGACAAGGACATTTTCTGATATATTTCAGATAACAGGTCTAGCACTAAGAATCAGTCCTAATCACGCCTCATCATCACTAATGTATGTATGTGTAATTAGAAGTCAAACAGCTTTAAATGGAAGTTTAGTTGCAACTCCCTAACTTGATTTATTCATAATTTTGTTATCTTTAAAACAAATGAACCCAAGCTCCATCAGTCATGATTGGCTTACAATCACGTTACTCTAAAAAAAAAATATATTCCAGCAGGTGATGGAAAGATCATTCTGCTAAAATTAATAAGGGTAAAAGATCATTATCTCCACAATCACCTTTCTCTTAAGGACACTTTTTTTTTAGGCTGTCATTATTTACATTTTGAATACATGCAAATTCTCTTAAAAGCATATTGTGTGAATAGTCACTATTCTGGAGGCAAAGTTTGTCTGGAAATCTTGATGAAATGAACTAAGTATTCATTTTTAAAGGTTAGCCTCAGCCTGTAAAATTCTATTTCAAATGCATACGGGACCGTTTATCCAAATTAATGTCAGCATCCCTCTCTAGACTGTAAGTTTGTTATGGGCAGGGAACATGACTGCTAATTATATTGTATTGTTCTTTCCCAAGCATTTTGTACAGTGCACTGCACAAAATAAGCGCTCAATAAATATGATGGATTTAGCAAATCAGTGAGGGCAACAATCACGTCTGCTTTATCTAATGTACCCATCCAAGAGCTTATACAGTGCTCTGCACATAGATAAGTGCCCCAGTTCCTTTGCACCTTATTAAATTACTTCCTTCCCGCCTAGCCACCATTTTCAACTCTCTAATGTCTCCTCTCCCATTGCTTTCCGACATGCTCGGATACTCCCAGTCCAGAAAATAAAAAGGTGTCATCTTATCTCCTTCCTAATTCTTCCTTTCCAAGCTTCTTGAGCAAATTGTATCAACCGCATACTTCTTCTCCAACTCTTTCTCAGATCCCCAGCATTCTAGCTTCCACCACTTCCATTTTGCTAAATCAGCCCTCTCCAAGGACACCAAATCCAACAGCCTCTACTCCTTCCGAATCTTCCTCAACCTTTCCGATGCCTTCAACACTGTGACCCTCCCTCCCCCTTCTCCTGGAAACACTTAACACTGTCCTCTCCTGGTTCTCTTTGGATGCTTCTTCTCAGTCTTTTTGCTTGGCTCCACCTCAGCTTCCCACCTCCTTACTGTGGGAATCTCTCAAGACTCAGTTCTGGGTCCCTTCCTATTCTCCATTTGCATCCACACACTTTAAAAACTCATTTACTGTCCCTCAGGTTCCTCCTCTATAAAATGGGGATACCTGAGTTTTATTTCAGGAGTTTTTGTTTTGTTTTAGAATGAATTTAAGCACAAATTACATGCCTAGCAGTCTACTAAACCCTGTTGTAGATATGAGTTTATTGGGTCAGACCCTCCTAAGTCCCTCTTCAGGCTTACATCTCAGTTGAGGTGTGCACACAAAAAAGTTGTTACAATAATAGTATCTGTAGTATATTTATTAAATGTTCTGCCTCCCCTAAAACTTAAGAGACCCCTGTGGGACAGGGACTGTTCTGGGGTGATCATTTTATAGCTAACCCAGTGATTATCACAGAGTTTGGCATATAAAAATGCTGACATACTACAAGCTTGATGATGATGCTTTGATTCACTCATTCAGTAGTAATTATTGAGCACTTACTATGTGCAGAACACTGTACTAAGCACTTGGAAAGTACAGTTTGGTTGGATGGTATAGCTGCACGTCAGTGTGAAGATGGCACTCAGTCATTCATCATCCATGTGTGCAGAGCACTGTATTAAGCGCTTGGAAGAGTACAACATAACAATGAACAGACACATTTCTGTACCTCTCTGTAATTCACATATTTATGCATCTATTTATTCATTTATATTAATGTCCATCTCCCCCTCTAGACTGTGAGCTCTCTGTGGGCAATTCCACAACAGATAGAGACAATCCCTGCCCAATGATGGGCTCACAGTCTAATCGGGGGAGACAGATGGACAAAAACAAGACAACATCATCACGATACATACACATCATTAATAAAATAAATAGAATAATAAATATGCACATATCTACACAAGTGCTGTGGGATGGGGAGGGGGGTAGAGCAGAGGGAGGGAGTCAGGGCGACTTTGAGAGGGAGAACAGATCTTGAATCATCATTTTACAGATGAGGAAACTGAGGTCCAGAAGTGAAGTTATACTGTACTCTCCGAAGCACTTAGTACAAAGCTTTGCGCACAGTAAGAGCTCAATAAATATGACTGAATGAATGAATTCCCTGCCAATCTCAGCCCTCTTTTGCCCAATTCCTGTCATCATGATTACCTCCACCACCTGCCACTTCTACCGTCCAGGAGGTGGCTCTATAAGAAGAGTGAAAGGGATGAGACATTTGACACCATTTTTAAGGCAAGATTCCAGATGTGACAGTAGGCCGGGCCGTACCAATTTACTCTTCGGAAATATGAGGACGATATTCATTTCCTTTTTACAGGAAGCTTAAGTCATTGGTATTCATGAAGGGTGTTGAGCTCCTCAGACAAAAATGTCTGTGTAATAATTACTTATAATACAGATGAGCATCAGATGAATTTGTGTTTCATTGTGGTTTCCAGTTGTTCTAATCAAGGGTGAAATTACCCTTGAAAAGGTTTTGGTAAATATATCTACGCAGAAGATAAAGGGCTACTATAAAATCTGAGGCAGGGTAAGATTAAGTGGGAGCTACATTTAATTGTTTCAGTACAAAATCCACTAAAAGACCATAGTCCACGAGGTCTAATTATTAAAAAGTCCTTTCATTATTTCAGTTGACACTTTTACAGTTCTTAAATATACAGCAATTACAGTTGAGGGGAGTGGAGAGTGATTATCTTTGTAATACAGTATTCCTTTAATTTTTCTCTGACATTACCAATGTCCTAGCAGGGATAGCAACAGAATTATGAGAAAAAGCTCCCTCTACTGTGGCTATCTTCACTACCTTTAAGCAGTCAAGTTCATTTGTAAAATATCACTTGACAACAACTTTTTTTTTTTTTTTTTTTTGCAATTGTGGAAGAAGTTTAACCATAGGGGGAAAACCAAACAAAATATATACATATATATGTGTGTGTGTTTTGTTTTTGTTTGGTTTTCCCCAAACAAATATAATTTCCCCAAAATATATATATATATGTATATATGTATATATATATATATATATATGAATTAGAGCAAATTAGGGCTATCTGGTAGTAGAGGGTAATAGCAGCCGCAGCAGGATCATTTATTGAACTTCCATTTGGTGTGGTTCATTGTACTGGATGCATGGGACTTACATAATAAAAATGAAATTACATGATCACCACCCAAATTAAGGTTACCCTCTAATGGGGGAGAAAACTACATAATTAATCCATCAATGGTATTTACCGTGTGTTCCCTGTTTGCTATGGTTGCTCTGAAGAGCTTGTAACAGTATTACAGGTGATGTGTGTCCTCTACCCTCAAGTAACTTACATTTTGACAAAGGATAAGGGCCAAAGTGTTTTATAGATAATAAATGAAAATGGAGAACAACAAAAACAAAACAGGAAGCCATAAAGACACCTCAGGACACAACTGCTGAACAAATCCAGATAAATATATAACTGAAATGTATAAATAAAACCACATATATGTATATGAGTGCTGAGGACAAGTGCAATGTTCACTTGGGCTAATTGTTGGGGATGAGTCAACACACCTTGGGTGTGGTGAATTAATCAGGGAAGGCTTCTTGGAGGAGGTGGGCTTTCAGATCTTCGAAGGAGGGGAAGAGCCATGTCCTGGTGGACTGGCTATGGAGCTCCAGGTTTGTGGGGGCGGGGGGAACTTAGCTGCTAAAAAAAAAAAAAAAAAAAAAATAGGATCACCCTAAATGGGGCATGGTGGTAATTCCACTTTCTCTGTTGCATGAAAGAACGGTAACACATTACCTCAGCAAACACACTGTGATGCTTGGTTTCACAAGGCATCAAAGCAGATTCTAAAGCCACCAAAATTTGAATTAAAAAAAAAAAAAATCAATGGGAGCAGTTTGGTGAATAAATTGTACAAGGCTATGAATCCTGGCATGCATATGTCACCCTTGCCCTTGAATTTCCACCCTTAATTCACCCCTCCTCCAACCCCACAGCACTTATGTACATACCCAGGACTTATTTATTTACATTACTATCTTTATCCCCCTCTGGACTGTAAGCTTGCTGTGGTCAGGGAACACATTCTACCTATTACGTTATATTGTACTCTCCAAAGCATTTAATACAATACTCTGCATACAGTAAGTACTCAATAAATACAACTGATCGATTGATGACTGTTTGGCTATCACATGTAAGCTCTGATTCTGCCCCTTTCCGTCTCCTTCCACACTCCTATATTCTTCCCTGCTATTCATGAACCAGGACTGTGGCTAAAGGGGTCCCTCACCACTGGCCATTGTGGCCATCATTCTGGCAGAAACACCGCTCTTCCCCTACAAAGTATTTCTTCCCAGGACCTCAAACGTTTCAGGGGAAAACGTCACCAATCCCCACTCTATAAAGTGATTCAGAACTGACACGTGAATAAGATTATTGACAGGACCTAGATATTTAGAGGTAAAGTGGCAATTCGGGAGTTGCAAAGACAGTTCATTGTAGTACAAATTTTGCATTTTGTTTATTTGGAAACATAAAACAGAAATTGATGCGAACCGATGTACCTTTCTAACAAATGACATCTCAGAATTAGACAAAATTACTCAGGCAATTTAGCCCTGGTTTTCCTAAGTCTCTCTTAAAAGGGGTTGGAAGGTTCCACGGCATAGTGGATAGAGCATGGGCCTGAGAGAAGATGATGGGTTCTAATCCCATCTCCATCATTTGTCTGCTGGGTGACCTTGGGCAAGTCACTTCACCTCTCTGTGCTTCAGTCACCTCATCTGTAAAAAATGGGGATTGAGACAGTGAGCCCCGCGTGGGATGAGGACTGTGTCCACCCCAATTTGTTGGTATCCACCCCAGTGCTTCGTACAGTGCCTGGTACATAGTAAACCCTGAACAAATGCCATAATAATTAAAAATACTAAGGTTAGGCTTGATGTTAGGTTGAAATATGTTGAGGTGGCTTATTGTTATCGATAAAGAACTGGCTATTTTGAACACAACCTTTGTAAGTGAATGAGGGGCACATCGGCAAAAAGAGAAAGGAGTCCCAGGAACTGCAAGCGTGAATCGTGACAGCACGACAAGAAGCAGTGTGGTCTAGTGGAAAGAACAAAGGGCTGGGAGTCAGGGTACCTGAGTTCTAATCCCAGCTCCACCACTTGCCCGTTGTGACACCTCGGAGAGTTTGCTTAATTGCTCGCTGCCTCTTGCTCCTCAACCGCAAAATGGAGATTCGATACTCGCCCTCCCTCACCTATAGACTGTGAACCCCATATGGTTCACAGGGATTGTGTCCGACCTGATTATCTCAAATCTACCCCAGTGTTTGATAGAGTGCTTGGCATATAGTAGGCGCTTAACAAATACTACCTTTCTGTGTGTATACTACGGCCAAGATTGTGGCCCCACATTGGCCCTTTCAGCCACCCACATACTCAAAAGTGAATTTCACAATCAGTGGTGTCTTCTTCAAAATAATAAATATATGTATATATTTCTTACTTTCTTCTCTCTCTCTCTGTATATACGCATATGCATATATTTGAAATGGGGACAGATACAGGGTCACTGAATAAAGGATGTTTTAAGTGCTTTTGCCACAGTCTACGGGATGTGCTAGAGGAGGGTGAGTGGTAAAGCTATCCACACCTTCAGCTCATTCTAGGCTCCTGATGTTACCACTAATGACTCTGCTTCTTCTGCTGAAGAAGCAGTTCCACCAGCCTGGGGACAGACTGCATTTCAAAGGATGCTGAAGGAGAGGTTTTTTACATGGCAATTCATTTGATGAAAAGTAGAATCCCAGCGGTTTCCCATACTGCAGGTTTCCCATGACACATTGCTTTAGACATAGAAATAACAAAAAATGCAACTGAATTTGCTGAATTTGTCCAACAGAGAATTCTTTCTGGGGCAGAGCGGTTCCTTTCCTCACCCCTTTCAATCTTCCAACTTCCTAGTCAGTTTTGTCCAGGCACTATAAACAATCAAATATTCAAGAACGTATCTATCTCACACCAGGCACTCGGTTCTATTCTAGGTGTGCTTTCACTAAGCATGTTGGCTAGAAAATTGTTAGGGTTCTTGAGACAGCGTGAACCTGTTTGGAAACAACACACCATGGAATTAAAGAAAGAGATTGGTCCCGGGTGGGTGTGAACAAAAGTCAACTTATGTGTGCAGATGGTGGACATGAGTAACACATAAGGTAGGATTTTGCAAGACTACAAACCCTGCATTTATTAAATCGATGAAAAATATTTTTGAGCACTCAGTACAGAGCACTGGACTAAACATGTGGGAGGATGCAATAGCATTAATTTTGTTTTGCCTCGTTTTGATGTCTCTCTCCTCCCTTCTAGACTGCAAACCAGTTTTGGGCAGGGGTTGTCTCTATTTGTTGCTGAACTGTACTTTCCAAGCACTAACAACAGTTCTCTGCGCGCAGTAAGTGCTCAACAAATATGATTGAATTAATGAATGACACGATCTCTACCCTCAAGGACCTTACAATTTACTAGGGGAGACAGACACAAATTGTGGTATTTGTAAGCACTTACCTTGGGCTCAGTGCTGTATTAAACACTGGGATAGATCCAAAATCATTGGGTTCCTATCCCACAGAGTGCTCTCAGTCTAGAGGAGCATGGTTATTTAATCTGCATTTGAAAAAGAGGAAACCAAGGTGTAGGAAAGTAAAGTGAGTTGCCCATGGTCACACAGCAGGCTAGTGGCAGAGCTGGGACTAGAAACCAGTCCTTTTCATTCATTCATTCATTCCATTGTATTTGTTGAGCGCTTACTGGGTGCAGAGCACGGTACTAAGTGCTTGGATAGTACAGTTCGGCAACAGATAGAGACAATCCCTACCCCACAGTGGGCTGACTCTTGGGCTTGTGTTCTTCTCACTAAGCCACTCTGCTTTTCTAATTAGCCTTACTGAAGGCACATCTATTCTATCGATGTCCGTCCACTTGCTTTGTTTTGTTGTCTGTCTCCCTCTTTCTAGACTCTGAGCCCGTTGGATAGGGATTGTCTCTATCTGTTGCCAAGTTATACTTTCCAAGCGCTTAGCAGAGTGTTCTGCACACAGTAAGCGCTCAATAAATATCACTGAATGAATGAACAAACATCTCCTCCAAGAGGCCTTCCCAGATTAAGCCCCACTTTTCCTCACCTCCTACTCCCTTCTGCATCACCCTACCTTGCTCCCTTTGTTCCTTCCTCCTCCCAGCCCCTCAACACTTAGGTACATAACTGTCATTTTATTTATTCGTAATGATGTCTGTTTATCTACACTGATGTCTCTCTCCCCACCCCCTCTAGACTGTGAGCTCTCTGTGGGTGGGGAATGTCACTGTTTATTGTTGTATTGTATTTTCCCAAGCACTTGGTACAGAGTTCTGCACGTAGTCAGCACTTAACACATATGATCGAATTGAATGAATGAATGAATGAATGAATGCTTGAATGAATTAGCTCAGAGATACATATGCAAGTCCTCCAGGGGTGACAGGGAAGCTTTGAAATAGACCTAAGTGGGGAAAATAGGGTGGGGAGATGAAAGATTCATCAGAGAAGGCATCCTGGAAGAGATTTGCAGATGGGGAGGAGATTCTGGCTGAAAGACAAGCATGAGCAACAAATGGATGGGAACTGTATATATTTCAATTGCCCTATTTATTTTGTTAATGAATTGTACATTGCCTTGATTCTATTTAGTTGCCATTGTTTTTACGAGATGTTCTTCCCCTTGACTCTATTTATTGCCATTGTTCTTGTCTGTCCGTCTCCCTCGATTAGACCGTAAGGCCGTCAAACGGCAGGGACTGTCTCTATCCGTTGCCGACTTGTTCATTCCAAGCGCTTAGTACAGTGCTCTGCACATAGTAAGCGCTCAGTAATTACTATTGAATGAGAGAGAGAAGAACGAGACCCACTCTGTCCCTTTGGCGGACTGACCAAAATGCCAACTCATAAGCTCCAAACTCAAATTCCAAAGGGAGGAATACATATTGGATGGAATCAGATCTAGAGTTTGCTTTAGGTGATGGATTTTTTTGGTTGAGGTTGAGGAGGAGGAGAAATTTGAGAAGCTGTCAGGGAGACCTTTTTCCCATCCAAATCCAGGAAAAGCACATTTCCAGAAACAGAGGGACACTCAAGCCGGTGCCAGAGCTGATATCCACATCCAAATCAATATTACCAGTTAACAGAGAAATGCCTAAACATATGCTTTAAATTCTAAATAATCACTATTCACCAAAACGACGGACTTACCCCCCAAATCAATCAGTGAACAATATTTATTGACCGCTTAGCATGTACAGAGGACTACACTGAGGCTTAGGAGAAAACAATACAATAGAGTTGGCAGACTTGATCCCTGCTCACAAGGAGTTAACAAAACATAGATTTACTACCCAATCAACTGACATTATCATTTATTTCCCTCTCAAATGTTTCCCCGATGCCTGGAACCTACCCCAGCTTCAAATACACCCGACCGAAACTCGTCCAACCTGCAAAACCTTCCTAAAGTTAGAGAAGCAGCGTGGCTCAGTGGAAAGAGAACGGGCTTGGGAGTCAGAGGTCATGGGTTCAAATGCTGCCTCCACCACCTGCCAGCTGTGTGACCTTGGGCAAGTCACTTAACTTCTCTGTGCCTCAGTTACCTCATCTGTCAAATGGGGGTTAAGACTGTGAACCTCATACGGGACAAACTGATTACCCTGTATCTATCCCAGCGCTTAGAACAGTGCTCTGCACATAGTAAGTGCTTAGCAAATACCAACATTATTATTATGATGATGATTATTATTATTAATAAAGTCTCATCTCCTGCAAGAAGCCTTCTTCTATCACTTCTCAACATCACGTGAACCCAACAGTTCCCAATAATTTGGAAGCATTTTATATTGTTTTCTGTCCTCAAGAGATATTTTGCTTCTGGTGTAATCAACCAGTGGTATTTATTGAATATTTGTATGCGCTGAGCCCTGTACTAAGCACTTGGGAGAATACAACCCTAATGTCCCCCTAGCCCTTAGGAGAGGTTCAATCCAATCCAATTGAGTTTAGAAACCTGAAGTAGAGGTGAGGGAAGGAGACATTGAAATAATTTACAGTTAGGGGAAACAACACTGTATAAGCACGATCATCACATCAAAAACCAAATCTTCAGCAATATTTATAAAACGGCTTATAACCTTCTCACAGTACGACCAAAATGAAGAGAGTCCACACTTTGATGGCCCTATAGGCATTTGTATCTGCTTCCTGTACCTGGATAATAGGAATGCTATCTGAAATTACTGAAGGGAAGTGGAGGAAAAGAAAAGTATGCTTGGCATCAAGAAGTCTATAGATACTTCTGTTTGCTCACTCCCAGATTATTTCCAACAGTTTGGTACAGCTCATCTGGTTCTACAAATTAAAGCTGAAATGTCATCGCAGGAGTGAAAGGATCACATACTAGGAACTAGGGATCCCAAAGTCCCAGTTGTCCTGTGGAAATAAAATCAGGCAGAGAAGAGCACCCCCACACCCAGAACACCATCCACAGACTAGTAGATTAGAACATGTCCCAGGTAAACATAAAAACTGCATTCTGTAGTCAGAAGGAAAATTTCCAAACACAAACAATTACCACTTCCATAAAATATGTCACTGACCCTGCCTCCTGAAGAAAACTGCATTCCTTCAATAACCCTCTTGTGGTTAATGGCACATAGATTGTTATATAAAAAGCAATTCCCTCGTTGGGTTGGTCTAATCCTCAACATTATCTCGAAGAGCAAAAAAAAAGTGACGTCCTATTGGATTCAAACTTTCATTTGTGGCTTTTATTTATTTTTGTATTTGACAAGAAACTTTATACTCTAATAGCCATTAACATTGAAACTGCCTTTGTTAAAGCACTTTGCTTAAAAATCACACAATCATTTCCAAAATACGGAGGTTTCTAATAGCTTGACCCAGACTTAGAGGTATGCTATTCCAAACACTGCACTTCCATCTTTGCTCGCTAACAAGCTTGGCAAACACGATTTTGGACCCTAATAGGAATTAATGGGATCAATTATATCAAAACTCTAACAGCCAGTTTGGATTTGGGTATTCCAGAGAAGGGAGCAGAAAAATTTTCATATTTTCTACGGATCAATCACTGACACGTAGGTGAAACTCTGTTGGAGACAATTGGTTGCGCTTCAGATTATCTGTTTCGTCATCCGAGACAGATCGTGACGCAGTGTAAAGAGCACGGACTTTGGAGTCAGGGCTCATGAGTTCGAATCCCAGCTCTGCCACTTGTCAGCTGTGTGACTGTGGGCAAGTCACTTAACTTCTCTGTGCCTCAGTTCCCTCATCTGTAAAATGGGGATTAAGACTGTGAGCCCCACGTGGGACAACCTGATTCCCCTATGTCTACCCCAGCGCTTAGAACAGTGCTCAGCACATAGTAAGCGCTTAACAAATACCAACATTATTATTCTCTGCGCCTCAGTTCCCTCATCTGTAAAATGGGTATTAAGACTGTGAGCCCCACGTGGGACAACCTGATTCCCCTGTGTCTACCCCAGCGCTTAGAACAGTGCTCTGCACATAGTAAGCGCTTAACAAATACCAACATTATTATTATTATATAATGCTAGACACCCTTATGGCCGCTATTTTCATTCTCAGCCTCCTC
The DNA here is from genome assembly GCF_004115215.2 of Ornithorhynchus anatinus. Taxonomy (NCBI): domain Eukaryota; kingdom Metazoa; phylum Chordata; class Mammalia; order Monotremata; family Ornithorhynchidae; genus Ornithorhynchus; species Ornithorhynchus anatinus. The sequence continues at coordinate 6,172,434 of NC_041733.1, read as the reverse complement.
ACTGCTGCTTTTTTTGATATGGTTTGCGTAGTCAGGAGAACTTGAGAAGAGTATACAATGGCTCTGAAGCCATGGGTTACAGATTCCTCCTCCATTCTCAAAGAAACTCTCTCCATTCGGGTAAACTCAGTGCATCGCTACAAGATGGCACTGATTACAATACTGAATTATTCTCACTGATTACAATACTGAATTATTCTCCTTGTTCAGGAGTAGTACGTATGATGCCTCGTGTGTTTCTAGATCGGTATCTAAGAAATGTATTAGTGTCCATCTCCTTTCAGCAGCAAAAGTTAGCCTTCTAGGTTCCTTGAGATGAGAAAGAAGCTATCAAAGAAGCTAGAGGAGGGAAGAAGGACAGATCTTGGACACCTGGTCACTTTCCTTGATGTCACCCTCCTCTATTCACGAACAATTTCACCCTCACCTGCTCCACCTCACTACAAGATGTAGGCCTTAGATGGTGAAAACTCAAATGCTCCTGTGGAAATGTTAGAGTGGGAATTCATCCTGGACGTTGACATGCGCTTCTGGCCGTCCCCTGACTCCCCTGTTGAAAGCAGTTTACATTTCCGGCTGTCTCGAAGACTTTACTTTTGGCAGAGGTGAGGGTTTAAGCTTTTCGTCTGATACCTAATGAGAAGAGAGCTTTTTCTTGAGCTCACGGTGAAGTAACACAAATAACTTATAGGATGAATTTGTTACGTCAGAGGTTCTGGTCCTCAAACTTAATGTAAACAGTTTCACAATGACATTTACAGAAACAATGGGGCCTAGGGGAAAAAAGACGGGCCTGGGAGTGGGAAGACCAGGGCTCTAATCCCAGCTCCGTGATTTTCTTGCTGGGTGACCTTGGGCAAGGCATTTCACTTCTCTGTGCCTTAGTGTTCTCATCTGCAAAATGGGGATTCAATGACTGTTCTCCCTCCCATTTAGACTGTGAGCTCCACGTGGGACACGTACAATGTCCGACTCGATTACCCTGTACGTACTCTAGTGCTTGCAACAATTCTTGACCCTCGTTAAAATCACTTAAATACCATTATTATTATGTTTCATTTAGTTCAATGGCATTGCACCTATGAATTTTCTGTAGCTTCATGAATATTGCCTACTGCCCTAGGTTTAAAAAAAAATAATAATATCCATGGGTTATGTACAGTATCACACTTGATTTTGACTCTATTATTCAAATTCAGTGTGGCTCAATGGAAAGAGCCCAGGCTTGGGAGTCAGAGGTCATGGGTTCGAATCCCAGCTCTGCCACTTGTCAGCTGTGTGACTGTGGGCAAGTCACTTAACTTCTCTGTGCCTCAGTTACCTCATCTGCGAAATGGGGATTCTGTGAGCCTCCTGTGGGACAGCCTGATTACCCTGTACCTACCCCAGCACTTGGAACAGTGCTCTGCACAGAGTAAGTGCTTAACAAATACCAAAATCATTATTATTATTAATATTATTATTAAATTATTAATGAGTTCTAGAAAATGCAATCTGTAGAACTTGGAAAAGTAGGAAATATGGTTCATAGCATGCATTAACCAGAAACTGCCGACCGTTTGCTTTAAGGCCAATCCGCTTTCTCCCCCTACTTGCCTTCATTCCTCTTCCACTGCATCCCAGATCTCACACTCCTCTCCTCCTCTCAGGTCAGCCTAACCACAGTGCCTCAGTGCCATCTCTCCACCACTGACCTCCTCTTGGCTCAATCCCTCCATTGTCCCTGGACCTTCTCTCCCCTTCAAATGCAGCAGACCACAGCTCTCCTTACCTTCAAAGTCCTTCAGAAATTCATCCGTTCATTCAGTTGCGTCTATTGAATGCAGAGCCCTGCACTACACTAATCGCTTCAATCGTACGTCTTGAACGCTCACTGTGTGCAGAGCACTGAAATCACAGCTCTTCCAGAAGGCCTTCCCTGATTAATCTCTCATCTCCCCTCCGTCCACCACAACACTTATCTCCAAATCTTTGTACTCCCTACCTGTAATGTTTGGTAGTATCTGTCACTTCTGTTGGATTTGAAGCTCCTTGAATAGATCATATCTACTAATTCCATTGTATTCTTGCAGGTGTATCCTGAACAGAGCAAACTCTCAATAAATAATGCCGGTTGATTGACTGAATGAAAAAACTTGCTAGAAATTTAGCCATAAAGCCATGCTTTTTTTTTTTTTTTTTTTCCCTTTCTTTCTTTTACTCACTTGCGGGCACCGGGCTGTATACCTCTTATAACTCTTGCAGTAACTTAGTCGTTCATCATTACATCATTAGCAGGTCATTCAGTCATTCATCGGTATTTATTGAGTGCTTACTATGTGCAGAGCACTGTATTAAGCACTTTGGAGAGTGCAATAAACCATAAAAAGGCACATTCCCTGCCCACAATAAGCTTACAGTCTAGAGGGGTGAGAAACAGATAATCAGTTCATTTGAAAAAAGCCAGTAAGAAATGACAATTAAGGCTTTCCACATCCTAAAAAGGGGCCTTTTTTTTTTCTTCTTTCCTACCTCAACTTACTTGTTTTTACTTAATATTGCAGCATATTGCAGCATAAACTAGAAAATAGCAAAGATTATGAGTCTCGCTAAATGGGCGGGTAAAGGGCTTCAATAAGGGAAGCATGAGAAGAAAGATCAGTGAATTGGGCATGCTATTAGGCTAGTGGGGATATTACAGCAGGTAAAAATGGATTACCTTTTTTATAGCTACAAAGAGGAAGGCATGAACACCAAAGGACGGAATACAGAAACTAGAAATGTAAAACAAAAGTTAACTCACAACCGGGTCCCTGAGAGACACGAACTCAAACTAGCTGAATGATCTCTTAGCTACTATTCTGCTCTATTATTCTATGATCATGCGAAGAGCACTTGAACATTTCCTTCAGATTGGAACTGTTCCTTTCCAATTTCAGTTTATATAGCAAACACTTTATGGGGTATTTTCATCTTCTTAAAAAAAAAAATAAAAAACTGCTTGGCTGAAATTTTATCCATTACATCTATGACACAATCATAAAAGCTCTTGAACATTCTCTTCCAAAAGTATCCTTATTCATCCAATCGGGCAAAAGCATCTTATCCCGCACATTACTTTCTCTGAAAGGTTAGACTGTATATTTTCCGATGTCAGACATTAGAGCGAGTGGTTTAAGTATTTGAAAAGTGAAGCTAGTCTTACACTGCAGCATGCACCGGTTTGGGTTAAAATGGCGTCTTAAACATTCATTCCAGACGGTCACAATTGCTTTCCTACTGCATATCTTTGGATCATTCCATGGGCAGAGCACTGTATTAAGCGCTTGCACTTAGCCATCATCAAACTGTAAAGTTCCAGTCTGAAAATAGAGGCAGATACAGGAAGCTAAGCCTAGGAGAGCCCACTTTTCAATAAATCAGTAGTTCATATTGATCACTCACCAATGATCAAGTGCAGAGCACCGTACTAAACACTCGGGAGAGAGTACAGCGTAGTAGGTAGAAATGATTCCCGCCCACAGTGACATTGCAATCTGGTGGGGAATTTCATCCAGGCTCATGACGGCTCTAACCCACTGCTCATCATCATTCTAAGGCTCAACTCCTGACTTGGCAGTCTTAGAAATAGAATCCGGCGTTCCCCAACACAGGCATAGTTTTAGCAGTGTATTATGTAACACAGTAAGTGAAAGACAAACAATTTTAACATTTGCATAAAGGCGTGGTAAAGAATGACACTTTTGAAATGGCTGTACATTTTCAGTCCCGGGAGATGAGTCATTCGCTATCGTTTTAAAATCGTTGTCATGGGTGGACATCAGCCGGCCCGTGACAAGGTGAGTGCAATAGCAGGGATACATCTTCTGATCAAAAACGGTGGTCAAATGTATCGATTTCGAAAATAACTCCTTTAATCAGATTGATATTCATTTTTGCCATTTGCAAAATTTATGCAAATGATGAGATGGAAATGATCTTGCTGGAGACGGTACCATGGGTGAGAAGAAAGTGGGGAAGTGGGAGTAAGGAGATCAGGTACTGGAGAAGCAGCGTGGCTCAGTGTAAAGAGCATGGGCTTTGGAGTCAGGGGTCATGGGTTCGAATTCCGGCTCTGCCACTTGTCAGCTGTGTGACTGTGGGCAAGTCACTTAACTTTTCTGTGCCTCAGTTACCTCATCTGTAAAATGGGGATTAAGACTCTGAGGAGACAACCTGATTCCCCTGTGTCTACTCCAGCGCTTAGAACAGTGCTCTGCACATAGTAAGCGCTTAACAAATACCAACATTATTATCCCAACTCTGCCATTTGCCTGCTATCTGACCTCGGGCAAATTACTTAACCCTTCAAAGCCTTGGTTTTCTCATCTATAAATGGGGATAGGATTCCTGCTCCCTCTTTCTCCTTGGTCTGGAAGCCCCCGAGGGACAAGGATTACCTTTGACCTGATTATCTTGTATTTAGCATAGGGCTTAACACATTGTTAGGACAAACTAATTTGAGAGCTCACCTGCTCCAGGAGGCCTTCCCAGACTGATTCCTCCCTTTCCCTCTGCCCCTCCTCCCCTCCATTCCCCCTTATTCCCTCCCTCTGCTCTACCTTCTTCCCCTCCCCACAGGACTGGTGTATATTTGTATCTTTTATTTTTTACTCTATTTATTTTATTAATGCGTATATGATTCTATTTATCTATTTCGATGGTATTGATGCCTGATTACTTGTTTGGTTTTGCTGTCTCCCGCTTTTAGACCGTGAGTCCGTTGTTGGGCAGGGATTGTCTCTATCGGTTGCCGAATCTTACATTCCAAGCGCTTAGTATAGTGCTCTGCACACAATAAGTGCTCAATGAGTATGATCGAATGAATGAACTGGAAGCAGTATATCCTAGTGGGCAAGGCACAGTCCTGGACGTCAGAGGACTTGGGTTCTAATCACTGCTCCGCCACTCGCCCATTGTGTAACGTTGAGCAAGTCACCTAACATTTCTGGGCTTCAGTTTTCTCGCCAGCAAAATAGGAATTCAATATCAGTTTTCCATCTTGGACTGGCTGTCTCATGGGGGACAGGAACTGTGTCCAACATGAATAACTTAGACGAGTGATTTACACGTGAGCAGGGAATGCGTCAGTTCATTCTTGCGTCGTACAATCTCGAGTGTTTAATAAAGTACTCCCCACACAGTAAGTGCTCAACAAATGCAACTGAATGAGGGAACATACTAAGTGGTTAACGGACATCATAACTATTGCTACCGTTATTACCGCACGAGAGATCGTTTCATTACATTTCTAACACGTTAATTGAATATCAATCTGATTAAAGGGCTAATTTTCTAAATCGATACATTTGCTGAAATAGGATCAATTTAAAGTAAAACACAAAAGAGAAGGTCAGAGTCTGTTCACTGCACACCACGAGGGAAGATCGTGAGCCGTGCCCTTGGTTAGTGTATCGGATGGAGTCTACCAGTGAGGTAGGATGGAGCGTACCAGTGAGGTTGTGCTACCTCATTAAAATAGCAACAGGGATCCCGCAATAGGAGTGATATCATTCTCTGCCAGGAAACCAGGAAGCATTAATGATGGAGAATGTAACAGCGAGCCACAGTTCAGTGCTCAATAAATACATTCCTCTAACTTGAGAAGTTAGAAGCAGCGTGGCGTGTTGAGAAGCAGCGTGGCGCAGTGGAAAGAGCACGGGCTTTGGAGTCAGGGCTCATGAGTTCAAATCCCAGCTCTGCCACTTGTCAGCTGTGTGACTGTGGGCAAGTCACTTAACTTCTCTGTGCCTCAGTTCCCTCATCTGTAAAATGGGGATTAAGACTGTGAACCCTACGTGGGACAACCTGATTCCCCTGTGTCTACCCCAGCGCTTAGAACAGTGCTCGGCACATAGTAAGCGCTTAACAAATACCAACATTATTATTATTATTATTATTATTATTAACTTCTCTGTTGGGCATCTTGTAACTTCGTGTTCTTTCCTGCACCTGCCATATGTATATGTCTTACATTTATTGAATAGGGTTGTTTGCTAAAGAAAATGGAGGTGTTCACATGTAACAGACTGCAGCCACTTCATGGCCATTTTATGAGGTCCTAGCAACACGGAATCATACGATGTGCTTTCCTGGCATTTTCTTTTTCCAATTATAATCCATTGACAAATAATCATATTACCCCCCATAATTTCTGTATTCTCTTGAAAGCCAAAAAACTCTGGAATTTTTGGCTTCATTTTTGGAACTCCTGCATCATCTGGCAATGATATCCATGCATTAAGGCTGTGAGCCCCATATGGGAGGGGTATCGCATCTGATAGGATTACCTTGTATCTACCCCAGTCCCTGGCACCTACTAAGTGCTTAGTAAATACCATCATCATGAAAATGCCCCAATATACCTGGCTGGAATTAACTAATTTGTTTCACTTTTTTTTTTTTTTAAAGAGTTCTAAACAAAATGTCAGCTAACCTGTCTGAAATCATATGCTTTTTTTTTTTTTTTTTCCTGATATTGAAGCAAGCGCTTACCATTTGCAGGCACGGTTCTAAGTGCTGGGGTAGATACAAGCTAGTCAGGTTGGACACGGTCCATATCCCACACGGGGCTCATCGTCTTGATCCCCATTTTAGAGATGAGGTAACTGAGGCACGGAGAAGTGAAGTGACTTGCCCAAGTTCACCCAAGAGACAAGCGGCGGGGCCGGTATTAGAACCCAGATCCTTATGACTCCCAGGTCTGTGTTCTTAGAACTAGGCTACGCTGACTCTCCTTGTACCTTCCCCCACCTTGAAATTCAGAGCTTTGCGGAGAGCTCTTGCCAAAGGTGAACAATAATAATAATTCACCCAGTATTGGGTAAAATGTTAATATTCCCAGAAAGCATAAAATCATAAAGCTCGATTCCTTCCATAGCTACTCTGAAAAATCTGCCTAGTTTTCCAGGTGGGGACATGTGATAAAGTTCTCTTCCAGACTTCTACTTGCCACTGAGCTTGTCTCAACAGCATGCTCAAAAGTTACACAAATAAAGCACTAGAGTTGAATACAGTCAATTGAAAGTTGTCAGGTAATAAGCTTTGCCTGAAGAAATAATTCAATTCAAGTACAGCCTTGTTATTCCAGCAAATAAAAATATCCCCTAATATTTTCCAAGGTATGCAGACTAAAAACTCACTATAAACTGTAATATAATAAAGACAAAACCAATTTAAAATACAATAGGAACTGCATAATATCCATAAAATAATCAATTTTAATGCATCTCTCTGAGAGACCTTTCCGATCATCAGAACTTGTTGCGACAGGTACTGCTATTCACTACCAACCTCTTCCAGAACAATGAAACCGAACACTCTCAGTTGAAGTGTGATTCCATCAATCGGAGAAGCAGCGTGGCTCAGTGGAAAGAGCCCGGGCTTGGGAGTCGGGGGGTCATGGGTTCGAATCCCTACTCTGCCACTTCTCAGCTGGGTGACTTTGGGCAAGTCACTTAACTTCCGTGTGCCTCAGTGACCTCATCTGTAAAATGGGGATGAAGACTGTGAGCCTCACGTGGGACAACCTGATGACCCTGTATCGACCCCAGCGCTTAGAACAGTGATCTGCACATAATAAGCACTTAACAAATACCAGCATTATCATTATCATCATCAATCGTTAATATTTATTTACCACTTACCAGGTTCAGAGCACTGCACTCAACATTAAAAGCACCTCTCATCCATGATGCCTTCCCCGGCTAAGCCCTCATTTCCATCTCTCCTGCTCTCTTCTTGCACTTGGGTTTGTACCCTTTATTCACCCCTCCGTCAGCTCCAGAGCACTTACGTAAATGTCTGTAATTCATGTATTTATGTCAGTGTCTGTCTCCCCTTCTAGACGGTAAGCTTGTTGCGGGCAGGGAATGTGTCTACCTAACTCCACTGTATTGCCCTCTCCCAGGCACTCAGTAGAGTGCTCTGCACAGAATGAGCACTCAATAGATACGATTGACTGAGTGAATCGGCGGGCCCCGCGAGGAGAACGAGGAACAAGCCGGATCCTCAAACAACTGCTGTGGGGAGAGCTGAATTTGGGAAACCGAAAGCAGGAAGGTGGGCTGAAGAACACTTCGAGGGCATGATCGATCAAAGCCTGCATCAGGCTGCATCCCAGCTGAAAAAGGGAGTCAGCAGCTGAACACGGACCAATAGGGTGCACTGACATCAAGAAGGGCGTAGCAAAAGCTTCCTTTGGAAAGAGGGACAAGGAAGCAAATGATACTAATAATAATAATGATGTTGGTATTTGTTCAGCGCTTACTATATGGAGAGCACTGCTCTAGGTGCTGGGGTAGATACAGGGTAATCTCGTTGTCCCATGTGAGGCTCACAGTCTTAATCCCCATTTTACAGGTGATGTAAGTGAGGCGCCGAGAAGCCAGGTGACCTGCCCAAGGTCACACGGCAGACAGGTGGTGGCGCCATTTTAGAACCCAGGGCCCCCGACTCCCAGGCCCATGCTCTTTCCACTAGGCCGTGCTGCCGCAAGGTTCAAGGCATGATCTTCGTCCCTCGAGGAGCTTCTTTTGGACTCTGTCAAGAGTCACGGTGCCTTCATTTCCTTATCTGCTTAGCATTTGCTCCCTAGCTCCCGGTTGGAAGAGCTCGGGAAACCCCGGTTTTCCTGGGATTTCCCGTTCTGCAATTGTGTCTGAGCTCTTTATGGCTCATCTGGAATATAATGTTTTAAATCAATTTAACACCCAGCCAACTTTACACGGACATCGCATAGGTGGCATCGGATCATCAATAAAAATGATACACAGCGGATCCTGGAGTTATTCAACAAACAATTCTCAGCGATCGCCTTTATTACGGGTGTATGAAACAGAACTCGGAGACGGTTTCTTTAATGCTTCGAGATTCACGGAAAGGCAGCCCCGCATTCACGACGGCTGGCGAACGAGGCCACGGGAGGTCAGTAGCTCGGCCCGGCTCCGCTTCACATCTTCTATTCATGAAAACAGGGAGCGTAATCTTTCACGGGAGTCAGCGTATCCACCGCCTGCGGTATCATTCACTTTAAGGACCAGGCCAAATTCCTAAATCAGTGCATAAAGTAGATTCGGCTAACTATAACCGTCTTCCATCAATAATAAAGCAGGCTATTAAAGAGTGTCTTATAAACACACTGCAAGCCCCGAAAGGGTCAGATGTAATGGGATGGTGGTGAAACTACAAGCAGAGTGGAAGAGCGATGGTTTACAGCTGGCATTTCCAAAGATCCTACGGGCAGGTGCCGAAGGCTGAGGAAGGTGTCTAGATGGAGTATCCGTCCTCCGTAGATCGTATACTTCAGAGCAAAACTCTTCTATAAATTACGAAGTCGCTAATACATTCGTTTTAGACTAGACTTACAAAAGAAGCAGGATTCTAAGGACTCTTCTCAGCAACCTCCGAGTCAGTCTGTGGCAACAGGAAGCACGGCGACACATTTTCCGCCAAGTGATACACTGCGGGCCTTTCTTGGAAATAGCAACAGCCTCTCATTGCAAGACCAAGCTCCCCTGGAATTTGGAACCCATCTGAGGCAAATGCACAGTGGACTTCAACCGTTCTGTCTCAACTGTCTGTTCCAATTACTTTACACACAATTATTGGTTGCTATATTATGAGCATCCCTGAGTCCCATATAAATCTAAGGACGGGGCTGGTTTGAAATGTGTGTGTGTGAGGGAAAGGAGGGCGGTTATCACCCAGATTTAAGGACCTGCCTCCGCTTTCTCCCTGGGTTTCTGCCGGCTATGACATGCAGCTGTGCTTGTGATTCATTGTGCTTGTGATAAGCAGCGTGGCTCAGTGGAAAGAGCACAGGTTTGGGAGCAAGAGGTCATGGGTTCGAATCCCCGCTCTGCCACTTGTCAGCTGGGTGACTGTGGGCAAGTCACTTCACTTCTCTGGGCCTCAGTGACCTCATCTGTAAAATGGGGATGAAGACTGTGATCCTCACGTGGGACAACCTGATTACCCTGTATCTACCCCAGCGCTTAGAACAGTGCTCTGCATGTAGTAAGTGCTTAACAAATACCAACATTATTATTATTATTATTATTCACCCAGAACCCACTCATTTCAAACCTGGGTGAGCTTAGGGCAGAGGAAGCCTGAAAATAATGGAGAAGAACTGAGTGATGCTTTCATATGTCCCTTTCCTAAGGGGAAGCAGCGTGGCTCAGTGGAAAGAGCCTGGGCTTCGGAGTCAGAGGTCATGAGTTTGACTCTCTGCTCTGCCACTTGTCAGCTGTGTGACTGTGGGCAAGTCGCTTCACTTCTCTGGGCCTCAGTTACCTCATCTGTAAAATGGGGATTAATTGTGAGCCTCACATGGGACAACCTGATTACCCTGTATCCCCCCCAGCACTTAGAGCAGTGCTCTGCACACAGTAAGCGTTTAACAAATTCCAACATTATTATTATTATTATTCCTAGCCTCTATCCAAGGTACAAGCACTACTCTGGTACTGATGACAATAATAATAGCCATGGTAATATTGGGTTTCTGTACTTACTTCGTGTCAATCACTGTGCGCTTTGCTGGGGTAGATACAAGCTAATCACATCCGACAGGCTCCCTGGCCCACATGAGGCTCACTGGGAGACTCACAGGAAAGGTATTTGGGAGATACAACTTCCAGCCCCCTCCTGAATCCAAAAGAGAGTGTCAGCCTTCTTGCTTGCTTGTGAGGCTCGGCAGATCAGTTCGGCAGCACCGAAATTCCCAAATTAATGACACAACACAGGAGGGACAAGGTAGCCTCAGCTGTCCTCAGGTACAACTTGCCCCTCAGTACCTAAGGATAAAGGTTAAATCCTATCCCCGCTAAGCGGCATTTGGGCTCTGGTGATATAAATGGCAAATGGTATGACTTTGGAATTGCTTCAGTTGAAACCTCACACTGCAACGTAGTGAAGGCAAAGAATTATTTTTTTTTTCCAATTCAAGCATCAGGTTAAGGAAATCCATGGTAGTTAGATGACTTGCACTAGGTCTCGAAAGAAGCCAATCACGGTGAAAGGAAAAGTCATGTCATCCTGGATCAAACCCAGTATATTCTCTCTGACGTATTCGTTCATTCAGTCGGATTTACTGAGCACTTACTGCGCTCAGGGCACCGTACTATAATGCTTAGAGAAGCAGCGTGGCTCAGTGGAAAGAGCGCAGGCTTGGGAGTCAGAGGTCACGGGTTCTAATCCCGGCTCCGCCGCTAGTCAGCTGTGTGACCTCGGGCAAGTCACAACTTCTCTGTGCCTCAGTTCCCTCATCTGTAAAATGGGGATTTAAAACTGTGAGCCTCACGTGGGACAACCTGATCACCTTGTATCCCCGGCACTTAGAACAGTGTTTTGCACACAGTAAGCGCTTAACAAATACCACAATTTATTTAACTATTTTGGAAAGTACAGTTCAGCAGCAGAGAGAGACAATCCTTGCCCACAATGGGCTCACAGTCTAGAAGGGGGGAGACAGACATGAAAACAAGTAAAGAGGGATAAATAGTATCAATATAAATAAATAGAATTATAGATATATACACATCATTAATAAAATAGAATTATAAATATGTACATATAGAGACACAAGTGCCGTGGGGAGGGGAGTAGAGCAGAGGAAGAAAGTGGGGGCGATGGGGGAGCAAGAGGATGCTTGGAGACATAGTCTGATGGATGCTCCCTGAACATATAATTTTCTAAATAATAATCATTATAATTATTTTGTCACTGCTGAAGCCCTTATATATGTGAAGCACTGTTCTCAAGGTTGGGGTAGATACATTTTAATCAGGTTGGACGTCATCCATGTCCCACATGGGGCTCACAGTCCAAGTAGGAGGGAATCCCCTTTTTACAGCTGAGGAAACTGAGGCACAGGTAAGTTAAGAGACCTGCCCAAGTTCACGGAGCAAGTAGATGTCAGTTCTGGGTTTAGAACCCAGGTGCTCTGACTTCTAGGCCTGTGCTTCTTTCCACTAGGCCATGCTAGTTCCTATTTAAATTGTTAAGTTTTTCCTCCAATTACCCTGCCTTGCTCTTTGTTCCCTGATATTTGATTTCTACAGAGGAGACTCGGAAGGAGACCTCACTCTGACACTGATGGTGACTGACAAACCCACAGCAACTGTGAACGGAAGAGCAACACTCGGATAGTCCTCCCATTCCTGGGCAGATGTTCCAACCAAAACATTCCTCCTAGAAACAGCGTTGTACTGGGCTGCTCTGTTGCTTGAGTTAATCGATCGAATAGTGGACTAAGCGTGTGGGAGAATTCACTACAATAGAGTAAGTAGACAAAATCCCTGCCCACAAGGAGTTCACAGTCTACAAGAGGAGAGAGAAATTTAATATATATTACCAATAAGGGAAGTGGAAGAGTATGAAGATATGGAACAATACCCCAAGCGGTGGCATTTGTTAGCTCTATATGCCGAGCACTGGGGTAGACACGAGATAATCAGGTCCCACATGGGGATCGCAGCCTAAGTACAAAGGAGAAGGGGTCCTGAACCCCCATTTGGCAGATGAGGACTCTGAGACGCAGAGAAGTTAAGCGACATGCCCAAGGTCACACAGCAGTCAAGTTGCAGAGCTGGGATTAGAACCCGGGCCCTCCGACTCCCAGGCCCGGGCGCTTTCCACCACGCCACTCTGCTTCTCGTGTACATAAGTGCTGTTGGGTTGAAGGGGGGCGAGGGGGCGAGTACCAAAGTCACTCTACACTTTGCGGCTTTGCATCCTCTTACGCACATCTCCCCGTTTCGCTTCGTCTTCGGTTTTCCTGCATTAGGCCCTGCTTTGATTCGAGTCTCGTGAGAAGCGGCGTGTCACTTCGGCGCTCATGTTTATGTAGGTTACAAGGATTCATCTTTAAAACCCACTTAGGATAAATCAGCTAGCGTATTCCCCTTCGTCGCTCACTCTGCCGTGAGGAAGTAGAGCCGAAAGCAACGGCAGGGGCGAGCGCCAGGCCCCGTGCCTGTGTGTGTGCGATATCCTGCGGGCTTCGCTCTCGTCCCGTTCTCTCGCTCCCGACTCTCCTTTGGAAATGGGCTTCCCTCGCCTTGCTGCTCTGGATGTGCTCCAGGGAAGCACCGACCGGTCATTCAGAAACGTGGTCCCCGGGTCCCTGACAACCTGAACCCCCAGTCGAAATGGGATTCTAGTGAGACAGTCGATGAGAGCAATCCTGACTCGTGAGATGCGGCCTGGAGGGGTGGACGGAGCCCGGGCCTGGGCGTCAGAATGATGGCGGAAAAAAGGAGGCGCTGGTGTGCTTTTGCTGCCTTGAAGAGGAGGCCATGGTGGGCTTTTGCTGCCTTGATAATGCACTTACTCATATATAATAATAATGATAATAATAATAATAATGGTATTTGTTAAGCACTTACTATGTGCAGAACACTGTTCTAAGTGCTGGGGTAGATAGAGGGTGATCAGATTGTCCCATGTGGGGCTCCCATTTTTTAATCCCCATTTTTACAGATGAGGTCACTGAGGCACAGAGAAGTTAAGTGACTTGCCCAAGGTCACCCATCAGACAAGTGGTGGAATCAGGATTAGAACCTTCGACCTCTGACTCCCAAGCCCGGGCTCTTTCCACTGAGCCACGCTGATATATCTAACTGCCCTGCCTCGTCCAACTATCTCAACCCCACGAGTAAATCACTGTCGCCCTAAGAGGCAGCTATCTTAGCCGGACGGGCAAAGTACCCCGATGTTCGACCCTTATCCTGGGACGTGGCTGACTCAGATCTAAGAAGGTCGAGGGAAGTGCGGAACCCGATGGGGTCACCAGGGTTTCTCCCGCCTAGCCGACGACCGGCATCCTGCCGAGTTTCCACACTGGAACCTGGATGGCGGCCAGGTGACGAGAGAAAGGCCGCGAACATCAGTCCCATCGTCGCTCGACGTGAACGGGCCCAAAAGCGGACTCCACCCTAAGAAGAGAACTATAAGAAGAAGCCAACCACCGGACCCGGGCCGCCACCTACCTTAAGGAGTGGACGCCCGCTGCGTGCGCTACACCGATTCGAACCCCCGGGGGTACTTGTAATCGGTTGGAATAAAGGTGCTCTTGTTTGCTACTGGCTTGACTCTGAGTAATTCTTTACTCGCCCCTGATCTTTAATCGCCCCTGAACGGGCGGACTCTGATGTCCGCCATCAAAAAGGTCATCGGTACTAATAATAATGTTGCTATTTGTTAAGCGTTTACTCCGTGCAGAGCACTGTTCTAACCGCTGGGGTAGATACAGGGTAATCAGGTTGTCCCACTTGAAGCTCACAGTCTTAATCCCCATTTTACAGATGAGGTAACCGAGGCACAGAGAAGATAAGTGACTCGCCCAGCTGACAAGTGGCAGAGCCGGGAGTCGAACCCATGACCTTTGACTCCCCGGCTCTCCCACATGTCTGCTGTATGGCCTGGGGCAAATCATTTCACTTCTCCGGCCCTCAGTTTCCTCATTTGCAAAATGGGGATTTAGACCGTCAGCCCCATGCGGGACAGGGACTATGTCCAACCCGACTGGCTCAAAAAAACAATAATAATAACAGTAGCACTTGTTAAATGCTTACTATGTACCAAGCACTGTTCTAAGCGCTGGGGGAAATACAAGGTAATCAAGTTGTCCCACGGGGGGCTCACAGTCTTAATCTCCATTTTACAAATGAGGCAACTGAGGCACAGAGAAATTAGGTGACTCGTCCAAAGTCACGCAGCTGACACTCGGCGGAGCCGGGATTAGAACACACAACCTCTGACTCCCAGGCCTGTGCTCTTTCCACTGAGAGGCACCCCAGCACTTAATACAGTGCCTGACATATAGTTAGCATTTAACCAATACCACGATTATTATTATCGGTTCAAAAAGCTTCCAATAAGACCCTGCAATGGTTTGCAATCGGCCATTATTGCACAGAACAAAAATAATGCACCAGTGGCTATGTGCTATTTTCTCCTGTGGATAAAAGACAACAACTCTGAACTCACGCCATCTAATCGTTACTTACGGCTTCGATGAGATAGAAAGAGATTAGATTGAACTCGTCATATGACTCTACTGGAAAGAGGAGGAGAGGTCCCTGAGAGAGACATGTCTACATCCAGTTAGCGTCTTAATAAATTCTTTGGATAGGTGCCCAACACCTCCAAATGTGTAATGTAATTATACTTACTTATAATATTACTCTTTTTCTAATTACATTTTACACTGGAGGAAAGAAGGACGAGTGTTCTGCCTGCCACATCGCTGATGAGATGCCCTCTAAAATCTTAGAATTGTCCCAGGGTACTACGTTACAGTCACGTTATAGTCTTTCAAGCACATGTAGCAATCGCTTTCAGTTGTGCCACTATTTCCTACCGAAAATGTTGCTTTACCGTTTGGCTATTATTAACGATAATAAGAATAATAATAATTGTTGTGGTATTGGTTACGTGCTTACTATGTGGAAGCAGCATGGCTCCGTGGAAAGAGCCTGGGCTTCGGAGTCAGAGGTCATGGGTTCGACTCCCGGCTCTGCCACTTGTCCGCTGTGTGACTGTGGGCGAGTCACTTCACTTCTCTTTGCCTCAGTTACCTCACCTGTAAAATGGGGATTAACTGTGAGCCTCGTGTGGGACAATCTGTGCCTCAGTGACCTCATCTGGAAAATGGGGATGAAGACTGTGAGCCTCACGTGGCACAACCTGATGACCCTGAATCTGCGCCCACGCTTAGAACCGTGCTCTGCACATAGTAAGCGCTTAACAAATACCAACATTATTATTATTATTATTACTAATAATAGATCTCTGTGAGTTTGTCAATTCCCAGAGAGCAGCAATCATTCGGTATAGAGTGCTGACTCTTTGCAGAGCACTGTACTGAGCACTTGGGAGAGTACTAAAGAGCCGCTCATTTATACACGGGCAACTAGACCAGTGAATAGGCTTAGGCGGAGGGGTGAGGCAGGCTCAGGACGCCGGGGATAGTAGAGCACAAGGAAACCGGATGGATTCCCTCTCAGTGACCTCATTCCTCCCTCTCGGGGACCCCTCGTCCGGTGACCTCAACAAACATGGCGTAGAGGGTAAAGTAGGGACCTGGGAGTCAGAGGCGACGGGTTCTAAACCCAGGTCTAACACTTGTCTACTGTGTGACCTTGTACAGGTCACTTCATTCCTCTGTGCCTCAGTTACCTCACCTGTCAAATGATGATTGAGACTGTGAGCCCCACCTGAGACAGGGATTGTGTCCAACCCAATATGCGTGTATCTTCCCCAGAGTTTACTACAGTGCCTAGCATACAGTAAGCACTTTACAAATACCACAATTACTATTTTTGTCTTCGCCTCAGCTCCTTTCACTCAGCCAACTCTTCAGCCCATCTTTGCTCCATCCCCTCAGCTTTCAATTCATCTGATGCTCTTATTCTCTGAACTATGGCTTTAGAGAATAATAGTAAGGCCTTCAAAATGTACAATACGAAAGCACTCTTCTTCCAGACTCCTGTTACACTTTGCTTAAGAGTATGATGGTGGATTGCTGATTGTTAAATCTACTAAGATTGACAGTGAAAGGAACATTAATTCATTCTATCAGCCAACAAGAATTTTCTATTATCAGTATTTGTATCAATATTTCTTGAACAGCTGCAGGGTACAGAACACTGTACTAGATGTTTGGGAACACCGCACAATTGAGGAGAACCTTGTCCTTGCCTTTCCATTCAACTGTAAATTTACTGAGGGCAGGGAGAGTACGCAACCAGCCTTTAAAGAGTGAGCAAACTAACTGAATTTTCAATTCATCTCTCAGGAGACTGATGAGATTGTAAAATTGTGAGCTGCAAAGCTGTGTCTGAGGACAAAGGTAACATCAAAACACACACGTACACACAGTAAAGAAGCAAAATCAGAGTCCTACTGGAAAAAGGATTTAAATAATTCTGGTTCCCAGAACTGGGTTCCAAACATCAAGCTAGATGAGCATCTTAATCTAAACTCTCACTCTCGCAAGCTCATTACTTAGTTTACGTAATCTGTCTGAATTCAAAAAAATCAGACCTAAATGACTGTGGTTCTCAGGTTTGAATTCTTCACCGGATGTTGAAGATCCGCTTAAAGAAAAGCTCTTAACTTAAATAACTGTTTTGTGGCATCTCGAATCTTGGAGCCCAGTCTTTTCTAGTAGCTAGTCTATTTCATTCTCAGTTGGAGTGGCAAAGGAAAGTGAGAGACGGTAATCTATAATTGCACGGCAATAGCTGCCTATGGATTTTATCTCCAGATTACATTCACTAAAATACACTAACGAGGTCCTCTTGAGGCAAGGGAAAAAAGAATACGTTCCACCCAAGTGCTATTCACTCTGTTGTCGACTCAATTTACCACCTCCAACTTTTCCCTGAAGCCCGGTGAAAGGAAACACTGAGTTCCACAGATGCCCTTCGATAATATGAGTCGCCGGGAGATTGATACTAGCGCGTAATACATCAGTCATGACCGTCACCACTCTGGAAGTACCAACTTACGCTAAAATATGGGGAACTGCTGATTGAGCCTGCTGTCATTCCTGTTGTGTGCTAGAATACTTTTGCTATTTGCTGTTTCTTGAGAGAAAAATATTTTGCAACCAGCGTGCTCATGGAAGTGGTGCGAACGATTCAAGGCTCTACACCAATTCCAACCATTTTACACATCAGCCATCTTCAACTGCTACTCTCCAACTCGCTCTCTCTGTTCCTCCCAAGCCAACGTTTTTGCTGTACTTCCCTCTTAACTCTTCTGCTTCCACAATAATAATTCTGTTATTTGTGAAGCCCTTACTATGTGCCAGGCACTGAGGTAAGTGCTGGAGTGGATAAAGGAAATCAAGTTGGACAAAGTCCTTGTCCCGTGGGGGGCTCATAGTCTCAATCCCCATTTTACAGATGAGGTAACCGAGGCATAGATAAAGGATGTGACTCGGCCGAGATCACACGGCAGACCAGTGACGGAAGTAGAATTAGAACCCCTGATCTTCTGATTCCCAGGCTTGGGCTCTGTCCGCTATACCGTGCTGTTTCTCCATCCTCTCACACTTATCCACCAGCCTGGAACTCACTTCCCTACTAATCCAATAGACCACAGCTTGCCCCAGCTTCAAAGTCCCCCTAAAATCCAACCTCTTTCAAAAGGCCTATCGCAGTTATCTCCCCAAACCCCAAGTTACAACTCACCAAGCCACCTCTTGCACTTACCTATTTATACCCTCCCTCCGCATTTATGTCTCTGTGTTTGATTGCCAGGATAATCACAATCAAACTATTTATTCAGGTTGCCCCATCTTTAAATTATTTTAAGTCTTGAATATAAACTGTGGTGAGCCCACGAAAAGCTGCCTTCTCAGAAACTGTCTGTGATCCTGGAAACCATCACAAGGATTGGATTTTGCAAAGGCACTGATGGGCTCTACCTGAGACAGGTGATGGAGGGCCTGTGGGGGGAGGAACATGGAGGGAGGTGGGGCTTACTCTACCCCGAAATGGCCCTGGACCAATTTATGATGGCCACATAGAGCCACGGCTGCCACGACTAAGGTGGAGGGAAGCACCTGCAGCAAAAACAGCAGGAGACCTGCACTTGGAGGCAGAAAGGAGAAGCGTTGGCAGAACGGGCTCATTTTACCACAGACTGGTATTGGACCCTTGGTGCAGTGGAGTGAGCGTCTGTATGTGTCACTCCCTTGCACGTTGGTAAAACTAAGTTTAAAAATTTCCACAGTAACCTTGGTGATCACAGGTGTGGTTTGAACTGTACTGCGCATCACTGAGGCTCCCCCGGCCCAGGAAGGTCCCGGTTGGTACGAACCGGGGGCTCGCGACATAAACTCCCTGTGGGCAAGGAATGTGTACTTTTCTGTGTGCGAAGTCAAACACTGCCTTAATAGAACACCATGTTCAATCCATCAGTGGGTGAATCAATCATTTATTGAGTCCTTATTCTGTGTAGAGCACTGACCTAAACACCTGTGAGAATGCTATGTAACAGAGTTGGTAGACACATTCCCTGCCCACAAGGTCAGAGTCCAGGGAGAGAGACATTAATATAAATAAGTGACAGATATGTACATAAGTGCTGCGGGGCTGAGGGAGGGGTGAATAAAGGGAGCAAATCAGGGTGAGGCAGAAGGAAGTGGGAGAAGAGGAAAGGAGGGCTTGGTCAGGAAAAGCCTCTTGGAGGAGTTGTGCCTTCAGTAAGGCTTTGAAGGTAGCGGGATTAATTGCCTGTTGGAGATGGCCGGGCTTCTTCATTTTTAAAGTAACCAATTGCTCGATGCAGCTCCCTTGATTTCTCCTACCGAGTACCAATTTATCATGTCCTATGGCTATTATAGCCTTTCTGCCTTCTTGGCCTTCCAAAGCCCTGCGTGGGGGACACAGTTGTAATCATGGACTTGGTATGTCTTCTGCTCTACTCTCTTTCTCCCCCCGACGTTCGAGAGAACGAACGCTCTTTCGAACCGACTCCTCGTGATGAGCTCACAGCCTCTTGATTAAGCCGATGGGAAGCCGGGCCAGAGATGAGGGCTTTGAAAATCTGTTTGGAGGACTTCTGGTGAAAATCTTTGTAGCGTACCTCTCCATGTGTGCTCCGAGTTAAATCTTGCTTCCCGTTATGAGTGCGGTTAATCAACATTAATCACTGAACCCTTGACAGCTTGAGGAATGGAATTCTGGGTGGGGTTTTTACATCTTCAGCTGTCCGCTATCTTATAAATTAGAAACTTATAAGAATTTCCGAATGACTTAGAAATTCAGGGTGACTGAAACTGATCCTGTTTTCTGGTTTTAGCAAAGCATCCCAGCCTGGCATGAGGGACAGGGACAGTGTCCAACCCGATCTGCTTGTATTCATTCATTCAGTACTATTTATTGAGCACTTCCTATGTGCAGAGCACTGTACTAAGCACTTGGAATGTATAATTTGGCATCGTATCCACCCCAGCGTTTAGTATAATGCCTGGCTTATAGTAAGCGCTTAAAAAATCCCACAGTAATTGATATTCACCCCATCCTCAACCCCACAGCATCTACGTACGTCTTTAAATTGTACATTACGTATCATTTATTTATATTTTCTGTCTCCCCATTAGGCTGTAAGCTCACTGTGGGCAGAGATGTGCCTGTAAACTCCGTTGCACTGTATGCTCCCAGGCATTTAGCACATTGCTCTGCACAGAGTGAGCACTCAATAAATACCATTGATCGATCACAGAAGAACTTAGGGTGTGCAGGAGTATATGCACACTTACACATATTCTGCAGTTTAGCTCTTCCTTACTAAGCTAGAACCCAGCTTACTTGAGCGCTGCCTTCGTCACTAGAAACACATTCTGCTTTCGCTACTGGTGGCAACGTAACAGCTCGGGGCTATTAGTACAATTTAACCCCAAAGATGAGAAGGTGATGACAAGATTTAACAGGGGAATCTCATATGGGAAGATGATCTGTTATCTCATTATGCCAAAAGAAGCAGGCGAGAAGGAGCATTCGCTGCGAGAATGACACCAACCCACTCTTGGTTTACAGTCTTTTCACTGGTCCCCTGCTGCAAATGCTTTCCACGTGATACTCCCCTGAACCCGAAGGAAGAAATTAAACTCAAACCAGGTGAAATCAAAGTGGGTTTTCCCTCCATTTCCGTAGGATTATTACGTTTCAGCAGTGTTATGAGTTTGGCAGGGTACAAGTCCATTTTAAGCATTCCTGATAGGCAGAGGTAATGACCGTAACAGTTGTTTAGTCGAGGGTGTGTCACAATGCAAATTCTGCACAGAGCTCAGAGGATAGGATTTTCGCAGAGCAGTTGTTAAAATGGTTCCAGGCAAGAAGAGGCACGGATTCCAAATTATGTGACAGAGTTCAGATGGCACGAGAGGATTGGAAACACCAACTGCCAAAAATTGCTTGAAAGACCGTGGATCCTAGCCAACGTGGCAATAAAAACGGTGCATATGCAAGCGCTGAATGTGCAAACGGAATTATCCCACCAGTAAAACTGGGTATGTGAAAATCATATAACTGAAATACATTAAAACATTCCATTCTCATTATTTCCTTTTCTGCCCATTCTTTGAAATACTTTGAAACACTATTAAAAAGTTGCTCAAATCATTCCTCATTTAACATGCTGTTTCCCCCAACATTATGAATGGGATGACAGTGGCTATTAATGATTTTATTTAGTAATAGCCCCAATGACACATCACAATGGGAGGGAAAACATCTGCTTCCTATTGACAGAATGGCTGTGTTTTTCATTGCTGCGGGGTGGGACAGAATGGAGGATAGGAGGGATTTTCAACATCGAAGCCGCCTACTTTAGAGTTTGCTGTAGGGGACAGAGAATAGGAAAAACGAAGGCCCTGCTTTATCCTGGCTCGGATGCTTTTCCATATGCTCTCACTGCAGCTAGTGGGTTTTTTTGTTGTTGATTTTTTTTTTTTTCACATCAAGATTAAAAGGGAATCTCAAAAGGAATACATGTACATATACCAACACTTTTCCATTAACATATATATGTGCATATGTGTGTGTGATATATATATATATATATATATATATATATATATATATATATATATAATTTAGTAGGACATGTAAGAAGAATGGATGGTGTTAGGATACCTAAATAGCAGCTGTACAGTTTGAAATGGAAGAAACAAACACAGAGGACAAGTAGAAAAATACCACTAGAGACATGCTCCACCTGCACCCAACTTGGAAAGGACTATCAGTTATGCATTAGTGTCACTAGTTATGGACTTTTAATCAAGCAGAGCACAAAATCCACGTGCACAAAGACCTAACAGTTTGCAAGGTGAAGACGGTATTGAAATAGGAATGGGGGAAATAAAGTATAAGATTATTTGAACAAGTATTGTGGAACTAGGGTGTGCACTAAAGTGCTTCAAAGGTAACGGCTAAGTTCAGAGTCAACGCAGAAGGGAGGGCAGATAAGGGAAATGAAAGGCTTAGTCTGGGAAGACCTTTTGGAAAAAGTGTGATTTTAGGAGGGCTTTGACTATGGTGGAATGGTCAACTGTCAAAAATAAAGGGGAAGGGAATTTCAGGCCTGGAGGAGAAAGTGAGCAAGGGGCCCGTGGTTAGATAAACATACACACATACACAGACACACACGTGCGGTGGACTTCCGTTGATTTACTGAAATAGCCAGAGATAAGTCTCCACACTTCAGCAGCCTAATCACCAAGGATGATTCCAAATCCTGACTTCTCCATTCCTCTGAGCCTGGTTAGAAATCCCACCTCCAGCTCAGAGTGTTATAGAGGGAAATGCTGCCCAATCTGCAGCTCGGACACAACCCTCTGCAGCCCATATCGTCCTCCTATATCATCATCCACAGCATGCCTCTCTCTTCCCTCTCTTCTCCTTAATCTGTAAAGCTCCATGTGAGACTGAGACTGTGCCAGATCTGAATGACCGTGAGTACCCCAGCCCTTACTAAAGTTCATGGCACATAATAATAATGTTGGTATTTGTTAAGCGCTTACTATGTGCAGAGCACTGTTCTGAGCACTGGCGGAGATACAGGGTAATCAGGTTGTCCCATGTGGGGCTCACAGTCTTAATCCCCATTTTCCAGATGAGGTAAATGAGGCACAGAGAAGTGAAGTGACTTGCCCACAGTCACACAGCTGACAAGTGGCAGAGCTGGGATTTGAATCCATATCCTCTGACTCCCAAGCCTGGGTTCTTTCCACATAGGAAATGCTTGACAAATATCGCAATTAATATTAGTAAATTTAATTTTTCCATACACTTGCTGCTACCAAGAGCTTATATATTATTTCTCTTGCTTTGTCTGGTGGAACAATACTTCCATTAGGGTATACGTTCTGTGAAAGAGTCCATTGATTTTACTGTACCTTCCCAAGATGCGTTTTTACCTATACTAGGATCGAGATTGAGCAGTGTATTGTCAATGTTTATTGAGTATGTATTGTGTACAAAACACTGTGGTTGCCACAGAGAGAGACCAGGACACAGTTCCTGACCTTGAAGAGCTTGAGAGGAGAAGAAAACTCACTCTGAGTAAAGGGTAAATAGGACTATAGAAAAGGACTCTGCTTTAAAAATGCATTCAGTGCAGTATTATGAAGAACCAAACAAATAATGATAAATATTTATTCTTCCAGGACAAAGTTAGAGAAATAGATTGCTGTAAACCTCTGAAATGTCACCAAGATGAAGAATATATTTTTATGACCTCTGATTTCTTTTTCTGGGTCCAAACAGAGTCAAAGCAACCTTGAAATACATTTTGACATAGCTGTGTATTAATTTTGGCCCAGAAGCTAGATCGTGATGAGAAGATGCTCATAATTATTCTTTCATAACGCTTAATACAGTGCTGTGCAACAATAAACACTTCAGGGATACTATTATCACTAGTACTCTCAGTTATGGGATTTGCTAAGTGCTTACTATGCCCAAGCATTGTGCTTGGGGCATTAAAATAACAGACAGTAGTCTCATCAGGCATAATCCCTGTTCCATAATGGGCTCATAACCGAAGAGGTACAGAGAGGAGGGAGTCATACTCCCCATTTTACAGAGCAGAAACGTTCACGCAGAGAGACGACTCGGTCGAGGACACCGAATCGGTCAGCGGCAGAGTTGGGATTAGAACTCGGGTTGAATATGAGTCATCAGACATCACTTCATTTTGGTCAAATATTGTCAAAACTTGCAGAATAATAATAAAGATAATGTTGGTATTTGTTAAGCGCTTACTATGTGCTGAGCATGCTTCTAAGCACTGGGGTAGATACAGGGGAATCAGGTTATCCCACATGAGGCTCACAGTTAATACCCATTTGACAGATGAGGTAACTGAGGCACAGAGAAGTTAAGTGACTTGCCCACAGTCACACAGCTTACAAGTGTCAGAGTTGGAATTCAAACCCATGACCTCTGACTCCCAAGCCCGGGCTCTTTCCACTGAGTTAGTGCTTGAAAAAAAATCAGAGTTAGTGTTTGTGAAACCTTCTATTACTATATTTAAAGAATAGTGCTCAAGTATCTAATCCCCCAAAGGAATGTTTTCAGTGGGGAAAACATCTGATTTTAATTATTTGAGTCTTAGAACACAACCTAAAGAGGGGATCAGAGTGAGGACCAGCCATTATTTTTTTGGAAGGCATACTAAAAGAGAAGAATCTTCAGAGAGAAAGTTTTATTATAACGAATACACCCCTCTGAAGACAAATAGAAAAACAGGATCTGAACTGCATAAAAAAAAAAGAAAATAGGAAGAATTCAAATTCCTTGCAGGTACAAAACATTAATAAATATCCTCCTTTCAGGAAAATTTGATGGGCTAATTTACAGAGTGGCTTTAACAATAATCCACTTGGTTTTCTAAGTATCTCAGTTGTAAAGAGCAAGGGCCTACGAATCTGAAAACCTGGTACTAAATCCAGCTCTGCCAACTGTCAGTTGGATGGCTTTAGTAGAGTCACTTTACTCCTCTCATCCTCTGTTCCCTCATCTGTAAAATGGACATTCAATACTTGTTTTCCCTCCTATTTCGACTGTAAGCCCCGTGTGGAACAGGAGATGCGTGCTAATCCATTATCTTGTAGCTACCCCGGTACTTAATACTTGGAACATATTAAGACTGGCTCGCTTTAACCCAATCATCAAGATGTCTGTTGACCCCTTCATGGGTTGGATGTTTCCAGAGCTTCCTCAATTTTCTGAAAGGCAAAATGAATCCAAATTTGGTTGTTTAAATCAATCAAACAATATTTCAGTGGGGACTTAACTGTGTGCTGAGGACTGTAATGAGCCCTTGGGAAAGTATGATACAACAGAGTTGGCAGACATGATCCCTGCCCTCCAGGAGTTTTCAATATAGCGGGGGAGATGGACATTAAAGTAAATTACAGAAGGGGGAAATGGGCAAGTCTAAGAATGGCAATCAATGAATCAATGGCATTTGAATGCTTACTTTGTGCAAGAACTGAACAAAGCATGTGGCTTAGCGGAAAGAGCACGGGCTTGGCAGTCAGAGGTCATGGGTTCTAATTCCGACTCCGCCACTTGTCAGCTGTGTGACTTCGGGCAAGTCACTTACCTTCTCTGTGCCTCAGTTGTGTCATCTGTAAAGTGGTTGCCTATCGACCTCCGCTCCAAACAAAAACTCCTCACTCTAGGCTTCAAGGCTCTCCATCACCTTGCCCCTTCTTACCTCTCCTCCCTTCTCTCTTTCTACCGCCCACCCCGCACGCTCCGCTCCTCCGCCGCCCACCTCCTCGCCGTCCCTCGGTCTCGCCCATCCCGCCGTCGACCCCCGGGTCACGTCCTCCCACGGTCCTGGAATGCCCTCCCTCCTCACCTCCGCCAAACTGATTCTCTTTCCCTCTTCAAAACCCTACTTAAAAATCACCTCCTCCAAGAGGCCTTCCCAGACTGAGCTCCTCTTCCCCCTCTACTCCCTCTGCCATCCCCCCTTTACCTCTCCGCAGCTAAAGGCTCATTTTCCCCTTTTCCCTCTGCTCCTCCACCTCTCCCTTCCCATCCCCACAGCACTGTACTCGTCCGCTCAACCGTATATATTTTCATTACCCTATTTATTTTGTTAATGAATTGTACATCGCCTCGATTCTATTTAGTTGCCATTGTTTTTACGAGATGTTCTTCCCCTTGACGCTGTTTAGTGCCATTGTTCTTGTCTGTCCGTCTCCCCCGATTAGACTGTAAGCCCGTCAAACGGCAGGGACTGTCTCTATCTGTTGCCGACTTGTTCATCCCAAGCGCTTAGTACAGTGTTCTGCACATAGTAAGCGCTCAATAAATACTATTGAATGAATGAACTGTGAGCCCCACGTGGGACAACCTCAATACCTTAGAAAAGCAGCATGGCTCAGTGGAAAGAGCCCGGGCTTGGGAGTCAGAGGTCACGGATTCAAATCCCAGCTCCGCCGCTTGTCAGCTGTGTGACTGTGGGCAAGTCACTTAACTTCTCTGGGCCTCAGTTACCTCATCTGTCAAATGGGGATTGAGACTGGGAGCCTCATGTGGGACAATCTTATTACCCTGTATCTACCCCAGTGCTTAGAATAGTGCTCTGCACATAGTAAGCACTTAACAAATACCAACATCATTATTATTATTATTATTACCTTGTATCTACCCCAGAACTTAGAACGGTGCCTGGCACATAGTAAGTGCTTAACAAATACCATCCTTATCATTATTATTATTACTGGGAAAGGACAATGCAACATAAGTGGCACAGGGCAGGGGGTGGGGTGAATAATACTGTTTAAGGGATAAAGAATGAGTAACATAGGTGACTCAGAAGGTAGGGTAAATGATAGTTTAGTTAGTGCTCTTCTCATTCACTCATTCAATCGTATTGATTGAGCGCTCACTGTGCACAAAGCTTTTTTCCAACATGCCTACGAGATGAATAACTAGTCAAAAAGCACTCTATGAGGAAGCCCAAGAGGAAAAGAGACAGAAAGAAAAAAAAAAAAAAAAGAGGTCCGTTCAAATTTTGATCAAGTTTGTCTTTGATTCGTTTGTTGTTATCCACTGAGTTAGAAGAACTAAGCGGGCACTCAGAGGTACGGTATGAAGTTGCTGAAAAGACATTAAAGTGTACTCCAGGATACATTGTCCCTGGAAAGGACATGTCGCTGAAACTAACACAGAAGTATTTCCCTGTAGCTGCTAAAGTAAGAGCGGTATTGCTAACATTACACTGTGGATACTGAAGAAAGGAAATTGGCAGAATCGAAGAAAAATGATGACTATAATCACCCCAATCTTAGCTTAAAATATAGCCTGGGTCAAAATATCCCACTCTAACTCTATGAGTTCTCAATCTTAAATACTCTCTCTCCCCGCTACTTGCCCACCCCCCCCAAAAAAACTCAACTAAAATTCACTTCCAAAATGGGCAGAATGAGACAAACAAATTATTTGATTTTCATTGCTCTGTTTTGCTTCAACCACCCATTCATTAAGGAAAGAAGAGCATTTTCAAAGAGGGAAACTTTTTAAAACCTCTCGTACTGTGAGGAGACAAAATTGGTAGTTAAGGGAGAGAGGGAAAAAAAAAAAAAAAAATGAGGCGAAGGGGGGTATCTAGCAGGGTAGAGCAAAGTGTGCACTTTAACATATGTTCGCTCAAATGGCCACATGGTCTCCCACGCCTTCAAGTTGGACGTGAACACGTAGACTGCTCTAGTGACAGCTGTTTTGGAAGAGAGACCACGGGCATGCAGTGACTTTTACGTTGACAGCTACTCCCATTCCCGTTACCCGCTGGCCTAGACGGAGAGAAGTCACTTTGAAAATTCACCCCGGGCAAACACAGAAGAAATAAGAAATATGTTCCGCTGAGAATCTCAGCCAGCTCGGCTCCTGCCACCTTGAGTTTAACACTTTGGTGAACATATTCTTTAACAAGGTTGGCCATTTCCTCAGGAGCCTGAGGCCAATTAAGGTTCAGGTTTGAGAAGGGGGGAGAGTATATTTGCGGAGCAGAAACTTCCCCTCACGGGGTTTTCAGTGAACATTAACCAAGATGAGGCAAACTTTCCGTATCTAAGATCCACTTTCTGTATCAGTAAAATGGAAGGAAAAGGACACTTGGACAGAAAGAATTGGTATGACTCTTCTTTGCAATTTTTTTTTTTTTTAAGGTATAATATCGCTTAACAGAGCAAATGCGACATAGCAGTCGAACAATGCTATTTATCGAAGGCTTACTGCGTGCAGAGCATTTTAGTGAGTATTCGGAGAGTTCAAGTGAGTTGGTACATGCCTTGCAAGGAGTTTACAATCTAGCGGAGATATGCATTATAATGAACTACAGGAAGGGGAAGTGGCAAAGTTCGAGATATTGACCTTAGTGCTTTGGGACTAGGATTGGGATGAGGATCAAAATTATTCAGGAGTATAGACCCAAGTACATAGGTGACAAAGAAGGAGCCAAATAATGTGGGAAAACCTGTGATAATATATATTGTCACTTTTAGACATCCTCAAACATACGGTACTTCCCACTGTCAATTCTATAACTACCAGTAACAGCCTAAATTTCTTAAAGTACTTTCACCTCTATCTCACTTTCTCCTCTTAAGAGGAAGGATGATGATATGATGATTCCGTTTTACGGAGCAGAAAAGTGATGCACAGAGATTAGTTAAATTACATCCTAAAGGATAATGACAAATCAGGGGCAGCATGACACCAGACTTCCTGGGCTCCTGTGTTTAGTCAGTGGGACTTGTTAAGTGCTTATTGTGTGCAGAGCACTGTGCTCTGCCAGTTGTGCAGCCAGACTGTTGATTTTTTCATTGACATATAATTGGCTAGTGTAAACCCAAAGAGGTGAAAAATGGAGTCAGCTTTGGGAAGACCTATGGATTTTGGGTTGTTAGAGAAGCAACTTGGGCCGAGGAAACAGAAGAACCTGTGTTTTAATCCGGGTTCCGCCAATTGTCTGCTGTGTGACCTTGGGCAAGTCACTTAACTTCTCAGTTACCTCATCTGAAAAATGGGGGTTAAGGTTACGAGTCCCTATGTGGGACGTGGACTGTGTCCAACTTGATTAGCCTCTATCTAGCCCAGTGCTTAGAAAAGTGTCTGGCACAGAGTAGATGCTTAATAAATGCCATTAAAAAAAAAAAAAAAAGGACAGCTAACTACAAGAGGGGAAGATAACCCAAGAGAAAAAAACTTGCGATCAGGGATTGGATTGGATTGTTGTATCCCTAAGGGTAAGGGAAATGTGTTTTCCTTCTGTAGTAATAGAATAGTGATGATTCTTGTTAAAATATTTACTATGTAGCAACCACTATACTATGCACTAAGTTAGATACAAGATAATCAGGCCCCACGTGGGGCTCACAGCTAAATAGGAAGGAAAACAGGTATCAAATTTCAATTTTGTTGATGAGGAAATCGAGGCTAGGGAAGGTAAGTGATTCGCCTAAGGTCACGCAGCAGGTAAGTAATGGAGCCGAGATTAGAACACAGGTCCCCTGGCTCCTAGGCCCAGGCTCCTACCACTAGGCCTCATTCCGGTCTACCCTGCAGAGCTTAGTACGGGCTTTGCACTAAGAACGGGTTGACTATATATCGCTGATTGGTTAGAGAAAGGATCACTAGGGATGTGAGAGGTTGGGGGAGAAGGGAGGCATGGAATGAACAGGGTTGTAGGAGGAGGGTGTCGTCAGGGCAGCTGGACTCTTCTGAGGGATGGGAGGTTTGGGACAGTCACGCTGTCTGGCTAAAAGCTTAATGGTGCAAAAGGAATCAGCTAAACGGAGAACTAGTTCTTATTAGTAAACACGGGACAGAGATGGATCTATGGGGTGGGATGAGACGGACTGACTTGGAGAAGATGGTCTGAGTTGTGGGTTTTCCACCAGAACTGGGGGAGTGGGTTAGAGGTCGGACTGGGTATTGATGTTGCTGTATTGTATTTTCCAAGCATTTAGTACAGCGCTCTGCACACAGTAAGCACTCAATAAATCCGATTGAATGAATGAATGAAGGACAGATGGGAAACACGAGGGAGAGTCGACCAGGGCTGAGGTGAGGATTTGGGTAATGGTACAAATTATAGGGGCAGGACTGATTTGAGAAAACATTTCCTGAAGTAGCACATTGCTTCCAGTCTCTGGAAAAACAACTGGCTAGATTTTGAATGGAGATCTAACTCTTCCCTCCCCGCATTCAAATTCCCTTTCTCACCCTCTGCTTCCCCATCCCAGTGTCCCAACTTCTCCACCTCATCCCTCACTCTCCTCATTCCTTCTCTCTCTTCCCTGTGTTGTTTTTCTATAGGAAGAAGAAGGAAGAAGGAAGAAGGAAGAAGGAAGAAGGAAGAAGGAAGAAGGAAGAAGAAGAAGAAGAAGAAGAAGAAGAAGAAGAAGAAGAAGAAGAAGAAGAAGAAGAAGAAGAAGAAGAAGAAGAAGAAGAAGAAGAATTATGGTATTTGCTAAGTGCTCACTATGTTTCAGGCACTGTCCTAAGCTCTAAGTTGAATACAAGCAAACTGAGTTGAACACATTCCCTGCCCGACTTGTGGCTCACAGTCTCAATCCCCATTGTACAGATGAGGGAACTGAGGCAGAGAGAAGTTAAGTGAACTCCCCAAAGTCACACAGCAGACAACTGGTGGAATGGGAATTAGAAACATCATGAGACTTCCAGGCCTGTGCTCTATCCACTACACTATTCTGTTTCCTCTGCTCATTAATTCATTCATTCATTATTCATTCATTCATGTGTATTTACTGAGTGCTTACTGTGATTCTCTCCCTGTTCTCTCCCTTTCTCCATCCCACTGCACCCTGGGACCAAGACTGGAGCAGCAGAAACATAAAGGATATGCCACTCATTCTTCATAACCAGACAATGCCATCAGGAACTTCCTAAGAGTTCCATGTGTTTTTGGAAAAGATAGTCCTAATACCGAGGAGCCACTGTGGCCTAGTGGAAAGAGCACAGTTCGGGGAATCAGAGAACCTTGGTTCTAATCCAGTTGTCTGATGCCACTTGTCGGCTGTGTGACTGTGGGCAAGTCACTTAACTTCTCTGTGCCTCAGTTCCCTCATCTGTAAAATGGGGATCAAGACTGTGAGCCCCACGTGGGACAACCTGATTCCCCTATGTCTACCCCAGCGCTTATAACAGTGTTCGGCACATAGTAAGCGCTTAACAAATACCAACATTATTATTATTATTATTATTATTATAATTTTGGATGTCACACCTTCTCCATCCCTCAGAGATCAAATACCTCTTCTCCCTCCTACTTACACAACGAGCCCCATGTGGGACTTTGTCAGACCTGCTTAACTGGTATCTACCCTATTGCTTAGAACAGTGTATGATACATAGTAAGTGCTTAAACATGTAAGAATAATAATAATAATCATGATGTTATTTCAGTCCTTCCCATTCGGAGATTTTAGTGAATCCGCCTCTCTGTCCTCCCTTCTCTAGCCCGGTGCGAGCAGGGATCGTCTCTCTTTATTGCTGAATTGTACTTTCCAAGCACTTAGTACAATGCTCTGCACACAGTAAGAGCTCAGTAAATATGACTGAATGAATGTCCTGCCCACCGTGAGTTGAGGTTGAAGTTTACCTTTGTCAAGGAACATAAAAAAATTGTCTCTACGGCAATGCAGTCCTTCCTTAGGAGCTCCTAATCTCAAATCTCCAGGAATGAATTTTCTTTTCAAATGGACTTGCCACGCATAAGAACTTTTAATGGCTGTTCCTTTTTGTCAGAACAGTCGTTTTGTTCCATGTCCTTTGCTGTGTTTGTGCCATGAGGCAAACTTTTCAAGGAAGAAAGCTATTTTATAAATCAAAAGAAAAATAGAAACATGACCAACATTTTTTAAAAAGTGGAGTTCATCAGTTCACAGGACTCATTCCACTTTTCTTGTACAGCGAACACAAAACGAATGAGAGTTCAGGCTCCTAAAGTGCACGATTTGTATCTTCTTCAGTTAAATTTTCAAAACATCTTTCAGAAGATATTTAGAAAATAAATCATAAGTATATGAGATTATTCATATCTGCTGCAGTATATTTATGCACATATATCGAGACCAATACAAAATAACTGTTTCTTTAAAATCTTCATATACATCTTTTTCCGAGCATAACCTAGAAAATTCTAAGGGATGGTTACAGAAATGTTAACCTGCTATACATGGTAACTGAGGTGAAGAACATTAAATACAAAATATTCCAGTTTCTGTTCTTGTTTGTGTTTTGACTTGGGGTAGAAAACTAGTGTGGGAAACAAATCTGAAAAAAAATCCCTGTAAGTGCTGGATGGTTCAATAAGAAAACATTCATCCGTAAGTCCCCCAAATGTGATTAAATAGATTTTTTTATCCCCCGTCGGGATGCCATATGCTACAATTTCACGGCCCAGGTGTCTGTTTTAGTGCAATGGTGGAATTTTTCCCTGTGCACAAGCAGGGGTTACACTCAGAATCCAGATCCAAGGGGGCAGGATTTTTTTGAAAACGAAGACACTGTGCTCAATAGAGAAGTAATTATTCTTATTGTTAATAGTAGTAATGATGATAATGACAGTGGTGTTTAACCATTACTATGTGCCAAGCACTGTACTAAGCTCTGGAGTAGATACAAGATAATTAGAGTTCAGATACAGTCCCTGTCCCACATGGGGCACAAGATCTGAGGGGGAGGGCGAAGAGGTATTTAAAATAAATAATCAGAGAAGGTTTCCCTCTGACTTGGAACTCCCTCCCCTTTCATATATAAGTTACTTCTTTTGTGAAATGAGGATTGAGATGATGAACCTTATGTGGAACAAGGACTTTGTCCAACTTGAATTCTTTGTATCCACCCCAGTGCTTAGTAGAGTGCCTGGCACCTAATAAGCACTTAACAAATACGATTGTCATTATTATTATTTTATCTTTTCCCTCTTCTGCAACCTGGTGCTCCACGCCTACCTTTCTCCCCGTAGGGGAAGGACTCCAACAATCTCGTCGTTATGAGAAGCTGCAGGAAACACGCAGTAAGTACTGGGGCAGAACGCTGAGGACATGGAGCCGTTAAAAACAAAATCTGAACATAGAAGTAGCTTAAAACAAATCAATAAACGAGCTAATTGTTGCTAAATAAACCCTCCACTGCCTGGCTTAGTTTCAGACAGTCAGGAATAGGTCAAGGCAATGTCCTGCCTGAATGTGGGTTATCACTATGCACTTTGGACAGAATGTGATAGCCATATCAGGGCAAATTCTTCCAACAGTATGCATCCATCTGTATACGGCACGGTCACTGACATTCTTCCAAACTACCGGACACATCGTGAGTCCGGAGGCAACTGCCGAATATTCTGTAATGTGATATACTGATATCATAAAGATCCAAGGAAAGCTTATTTGTGGAAATCCAGTGAGGGTCCGGCTGGACGCACCTGTCATCCCCTCTTGAGCCACAGATTCATTGCAGACGCGGGGTGAGAATAAGTCATCTGTATCTGGAATTCATTTTAGAGTTTGTCTCCTCCACTAGATTGTATGTTCCTTGAGGGAAGGAGCATATCTACTAATTTGTATCCTCCACAGTGCCCAGAAGAAATAGTGCCCTGCTTATCGTAGGTGCTCAGTAGACATTTGGTTCAACAACCCAAGTTTTACTTAGGGCACAATTTGCAAGAATGCAACTCACACACACACACACACACACACAAAAAAAAAAAACCTGAATCTATTTGGATAAAAATGTTGGCTTCAACCAAAGAGCCTTCAGCATTAATTAAAGGGAAAAAATGGGGCTGGTTTGGTAACTCCTTTATCTGTGGTTTTATGCAGCTGATCACTTCAATATTATATAGTATTTGGGAAGTGCTTACTATGTGCCAGGTAATGTACTAAGCACTGGGAAAGATAGAAGCTAATCAGGTTGGACACAGTCCATGTCCCACATGGGGCTCACAGTCTTCATCTCCATTTTACAGAGGAGGTGACTGAAGCGCAGAGAAGCTAAGTGACTTACCCATGGTCACACAGCAGACACGTGGCAGATAAAGGAATTGAACTCGACCTTCTGACACCTAGGTCTGTGACCTATCCACTAGGCCACTAATTCCCTTCTGGGTCTTCTTAGGCCCGTCTTTCACTTTCTTTACCCTCCTGCTCCGTTCCTATTTACATTAGGATCCAGTTTGATTCCATTCCCCATCTTTATAGTCAGTGGCTCTGGGATCCCTGATAGATGGATTCAAGCAAACCTGCTCTCTCCTAACTGGGTCTTGGCATGTTTGAGCTGGTAAGAACTAGAGGGAATCTCTCTCAGACAAAGCTTCAGAAAAAGGCAGCCGTTTTCTGGCCTCTAAATAGACCTAAATACCCTATTTATTTATATCAGTTTTATATCAGATTTATATCAGTCTTATATCAGTTTATTTATAGTTATTCATAAAGTTTATATCATATAAATAAAATATATTTATTTATAAAGTTTATATCAGTTTTATTTATATCAGATTTATATCAGTCTCCCCATTAGGTTGTTAAACTGCTCGTGGGCAGGGAACGTGTCACTTCATTACGCTTCAGAAGCAGCGTGGCTCAGTGGAAAGAGGCCGGGCTTGGGAGTCAGAGGTCATGGGCTCGTATCCTGGCTCTGCCCCTTGTCAGCTCTGTGACTGTGGGCAAGTCTTTTAACTTCTATGTGCCTCAGTTCCCTAATCTGTAAAATGGGGATGAAGACTGTGAGCCTCACGTGGGACAACCTCATTACCCTGTATCTCCCCCAGTGCTTAGAACAGTGCTCTGCACGGAATAAGCGCTTAACAAATACCAACATTATTATTATTATGCTAAGAAGAAGAAAAAGGAGAAGAAGAAATGGTTGCATCTGTTAAGCACTTACTATGTGTCAGCTAGGCACCGTTCTAAGAGCTGAAGTGGATGCAAGCAGATGGGGTTGGTCTTTGTCCTACAAGAGGCTCGCAATCTTAATTCCTAATTTTACACCCGAGGTAACCGAGGCCCAAGGTCACACAAGTGTCTGTACTAGCACAGTGCACCTTATCAATAAATTTGCTACTACCGCAGAAAAGAAATGGGTAATTTCAAATTGATCGATCAGTAGAGACCCTCCTTTAGATCCTGGATATTTGGCCAGATATTTGGCAATAAGGGCATTTTCTAGACCTGTTGTGTACGGAGTACTGCGCAGATGTTCGGTGGAAACTGAAGGCACGCCTCCTCTCTCCAGGAGCTCACAATCTAAAATCATAGATGTTCACAGGCTTGGGCAGAGAGGAAGTTGCCTCAGAGGAGAAAAGAAATGACACTATTTCACTCTTTTGTACTCTTTCTTACTTTCAAATCATTGGTGACAGAATCTCTTCCCTCTCCAATGAGAGGCTGTACAGAAAATTGACGGACGCTTTTTTTTTTTTTTTTTTTTTTTTTAAAGAGACCCATTTCAAACTGCCTCCACGGTACGTAATAACTATAATTTGTACTTAGTGATATTTGAAAAGGAAGCTTTTCAAAAAAAAATGCATGTTTCTGTAATACTTTCTAATGGTTGAGCGAGGGAAAGCTTGGACAATTATGGTTGAACCACCCTGCCCCCCCAAAAAAGATAAAGAAAGAAATAGAAGGTTAAAAGGAGGCAGGCGATTGAGCTGAACAACGGTAGAATATAACTGCTTCAGAAAATGTGGGTATCTGCTTAGTCAAATACCGTTCTAAGCAACTGGTTTCAATGATGTTGTGTCGTTTTTATCAAAAAACCAACCTCAAGAAAGAAGCTGCACTCTTTACCCTGCACAATCACTTACATTTGAGCGGAACTTCAATTTTTCCACAATGAGGCATCTTCTGTCACCTGCTTTTCCTGAGACCCTCATTTTGCGGCATAACCGTGTTTACTTTCACTATGGGAGCCTCTCTCTAAGTCTCTCAGACATCCTCATGACTGTTAGTCACCAACTTTTGCTGTCACTGCTAAACTATGAATTGACACCCAAATGGTCCCTTTTTATTGCTCAGATTTATCATAACATAACTGTATTACCGGAACATTCACAAAACGATACTGTCAGCAGTATGCCGTTTTGGCAGAAGGGGGAAAAGATAGTGCTGGTAAAAAAATAAAATAAAATCAGACTTAAAAATCGCTTCCAGGACTTTGCAAATGGCACAGAATGGAGAGACATCTCAGCTGGAGATCTCCTGAAGCTGGCCCATGGCATATGTCACTTTAAATATTTGCAGTTTCAACGCTGTGGGGAAAACCTACTCTCCTAGAATACAAAGCCGAGACTTTACAATTTCACCCTAAGATGTAGATTTTAAGCCCTTCTGAGCCACTCGGGTTAACCGTGGAATAAAGAAAACCTAAGCGAGGGAGAGCAGGAGGAGAGTAGACGAGAGAGGAAAGAAAAAAAGAAAATCTTGTATCACATCGGGATAAACCAACTGCTTCACTCTGAGTAGGACACCAGCAGTCCCGCTGTTATTGCCCAATTGTAACTGATTTTGCCTGCAGTGCCGCTTCAGCTGAAAAGTGGATATTTCCCTCGGGGCACTCTCTCAGGACTCTTAGGGGGAATCATTTGGAGGAGACAGAAGGGCCTGGTTCATTCTTTCAATCGTATTTAATTGAGTGCTTACTATGTGCAGAACACTGTACTAGGCACACCGGAGAGTACATTACAACAAAAAACAGACACAATTCCTGCCCAAAATGAGCTTACAGTCAAGAGGAACTGGGATTCAGGAGACCTAGGTGCTAATTGTCTCCCAAGTGCATAGTATAGAGCTCTGCACACACTAAATGCTCAATTAATACGACTGATTGTCTGACTAATCCCAGTTCGGCTCCTGCTCTTCTAGGTGGCCTGGAGTCACAACTTCTCTGCACCTCAGACCCAGCGCTTCGAACAGTGCTTGGCACACAGTAAGCGCCTAACAAATACCGGCATTATTACTCTCAGTTTGAGAGCAGCCTGACTTAGGGGAAAGAGCACGGGCCAAAGAGTCAAAGGCACGAGGTTCTAATCCCCGCTCTAACATTTGCCTGTTGCGTGATCTAGAGAAAGTCACTTAATTTCTTTGTGATGGAGTTTCATCTGGTAAATGGAAATTAAATACCTATCCTCTCTCTCCAGTAGATGGGGAGGTCCAATAATCGATCTATCATGTTTACTGAGTGATCATTGTGTGCAGAGCACTCTAATAGAAGTATGAATCTCCAGACTTGGTGGACATGTTCCCTGCACACATAGAGTTTACACCCAATCTGCATACATTATATCTACCCCAGGGTATGGTATAGTGCTTTACATAAAGTTAAATGCTACACAAATGCCATGATTATTATCTCCCCATCTGTAAAAAAAGGACAGATATACACCCTCCTTGCCTTTTATATTGTGAGCCCATGTGAGACAGTGTGTCTGATGTGCTTATCCTCTATCTCCTCTAATACTTGGCTAAATAAATATCATAATTATCTTTATGAATCCACAAGTCAGGGACTAAGCAGAAAATGTAATCTGGGGCTAACAAGATCAGCTCCTGTGGACGGGGAACATATCGACCAAGTTCTCTTTCATTTTATACTCCCAAGTGCTTCTCGCACACAATGAAGCTCCCAATAAATTGATTGATTGATTGAGTCAGTGAAAGACTATATTAAAATGTCAGTAGCTGAGGCCTGACAATCTGGTCTTCCATGAGAGAAAGGCAGGGAAGCCTGGCACCACCAGGGAATCAGCAATCGTAACTGCACAGGTGGCAATTTCATGGACTTGGGAACAGGAGAAAAGGAGAAGAGAAAATAAGCCACAAATGAATGACCTCACTTGTGATTTTGTTACCCATGAGGTAAGGAGACAGTCATTTTGTTAGTGGACAGCTTAATCTACAGCTGGCATGTCGGGTCCACCCCTGAGCCACTCCCCACCCCAGAGAAAGATAAGGCTTACCCAGTATTCCTCCCCCTGCTTAAGATTAATCATATATAACAAGGACGACACTGTGGGAGATTGGAAAAATGGAAGAATGGAAACAAATGGGGAGCAGTGTTTTGGGCCGGTTGGTGCCAGATCTGAGGCTTTGGGGTTTTTTTCGGCTTCAACTTAGAGGTTAGTTGTCTAAGTGCACTGAATTCTCTCTGGAATTGCCCAACACTAGCAACCCAAGCCGTGATTTCCTCCCGGCCCGTTACCTCCCTTCTCAACGCTGCCTGATCCGTCATCAACTCCGTAACCGGGGCCCGAGCTGCTCCTGGACACCATCACATCCCACTGGCAATCTTGCGGGGAAGCATAATTACCAGGCAGCATAGAGCAAGCGGAAGCGATGATGATCTTGGCTGAAGCTGTCCCTGCAGTTACAACTAAAGGCTGAAGAAAAGAACCAAGAAACTTTCCCGCTCAGCACGGCTTAGCACAAATAGGGAAGGAAATGCTGACCAGCGATGGAAGACGGAGGAAGGCAGGACAGTTACAGGAAGGAAGGTGCAGGAGCCCAGGAGGAAATTAGGAGTGGAGCTCAATCAAGCTCAATTCTGGGGCACTCAGCACAAGGTGCCTTCTGCATCCCCATTTTTATACTTTATGGAGTGTTCAGAACCTGGGATTGATCAATCAGTGCTATTTATTGAGTGACTATTCTGGCCAGAGCACTGTACTAAGCACTTGGGAGAGTCACTATACATACCCTGCTCACAAGGACCTTACAGTCTACAGGGATGCACTTGTATTCTATCCCTCTTAACTGGGAAAGACTGCTTCAAGTAACCGAGCACATCTAGCCTCTACGTTCGGATTGTTACCAGTGACAGCTGATAATTCTTTTTCTCTTTTTAAAAGCTGAACCCAGAGGATTCTCAATTTTTCTTTTTTCATTCAGTCTCCCTCCATAAACAACGGCAAACCTCTAGGTCACCACCGTCCGGTTTAAACCCGGGAAAGCTAGGGAGAGACTGCGGCTCGGCAGGGTTGGGGTACGTGGAAAGATCGACTCATCCTGTTTCAACCACTAGACATTTGGATCAACCACCACCATCCGGATCTCAGAACTCTGCGGTTCCATCCTCGGTCGCCCTGTCGAATCGCTGCTTCACGCCCCTCTGAGATTCTCGGTTAGAAAAATGCCGGAGAAGAGCCCAACCTCACCAAGATCAGAAGCCCAAAGCCAAATTGAATAGGCTCATCCAAGCTCACCCACCATTCCCAAACCCGACCATAGATCCCAAGTCGTGATCACCGGAGAAAGGTGACTGGGCTGACATGAGAGATGCAAGGGAGGGCACAACCATTCGCTGGCAAACTTTAGAGAAACCTGGCAGAAGTTCTTGGCATTGCCTAAGCTCAAAGGTTTTAAACAGTTTCAAAGGACACAGAGCTGAAATAAAAATAAAAAAACCAAATCCATAGGCAAATTGTATTTGGACACCAATGAAGACCTTTCATTGGTTCTGATATGATCATGAATAAATCACTAATTCTGCTCTTCTTGGAAGCTTGGAGGCAGGAAGCTAAATGTACCTGAAAGCTAATGCACACTGACTCAGATTCTTCCATAATATGCTTCGGTTAAATAGATTAGTCCTATCTTATTAACCTCAAGGTGGGAACAGATCCTCACTCCTATCACCAAAGGGTGAAAATGTCTCCTACTATATCTACTAATTTCCTAGTCGGAGAGAGATAAGTGGGTTTAATTAATGATGAGGAGGAAGAGGGTACGGGAAGCAAAAGGGAGTAAGAGGAGAGCAGAGATGCTCAAGCGAAATGGCAGAGTCCAGTCAGAACAAAGGCAGAACTCCGTGACTCCTTACCCAAAGGAAATCCCATGAGTAGCTGCGTCTCAAGACCTAGGCAAAACAGCGAGGCCTAATCGTAGCAGCTCAGTGGAAAGAGCCCGGGCTTGGGAGTCAGAGGTCATGGGTTTGAATTCCGACTCTGCCACTTGTCAGTTGTGTGACTGTGGGCGAGTCACTTAACTTCTCTGTGCTTCAGTGACCTCATCTGTTAAATGGCGATGAAGACTGTGAGCCTCAGGTGGGACAGATTATCCTGTATCTCCTCCAGCATTTAGAACAGTGCTCTGCACACAGTAAGCGCTTAATAAGTACCAACATTATTATTATTATTAATGGCTAGAGCACAGACCTGGGAGTTAGAAGGAAATGTTGACGTGTTTGCTTCAATCATTCTACATTCCGAATTTATTCATTTAAGGAAGGAGTGTGCCCCAGTGGATAAAGCAAGGGCTCTGGAGGACCTGAGTTCTAATCTCCACTGCACCACTCGCCTGCTGCGTGACGCTGGGGATCCAAAACCACTTCCTCCCTAACCCCTTAGACTGTGAGTGCCATGTGGAACGGGGATTGTGCCAACCTAGTTTTCGTTTACCTACCCAGGGTTTTAGTACAGTGCTTGGCACAAAGTAAAGTGCTTAACAAATACCACATGGAGGTCACAGTCTTAATCCCAGTTTTACAGACTTGTCTAAGGACACAAAATGGTCTTGAAGTCCCATGATTGAGATTTTGCCTTTGTCCTCAACTTCATCACTGGAAATATATCTCCAACAGGAATGTCCTTTTCTTTTTTTTTTTTTTTTTCTTTTTGGGGGAGCAGTAGAGGGAATGGAAGATGACAATTTAAGATGACATTCTAGGGACTGAGATACGAGAGGGTGTGGAGGTTGACTCTGGTTACTTTGAGGAGGGTGTGTTTTTCAGGTTCAGAAGCTAGAAGACGATGCTAGTGTCATCATGGGGACTGGGAGGGTGGAGAAGGGGCCCTGAAGCAGCTCTGGAGCTCACGGGCATCCAGGTCCGAAGGTGGGGCACAGAGTGTCCGCACGTCATCACCCATGTCCACTGGAGATGAAGGGCCACCAGCCCCACCTAGGTGGGGAGTCCCGAGCTCTTGAGACCCAGAAATCCTCGCTGACTTCTTGACCAAAGGCAAGAGGAACATCCGCTACATCTGCAGGCCGACCATCAGTCTGCCTGACCGAGCTGGACCAAAGCTGGGTTCCTGGACTCCTCCCTAGAGCCCTCGTGAGATTTTGGGACCGGTCAAGGCAGCGGGAAGGTCTGTGGAGCTGCTCTCTTGTCTCCACGTCCGGTTGGGGCATAGCTCACAGATGCTCGTCAACTTCCAAAGGATGTGGGAGCAAAATAAGCAGCTTCTTCTGCTCAGTCCCAATCCCTCTGGCTGACAACCATCTTCAATTCCATGAAACCCAGGGCACCGACGTCGCAAGACTTCAAAGTATGACATTTGTGAGACCGATTCCTATGGGTCTCGTTCCAGACCATAGCTTTAAGGCTTCGGACCCTTAAAGACCAGATATCTGTTTCAGGATTTTTCAAGGTCGTGGCTAGGGAGCCAGATGCTCTGCTGTCTAGGCCTTCCACCCCTGTGGGGTCATGATGTTTGTAACTCCAAGTGAAAATACCACGGGCTCATGGAAGAATTACCAGGAATGAGCCCTAGTTGTCCTCTGCTGGGGCTTAGTTTCTCCTGGATCAGCCCGAATCCCTGAATCGGCTCTCTGAAGTAAGATCACTCTGGACAGGGAAAGATCAGGCAACGGATTCTGTAGCCGGGGGTGATGCGTTTTTCTTTTGAGTTAATCGATGAATCATATTTATTTGAACACGTATTAAGTGCAGAGCACTGTGCTAAGCCTTTCGGAGAGTACAACACAACAATATAACAGGCGCATCCTCTGCCCACAACGAGCTTACGGTCTAGAGGGGGAGAGAGACATTAATACTAGTTCTGGATACATATGTGAGTGCTGTGGGAGGGGGGAGTAAAGGGAGAAAGTCAGGGTGACACAGAAGGGAGTGGGAAAAGAGGAAGCGTGGGATGCCTCTTGGAGGAGATAGGCCTTCGGTAAGGCTTTGAAGGTGGTGAGTGTAATCGTCTGTCGGATATGAGGAGGGAGGGTGCTCCGGGCGGAGACGGGACGTGGGTGAGAGGTCAGCAGTGAGATAGAAGAGGTCGAGGTACAGTGAGTAGGTTGGCATTAAGAGGAGTGAAGTATGTGGGCTGAGTTGTAGCAGGAAAGTTGCCAGGTGAGGTAGGAGGGGGCAAGGTGACTGAGTTTTTAACTCGTTTTTAACTCGTTTTTTGAGAGTTTTTTTAACAAGGCTTGAGGTATGAGCGAGGCTTTTAACTAGTGCTTTCAATTAGAAAAGTGTGCTCCACTCTAAATGCTACAACTTCGTAGAGTATACAACTTTCTCCTTCGTTACTCTGCTGATTCCTACAACCCAGTCTGAAGGCCAAAATATTCACTGTACCCTGATTTAATCTATCTCGCCTTCGACCCCTTTCCCACATCCTCCCTCTGGTCTGCGATTCCCTCCCCCTCCATACACACCAGACCGCCACTCTCCCCACCTCAAATCCTTATTAAGGTCACAACTTCTCCAGGAGGCCTTCCCCGATTTAGTTCTCTTTTCCTCAACTCCCTCTCCCTTCTGCGTCGCCTGTGCACTTGGATCTGTCCAAGAGTATGAGCTTGGGAGTCAGAGGTCATGGGTTCGAATCCCGGCTCTGTCACTTGTCAGCTGTGTGACTTTGGGCAAGTCACTTCACTTCTCTGGGCCTCAGTTCCCTCATCTGTAAAATGGGGATGAAGACTGTGAGTCCCACGTGGGACAATCTGATTACCGTGTACCTACTCCGGTGCTTAGAACAGTGCTCGGCACATAGTAAGCGCTTAACAAATACCATCATCGTCATTATTATTATCACCCTCTAGGTACTTGATATTCATCCCGTTTTAAACGCCACAGCACACGTACGTATCCATATAAATGCCTGTCTTCCCCTGTAGATTGTAAGCTCCTTGTGCACCTGGAATAGGTCTACAGTTCTGTTCTGCTGTAGTCCCCCAGGAAAGAGCCCGGGCTTGGGAGTCAAAGGTCATGGGTTCGAATCCCGGCCCTGCCACGTGTCAGCTGTGTGACCTTGGGCAAGTCACTTGACTTCTCTGTGCCTCAGTTCCCTCATCTGTAAACTGGGGATTAACTGTGAGCCTCACGTGGGACAACCTGATTGCCCTGTATCTACCCCAGGGCTTAGAATAGCGCTCTGCACATAGTAAGCGCTTAACAAATACCAACATTATTATTTAATACCATGCTTAAAACACAGTAAGCACTCTATAAATATCTCCGATTGACTGACTGATAGATTGATTTGTCTGTCCCTTGGCTGCTGTTGCTTTCCCTATTTTTAACATTTCCCTCTCCCTTACATGCTAAAAACTGCTAATCACGGAAGTAATTATCTGCACAGTTTGGACCTTCCAACCACGCTTATCAGAATCATCTGGAGAATTCGGGCCAATGTTTATTTTGGATAATCCGTTGGTGATGCTCCCATGTGTATGTTTTCTATTTATCTTTTCGAGATTAGACATATTGAGTTGTGTCTTGTCAATTTCCAGAATGCCAAACTCTTCCATGTAAAACCAAAGCACAGTGAAGTGAATCCATTTGGCTTTAAAACAACTCAGTTCCATAAGTGTCCACCAACTGCAATTAAACCTTAAAAGCAAGTTTCTATTGAAAATGACTTTCTGCTGTGGTCTTGGCTGGGTGTAAAAACCCCTCCTTAATTTTGTGGCCAGAATATATCCACCCCCACCCCACCCCACCCCGTGCCCCCCACCCTCCTTTTCATCATTCTATCCATGTGTTTCCACTAGGCTAACCCTGACAAGTTCTGGCTTAGCCTTCTTATTTTAAGAGAGAACAATACTTCTATATAAATGGCATTATCTTTGGGCTAAGTCAGATGCTTTTTTAATCTCAGATCAATTTAATTTTCCTAAAGAAAAAAAAATTCTGTGAAATAAATTTGAGTCCTTAAAAGTTAATGCTGAATAGAGTTAGACCTCAACTCTTTCAACACACCATGAAGAGTCTATAACTACTTTGATGTGGGTTATTCAACTTTTAAGGGCGGTTGCTGCCCTCTAATTATCTAGATAGAAAAACAATGCAGTTCCTTTGTTGTGTTGGCTTCCTAGCCTACTGGAATTTCTATTCAGAGACAAGTTTCTAGTCCTCTTCTTCCCTTAGGTTGGGGGGGTCTGCCCAGGAGATTATGTAAAAGCATTTTCATCTCATGTGCTTTTCAATCATTTACTTAT
Source organism: Ornithorhynchus anatinus (assembly GCF_004115215.2). Lineage (NCBI taxonomy): Eukaryota > Metazoa > Chordata > Mammalia > Monotremata > Ornithorhynchidae > Ornithorhynchus > Ornithorhynchus anatinus. The sequence goes on along the minus strand of NC_041733.1, from coordinate 6,128,684 downwards.
CAACACACAACCTGGGGCTCTTGTAGATAAGTCTAACAAACAGCAATAAGTATCCCCTTATCAGCAAACCTCTTTATTCTCTATTTCCCTTCTAAAATTGTCCCACAACCCGAAGACTGGCGGGTGGGATTGCTGAGAAAGTAATTAGGGATTTTTCCTGTTTTACCCTGGGGCTGATGGCCAAAACCTCACAAAAGAGGTGTCTTCATGAAGGGAAACGTTCAGCTTCGCCAGAACGGGGCCCTCTCCGAAACCGATTCTCACCATTTGCAGAAACAGCCAACGAACCCTACTGTAGCAGATTGAGTCCTTCTAGGTCATTCAACAGGAAAACTGGGATTAAAAACTAGGTCTCCTGGTTCTCTGCCCTTTACTCTTTCCACTGGGTTATGGTACATCCCCCTATTCCCCGCCACCCTCCATATACACCTCACCAGAGCAGGATTTGGGGAGCATCAGTGGGTACCTGTAAAAATGGGGAGATGGTGGCTGGGAGGTGGGGCTGGCTCATCTTGGAGAGGATTCCTCCATGAAGCCCTGCTCTCCTCACAGCGTTGTCTTTGGCCATCCCACTCGGCCATGTCCACCTCCCTCCGCACCTCTGAAGTTGGAAGGGAGCACCCCCCGCCCCATCCCAACAAGTCCACTGGCAAAATCCATCTCACATTCCCCACTCTGAGCCCGGTTCTGGGACGAAAGGGTGACCAGCACCACTGTTCGCTGGGGGACCAAAGGACAGTGGAGACTGATCTCGGACGGCCATGTCTCAGGCCCCTTCCTAGCTCCGGGAATCCTGGTGCCACAGTGACATGAAATTCCTGCTCAGAACTCTGTTCGGATCCATCGGGGTCATTTTCAGCTAAAGGCAGGGACTGTAGCACAATAACGGCACCGGATGGTAGCACCGTGACCCAGAAGCTGCGGCGGTCTTGGCTACCCATGTGTGCCAGTCGCTTCCAACACCCCCGCCAAGCCTTACCGCCTCGCTAAACACCCACCGTGACCATTAGAATAAATTTAACTGGCCTTTTCGTTTCCATTTTTTCAGAATGCGTCTTCTGCCAGGGTGACGGATTATTAACTGTTTAGAGATTGTGAAAAGAAGTGAGATTGTTGGCTCGAAAAAACATTTTCGATCATCTGCAGTATCACTTTAAGTTATAGATAATTTTATCTGTTGGTAACCGGGAACATCGGACCGGAGATACCACAGTGTCTCTCTTAAAACTTGCAGTCGTTTCCAAAATGAACATCCAAGCAATAAAGTGGTTATGAAAGTGAACTGCAAGAATACAAATGACCTTTCTCATTGGCTGTAAACAGAGGGTTCTTTTATATTCCCTGGCAGTACTAGGCTTTTTTTTTTTTTTTTTTTTTCCTGAAAATTCCTGCCCTTTCAGATTATAAGCAAAATAGGCCAAGAAATGTTGGCGGTGGAAAATAAAAGCAAAATACACAAACCCACACCCTTTCCTTTGTAGAGAATGGCATAGCGTATGTGGTAAAAAGATTTGATTTTTTTTTTTTAATGTGTCTGTGAATAGAAATATAGACTTCCTTAACAAATGCTATGGTATTTTGATTACCTTAAATGAATTATACCTGGGTATAATAAAAGCCTATTGGAAATTACTTGAGGTAGAACACATTTTCCATCCAACTGACTTCTCTCCAAGACATTAGTTTCAGTCTAACGTCCCTGAGCTAATCATTGGGTCAGGAATTGTTATAATTAAGTCCCTCAAGTCCCACTTACCTGATGTTATTACTTATTTCCTAGGTGGAGATTTCAGCAACAAAACTCCCTCTTCAGTCTGAGATCATTTTGCCGTTTCCCTAGTTGACTCTCTAGTTAGAGATATTGATAAATCCTCCAATTTTTCTGCAGAGAATGGTCATCAAAATGGTTCGAGACTTTTATTCTGGACTTCCAATTTCCCCGGGTGTCCTGTGGAGTTTTCAACGACAATCCAACTCATCCGGCGAAACCGAAACTCAAGATGAAATCACTACCCAGTGTGGCTCATTGAAAAGAGCCCGGGCTTGGGAGTCAGAGGTCATGGGTTCTAATCCCGGCTCTGCCACTTGTCCGCTGTGTGACTTTGGGCTAGTCACTTAATTTCTCTGTGCCTCATTTCCCTCATTCGGAAAATGGGGATTAAGACTGTGAGCCCCTCATGGGACAAGCTGATCACCTTGTATCCCCCCCCTCAGCTCTTAGAACAGTGCTTTTCATATAGTGTTTAACAAATAACATCATTATTATTACCACCCCACCCCCTCCGCCCCCGGATGAACACACTGGGTTCTAATCCCAGCTCCAACACTTGTCTGTTGTGTGACATTGGGAATTTTTTTGGTTTTGGAGTATTCGTTAATGAGACTCTAGCACCATTGACTGTGATGAAATGTGAAAATAAGAATAGGGATCCTGTCTAATTTCCAGCTTTGTATTCTCTCCCAGTTTTTAATGCTATTTTTATTAAATACTATTTTTATTGCAATTATTACTATAGTATATGATAAGTACTGTACTACTACTGAACGCTCGAAGTCCTAAGCTTAAAATGAGAACTAAATGATGATGATGGCATATAAGTGCTTACTAGATGCCAAGCGCTGTTCTAAGCACTGGGGTAGATACAAGGTAATCAGGTTTTCCCACGTGGGGCTCACAGTCTTAATCCCCATTTTATGGATGAGGTAACTGAGGCACAGAGAAGTGAAATGACTTGCCCAAAGTCACACAGCTAAGTGGCAGAGCTAGAATTAGAACTCACGACCTCTAACTCCCAAGCCCGTCCTGGTTCCGCTAAGCCACGCTGCTTGGATAAGTTCAATTGACAGCAACAGGAGTCAGCAAAACTGAATTTATGGAGTAAACTGATAAATACACAGAGGCTAAGGATGATCACTGGGATTTGGGGATACAGAAGATGGGAATTCCTTGGGAAATTTTCATCTAGAAAATAGAGATTTTTTTTAGGAGGGCTTTCTAAGCGTCATCCACTGTAGAAAGACATTCAAAAGATTGTTCTAGATCGAAAATTCCTTGCGGGCAGGGAAGATGTCTACGAACTCTGTTAGACTGGACTCATCCAAGTGCTTAGTGCAGCGCTCTGCACACAGTAAGAATTCAATAAATACCATTGATTGGGTGATTGTGAACATGATTGAACCAGAAGTGAAGCTGAGCGGTAGACATCTGCAGACTCAGGTCCACCCCAATGCGTGCTTTCGATCTGCATTCTGGGTGGGATGCATTAAGTGAATTGGGAACATCTTTTTTCCCTGCAGAATGAACTGGTTTCGGCAGAATGAGCTGTGCTTTCAGAAGAAGGGCTGGTGTATAGGAACGTGTAGCATCCGACCTGATGAGGACTCAAGTCCGGGCTGCATTTAAGGTGAGTTTTTTTTCAGAATGCAACCCTTATGTTCTAATAGTCTGGAGAAGCAGCATGATCTAGTGGGTAGACCCCGGGCCTGGGAGTCAGAGGGACCTGGGTTCTAATCCCAGCTCTATCACTTGTCTGCTGAGTGACCTTAGGCAAGTCACTTCACTTCTCTGTGCCTCAGTTACCTCATCCGTAAAATGGAGACTAAGACTGTGAGCCCCTTTGGGACAGGGACTGTATCCAACCTGATTAGCTTGTATCTATCCCAGTCCTTAGCACAATGCCTGGCACATAGTGCTTAACAAATACCATTAAAAAAAAAAAAAAAAAAAAAGTGGGTCAGCAGCATCAGTAGTGATATATATTGAAGTCCCAATTGGTATAATGCACTGTACTAGACACTTGAAAAATGCAAACCAAACTGTCATTTTCCCTGCCCACAAGAAATTATACCCTAAGAAAAAAGCCATTTAAAAATTTTACAAATAGAGTAAACAATTGCATGAACTCATGGACAGAAGTGACTCTTCCACTACCCAAGACGGCCCACAAGTAACGTTAGTTGTGTTTGATCGAAGGCTTCAAATATTTCTAATTCTTCATCGACACGGGCATACCCTCCACATCCACGGGCTGCGATATTAAAGCAGAGATATCCGGTACTGTAGCCCCATTGTCAAGCTACTTTATCATCCGCACTCTACTTGTAGCACATCTAGAGATGATGATATCCGTTGTTAGCAACGGATCTTGTCAGCGGTAAGGATGCAGTGATGAATAGGCATTTCTGCGTAATTCCTTTCGATGAATAAGTCTGAAGTCTGAATTGAGCCCCGGACCCCTGTTATTAAGTGATTAATGAAATTGTAATTGCCATCCTTTTGTTCCCATTCATCACCTGGCTAAGTATTAATCATTGCAGGCAAAGAACAGCCGAAAGAAAATATTTTACCACTGCGGTTCCAGGGATGGATGAGAGAAGCTGAAGTGGGATGCAGAAATGATCCTGGCTACTACAAGCCAAAGCAAAAGTAAATCATTAGAGTTGACCTAATAGCAACTGACAGAAGTTCAAATAAAGGACAGGCTCGTAATCAGTGTCATCACGACTTTGGAATGCCACTTTTAAACATCAACGCTTCTTAGGCGACAGGAAGAGAAGCCAGATGAAGCTATCCAAAGAGATCTGGATTTGTTAGCATGCTGGTTTGGGGTCTACGATAGTTTTGGTCTAGTCCACTGGTCATTCTTTTTAATCCATTTTCTTATTTTCACTCTGAGGGAGAAATACAAGACCATTTTGACCTTCCCAAGGTTTCTCTAAGTCGTGACATGGCTGGAATAAGTCTTACTTGATGCCAGAGAAGTCCAGTTTGGCTGACTCTAATAGAAGCAAGATAATCAATCAGTCATATTTGAGTGCTTACTGCACTGAGCCCTTGGGAAATTGCAGCACAACAGTATAACGGACACATTCCCTGCCCACAGTGAGCTTTCAGACAGAAAATAAAGAGAAATTGCAGGATCCCAAGCAACAAACTTCAACCCTGATAATAATAATAATAATAATAATGATAATGTTGGTATTTATTAAGCACTTACTATGTGCAGAGCACTGTTCTAAGCGCTGGGGTAGATATAGGGTAATCGGATTGTCCCACGTGAGGCTCACAGTTAATCCCCATATTACAGATGAGGTAACTGAGGCACAGAGAAGTTAAGTGACTTGCCCACAGTCACGCAGCTGACAAGTGGCCGAACAGGGATTCGAACCCATGACCTCTGACTCCCAAGCCCGGGTTCTTTCCACTGAGCCACACTTACAGTCTCCCTTGTTAACCGGGTTTGTTTCCTCTGAGGTGTGTAGAATCTAATAGGTTTTCTGTGGTTAACAAGGTTTTTGTGGCCTGATGGCAGCAGCGTCGGACCTTTCAAAGAGTCTTTGGGTTCTTAGGTCCTTATTTAGACTGTACTGGACTTTTATGAGATAAATGCTTTCTCGGAAACAAATGTCAGGGGGAAGAGCACTTTCCAGCAGACTCTAAGCCCATTTGGACATAAATAGCTTTTATTTTTTTTTTTTCCTCCAAGTCTGGTGAGCTAACAGTGATCAACAGATTCATTCTCTTGTCCTGCAACAGCTAAACGCCACACCGCAAGCATCAGGTAAATTTTGGAGAAGGTGATCAAGTCCCTTTAACATCCCCTCATTCATACGGGGCCAACATATGCTGAAGAAGGGCACACTGCCATATCTCCCTTTGCCCGGTCTACGGTTCTCAAACGATTGAGGAGGTGGAGAAATGTACGGTAGGTTTCTCAACTTCTGCCCGCTGTGTCTCAAAGGGCTTCTCGGCATCACTGACGTCTGTAATCGAGTCAGACAGCGCTTCCCTTCCTTTCTGCCCTGGCTCTGCCCACTCTCCACTATGCTCTGTCTCCCTCTGATTTGGACAGAGAGAGACAGGGACTGTGTCCAACCCGATTACCCACTCCAGTGTACGGTACAGTGCTTGACCCGCAGTAAGCATTTAACCCAACCACAATTACCAGTGTTATTATCATCCCCAAGATTATTATGATCGTGAAGTGTCTGTGATGAGCCGCGATTTAGAAAAGAAAGAAAGGGGAGAAGTGTAGTCCATAAGGAGTTCACCCCCTGCGGGTGATGAACTGGGTCAGCTGTGCCGGGCACTGTAATAAACACTGTGGCGAAGAATCAGGCAGGACACAGGCCCTGTCCCACATGGGGCTCACAGACTAAGGGACACAGAGAACAGGCACTGATTCTCCATTTTATAAACGTGGAAAACGAGGCTTCGAGAAGTTAAGTGACTTGCCGAAGATCACACTTCGGTCAAGTGGCAGACTTGAAATAAGCAGCCAGGTTCTCTGACTCGCAGACCCTTGCACTTTCCACTAGGCCACACTGTTTCTTTGTTGAATTAAAACTCTCCTCTACATGCTTTAAGACTGAGCTGTAGCCAAGCAATGGATTTACGGTGGTCAAATGTTCAGTGACGTGTCAGTAGTCCGGATCATTCTGTTGTAAATTAGGAAAAAAAAAAAAAAAGTCTCTTGGACAAGGGCCACCCGGGTTCCGAGAGCTCCTCTAGCCCTGGTCGTAGTTAAGGATGGGTAGGTGGCAAGTTTTGAGGATGAATTAGGATGAGATTTAGGAGGAAGTCTTTCCCCCACTCGTCCGGGAAGTTATCTGCATTGGTCAGTTCCTTAAATGTCATCGGGTACCTCTACGCCGTTTATCCCATTCCACTGGCTGGCGTTTCTCCTCCCTAAACATTGTAGCAAGGTGACACTCATTTGTCAGACCTCCACACAAAATGTGATTGAATTTAAGATGACGGTTCTCATTCATATTTAAGTGCATACATTAAAATCAATGCAATTTTAACATTACTATTTTAATAGCAGCCCCTTCTATCATCTTATGAATACACACCAAGGAGCGTTCTTCTGTAAGGTAGAGCAATCTGCATTAAAAATGTATACGCTGAACACCTTCTTATTCATGATTTCAAGCTTCTGAGCTGAGATGTAAAAATAGGCTGGCATCGGGCTGCGGTTGTCTGACAAGGAGAAAACCTGGCCCACAAGTGATCATCAGTCAAAAGACACATTGAAGTGGTTGAAAAGTTAACTGGCAAGGCAACAACAGCTTATCCAATAGCACCTTTGAAAACCAGGCTGTAGCATCTTCCATCAGGAAAGCCACAGATTAGACATTTCCGCTGACAAGCAGTATGATTGAGAAACATTCTACCAAGTCAAGGATTGATTTACAAGTGGGAACTTTAAAACTAAAGAAAGAGGAAAGGAAATAAACCTGGTTAATTTCCACCATCCTAAAATTTAGACGCTCTGGGAAAAAAAAAAAAAAATCTAAGACCTCAATAATCTCAGACGTAATTCACCCGAGCGTGTGCCAGAGGGTGCTGAATTGTATAAAGGAGAATAATAAATAACTAGGGAGCACGATGGAGTCGGGATAAAGTGCCACGGGGTTGCCGTTTCACTGTTCAACCCGACAGTTGGGTCAGTTCACGGATGAGCTAGAGGTTGGTGCATCAATCTCTACAGCAGTCTGGAAACTCGATCGTGGCTCAGTTCAACGAAGATCATAAAAAAATGTCTAGAACATTTAAAGAAATAAACAGTATCATTGCAGATAAACTGTCCCTTGCCGCTTCACTGATGCTGCTGGTAGATTTCCTGCTACAATTTGCTAAATTGGATGTCAAGTTAGAGCAGGCACTGAAGGTATAAAGCATGGCAGGTTCTGTCGCTCCGCAGAATCAGGATGCAAGTTAGCTCCTGTAAGCTACTGGTCTAGAGTGGCTCTCGATCCGGGCCCCGTAGATTGACAGCCCACTCTATTCATTTGTGTGCTATGGAAATATCTATGATTGCGGGCATATAGGCATAGAGTTGCCTTTGAATCAAATATACTGTTACTGTCAGTGAGCCTGCCATCCCTGTCTAAATGATTCACATTCTGTCCATGAAAATACAGTAATCTATCAGTTAATCAATGGCATTGAGCATTTAGTGTGTGCAGAGCACTGTATTTAGTGTTTGGGAAAGAACAATGCAATAGAGTTGGTCCTCATGTTTTCTATCTAAAACAAGCTGACCGTCCAGTGTAACACAAAAACATGCCTATGTATGGGCTGACACCTCTTTGCTCTTATTTTATCCTAATGGTAAACTACTTTGAAAAGCTCAGTTTGATTGTTTTTGAGATGCTCTTAGAGCACATTTTTATAGTTTGTTGAGACTTTGAAAATGAATTTTTTCATACTATATCATATATCCCCAAATGAGCAGGATGATTGTTATAAAGTCAACCGGTCTCTTGGGCAAATGTATATTTAGGTCATCCTTTATTTTCTTCATATGGACTCTATGTTGTTCATATACATCGGCAGAATTGTTATTTCCCAAGGGGTAGATTTTTATGTTTGGGGGGCAGAAGGCCACAAATCCTATTCACTTCTCTAAAAGCATTAGCTGATCTAAGACAATGTGCTGATACAAAATGGTCTACTCCATCCACCTAAGACAATAACACAAAAGGTGGAGGGAGACAGCGACCACAGCATTAATGCTCAGGACCAGTTCTTCCCCATTTGAAAGTGGTATTCAAATAACCATCTTTTGTTTCTGGCCATTTATAGTTTAGTTATTCATCTTTTTGGCCTGGACACTGTTCTTGATTATCTTCTTACCGTGCTGTCTCCTGCACCTGTCAGTGTCTTTGGACCAGGTAACAACAATGAGGATACACACCCAGAAGATAGGACATTAGCAGTAAAGGAAAAGAAGTAACAAGGAAATTAGCTCAGCCCTTCCTAGAGAGCTACTATACCGAATGAAAGTCGATGGGTGAACCCCCAGGATTCCCACAGAACTTCTAAAATAGCAAAGGAAGAGAACACGTGAGTTTAATAATTACAGTATTGGTTAAGTGCTTACTGTGTGTCAGGCACTGTACGAAGCACTGGGGTGGATGCAAACAAATGGGGTTGGACGCAGTCCCTGGCCCACGGCGGGTGGTTCACATTCTCAATCACCATTTTACAGATGAGGTAACTGAGGAAATGAGAAGTGAAGTGACTTGCCCAAGATCACCCAGCAGACAAGTGGCAGACCCAGAATTAGAATACATGAATCTCTCACTCTCAGGCCCGGGCTGTATCACTACACCATACTTCCTCTATACCGTCCTTTTACCCTCCTGTTAAAGGCTATTAAGTCATAAGACAAAACGTCAAGTGCCTGTTGAACGCTACTTGTTAAATGCTTACTCTGTGCCAGGAATTGTACTAAGCACTGGGGTAGATTCAGCATGACTGTAGAAGCTGCTTGGAGAAACAGCGTGGCTCCATGGAAAGACCACGGGCCTGGGAGTCAGAGGTCATGGGTTCAAATCCTGGTTCAGCTGCTTGTCAGCTGTGTGACTTTGGGCAAGTCACTTAACTTCTCTTTGCCTCAGTTACCTCCTCTGAAAAATGGGGATGAAGACTGTGAGCCCCACGTGGGACAACCTGATCACCTTGTATCCTCCCCAGGGCTTAGAACAGTGCTTTGCACATAGTAAGCGCTTAACAAATGCTATTATTATTATTACAAGATAATCAGGTTGGATATAGTCCGTATCCCACAAGAGGCTCACAGTCTAGGTCAAGTGTGGGAAGCCACTTGGACTAGAATAATCTATGAAAGGTTGGGTGTCAGACGTCTAGGTTCTAGTTCGGGCAGCTCAACCTGCAGTGTGTCCTTTAAAGTCACTTAAAATCTCTGTGCCTCTATTTCTTCGGGTATAAAGTGAGATTTTAAACACCGATCCTCTATATTTCATAAATCCACTGTAGGGCCAAGTGAGGTAACTAATGACAAAGTTCTTTAGAAAATAAATGTTTTTTTTTTTTTTTTCCAGAAATGCCCGGAAGCCTAAAGGCATCTTGATTGGAGTGTTCTAGGCTATGAACATGCCAATTCAAGGCTCTGAAGGTTTAACCACACCAAGAAGGGTGACCAGCTGCTCTTACGTCTAGAACCTCAGCTCGTTATGGGCAGGGAAGACATCTGCTTAATAATTCTGTTACACTGTACACTCCCAAGCACTTAGTACGGTGCTCTGCACATAGTAAGTGCTCAACGAATAGCACTGATTCATCATTCATTCATTCAACTGTATTTACTGAGTGCTTACTATGTGCAGAGCACTGTACTAAGTTCTTAGAAAGTTCCATTCAGCAATAAAGAGAGACAATCTATGCCCAAAGCAGGTTTTCTGATTGCCATCTTCTCTTAGAACAAAACAAAAGATGAAGATATCCCACTGCAGTAAGCGATTTTGGATGTACATATGGGAATCAGTTACCTTACTGTTAGGGTCCTACCAAAGAAGAATGTGGAATCTTCCTGTTTTGTGGGTTTTTTTTTTTTTTTGTTTTTTTTTCAAATAAAATAGATTCTCCCATCGAGCCATATTCCACCACCATCATTTCCTGCAGGCTGATCTTACCGCCTCAATCAATAACCAACCGACATTTTCCATTGGTGCCACTGAGTGCCTTGTGGGAAAGGATTGTGTTTTCCCACTCTACTGTACTCTCCAAAATGTTTAGTACAGTGTTTAGCTCTGCCCACAAAATAATTAAAACTTATTGACTGAGCACTTCAGCACTAAACAGTACTGAGGAGGGAGGATTGTGCCCATTTCCCAGGGCCTGTTGTGGGTCTAGTGGAAAGGGCAAGGACCAGAAACTCAGAGAATTTGGGGTCTCAACTCAGAGCGCCCACATTTTTTTTTTAAGCAATCTGTTAAGTACTTGCTATGTGCGAGGAACTATAGTAGACGCTGGGAGAGAGACAAATTAGTGCGGCTGGACACAGTCTCTGTCTCAGATAGAGTTCACGGTGTTAATCCCCATTTTACAGATGGGGTAACTGAGGCCCAGACAAGTGAAGTGACTTCCCGAGGGTCATCCTATATTTACTACTCCATGCTACTTCCCAAAGGGAAGGGCAAACAGGTATTGAATCCCCACTTCACAGAGGAGGAAACTGATGAACAAAAAGTTAAGAGAAATGCCCAAGGTCAGAGACCAGGCAAGTGGTGGATCTGAGTCTTGAACTTGGGTATCCTGACTTCCAGTCCCGTACTTTTTTCCACTAGACCATGACGCTTAGAGTATTCACATCCCCTTGCTCTCCCGCCTCTAAACCCTTTTTCCCTGGGGTTGAAACACCCACACCCAGGTTCAGCAAAAAGTGTTTGCTTCAAACACCTTGAAAAAGCAGAATTCCCTTGAATAACTGCAGCTCAAAATGCACCCGAGTTTCAGAGTCTGCACCTGGAAAAGGAAATCTTAAACAATGTAATTTCCCTTCTTGAATGGGTCTAACTAGGAAAGAAGCATTTAGAAATCCAAAAACAGCCTTTCTGTCCCACTCAGCAGTGTTCAGTCTTTACTAGGCTATCCAACAAGCTAAGCGTGAGTCAGTAAGCCGTGTGGTTGTTTAAAAAAAAAAAAAAAAAAAAAGCAATCATGTTCCTGGGATGTATAAACAGACGTGTAGCATGGAAGAAATGTAATGTAATCCTCCCATTATATTCATCACTGTCAGCCTCTCACTTCAGAACTCTGTCCAATTTTGGGCTCCACGACTTGAGAGATGTAGAGAGGGTTGGATATCAAAGTCTGGGCCTGAGCGAAGCCCGATTCCATATCCTCCGTGAGCCGGTTAGTCTTGGGTCTCTGTGATCTCTCCGGAGCAGTTTCACAACTACTTCTCTTGAACCTTCCACTTCAAATGTTTGGACTCCCACAGCCAGGCTGGACTCAATTTCCTATTGTTTACTGTGCCTCGATCTCCCCTATCTCTCCGCCGATCCCTTCTCCCTCTCCTTGGCCTGGAACTCCCTTCCACTCCGTATTGCCAGACTATCACTCTTCCCCACCCTCAAAGCCTTATTAAGGTCACATCTCCAAAAAAAATCTTCCCCAACTAAGCCGTCTTTCCTTCGACTCCCTCTCCCTTCTGCATCGCCTATGCACTTGGATGTATACGCTCTGAGCACTTGATAATCATCTGATCTTCAGCCCCACATCTTTTATTCTCCTATCCAAAACGTTTAGAGAAATAGATATGTGCCTCCCCGTCCAGACTTTCAGCTCCTTGTGGGCAGGGAATGTGTCTACCGATTCTGTTGTACTGACATTTCCCAAGTGCTTATTACAGTGCTCTACACAAAATAAGTGCTCAACAAATAGCACTGATTGATTGACTGGAGTATCTTCAACACACGGTCATCTTAATTCCTTCATTCTGAACAAACCAACCACCCCCACCCACACTTTCTGACCTTTCACAGATTACTGAGAGAGGAGGGGGCTGAATTTCAACCAACACGATGCAAACCAGCTTTCCCTGAAGCACTTGGGATTTCTGAGTCTGAACAATAGAAGGCTGAGAAGCGTCCATTCGTTCAATTGGATTTATTGAGCGCCGATGGTGCCTAGAGCACTGTACTGAGCACTTGGAAAGTACAATTCAGCAACAAAATCAATTAAATGAAAGGTTAAGACAGAAAGGATTGATTAGGACAGAAATGGAGACAGTGTGCACTAGAAGGAAGATCACAGGACTGGGAATAAGGAGACCTAGTTTCTCATCCCAGTTCTGCCCACTGGCTATTGTGTGACCTTGGGCAGATCACTCCATTTCTTTGGGGCTTAGGTTCCTCACCTTTAAAATGAGGATGAAATACTTTGTGAACTCCTAGTAAGACAGGGAAGGGATATTTTCATGGCAATTGCACAGGGTGGGAAGACAAAGGACCTGGGTTCTAATCGTAGCTCTGTCACTTGCCTGCTGTAAGTCACGTATCTTCTCAATGCCTTGGATAGCCAAATCTGTAAAATGGGGATTCCCACTACCTCTCTCTCAGACTGTCAGCACCACCTGTGACAGGGACTGTATTCAAGCAAATTATCTTGCATCTATCCCAGGTCTTAGCACTGTGCTTGGCACATAGCAAGCACTTAACAAACAGCACAATTATTATAATTCTTTATACAGCTCAACACATAGTAAGCAAATCGTAAATATCAAGATTGTTATCCCTCAGGGAACAAAAATGAAAAGGAATACTTTTAACAATAATAATAATAATAATAATAATAATAGTGGTATTTGTTAAGTGCTTACTATGTGCACAGGACTCTTCTAAGTGCTGGGGGGATACAAGGTCATCAGGTTGTGCCGTATGGGGCTCACAGTTTTAATCCCAATTTTACAGATGAGGGAACTGAGGCACAGAGAAGTTAAGTTACTTGCCCAAAGTCACACAGCTGGCAAGCGGCATAGTCTGGATTCGAACCCATGACCTCTGACTCCCAAGCTCGAGCTCTTTACAGGGAGCCACGCTGCTTCTCTTGGTACTTTTACTTGGTACAGGAAGGAATTACATCATTCCTAAACTTGCTGCAGCTGTTGTTAAGGGTATCTGTTAAGCACTTCCTCTGTGCCGGGCACTGCGCTAAACGCTGGGATAGATACAACTTAATCAGGTTGGTCACAGCCCATGTCCCACGTGGGGCTCACAGTCTTAATTCCCATTTTACAGATGAGGGAACTGAGGCACAGAAAGGTTAAGCGACTTGTCCAACGTCACATAGCAAACAAGTGGCAGAGCTGGAATTAGAGAAGCAGCGTGGCGCAGTGGAAAGAGCACGGGCTTTGGAGTCAGGGCTCATGAGTTCGAATCCCAGCTCTGCTACTTGTCAGCTGTGTGACTGTGGGCAAGTCACTTAACTTCTCTGTGCCTCAGTTCCCTCATCTGTAAAATGGGGATTAAGACTGTGAGCCCCACGTGGGACAACCTGATTCCCCTGTGTTTACCCCAGCGCTTAGAACAGTGCTCTGCACATAGTAAGCGCTTAACAAATACCAACATTATTAGAAACAGGTCCTTCTGACTTCCAAGCCCGTGCTCTATCCACTTGGACACGTTGTTTTTGTAATTACCACTGTGAAGGCTGTGAGGCCCTAAGAAAGGGACACCAAGTGGAAAATCTAGTCCTATTGAAAAACAAAGAAGAAAAGGGGCATGCTTAAACATCTAGTAGAAAGCTTTCTATGAAGAAATTTATGGAGAGGGAGATGAACTAGCTGATGTCTAGCCTTTGGCAAAGTCTACGTTTTACACGATGAATTTCTTTGAAATAGTAACCATATGAGGGCTCTGCGTTCCTGGTGTCTGTCTGTAAATTGGAAAAACAACAAAAAATGGATTTTATAATATAAATGTCGGTTAAACTGTACTCGCGCTTATAACCACAGTGTCTCCCATAAAACAGGTAGAGTACACTATTCACGCTAATGAAAAGGAAAGGTTCATTTGGCCAAACTGTGCCGCCTTAACGGCTTGTTGGAAAAAAAAAACAAGAACTGTGTCCTATAAATACAATTTCAATTTTGTTTAGGCATCTCCCTAGAGAGGACAAAAAAACATTTCTTTGCATACTTCTTTTGTCCTTGGGAGTGGCTTTATTCAAAGAGCACAGTGTGTGTTAGAAAAGGGTCATTCCCAAGATCGGCAGTGGGTTCAACAATTACCGAGGTTCCCCATATTGCGCTTGAAGCTGTTGACAGATGCCTTTATTCATTTAACGGCTAGGCCCTTTTAATAAATAATAATAATAACTTTGTCCCAGAAAGTCCCCACTTCTAGGACCTTTCTCCTGTGTATAAGCTGAGCAGGAGGAGAAGTTGTTTAATGGAAAAGGAGGATTTCTGACTAAGGATGCTTAGTCCTTAGAAGAGCAGTGTGGCTTAATGGATAGAGTATCAGCCTGGAAGTCAGAAGGACCTGGCTTCTAATCTCACTCTGCCACATGTCTGCTGCGTGACCTTGGACAAATAACTTCACATCTCTGGGCCTCAGTCACCTCATCTGTAAAATGTCAATTAAGATTGAGCCCCACGTGGGACAGGGACTTTGTCCAACCTGAATGACCTATCTCTACCCCGGTGCTTAGAACGGTGCCTGGCACATAGTAAGCGCTTAACAAGTACCATAACTATTATTATTTTCATTATTCTTAAGTCTTAATGCTCCATACAAAAAAATAGAAACATATTCCCTGTCCACAATAAGCTTAGAGTCTAGAGGGGGAGGCAGACATTAATATAAATACATTTCAGACATATACATAAATGCCATAGGGCTGGGTGGGGGGATGAATAAAGGGAGCGAGTCAGGTTGATGCAGAAAGGAGGGGGAGAAGAGGAAAGGAGGGCTTAGTCAGGGTCTCTTGGAGGAGATGTGCCTTCAGTCAGGCTTTGAAGAAGGGAGAGGTGGCACAGCATGGCCAGTTATTTAATAATGTTGGTATTTGTTAAGCGCTTACTACGTGCAGAGAACGGTTCTAAGCGCTGGGTTAGATACAGGGTCATCAGGTTGTCCCACGTGAGGCTCACAGTCTTCATCCCCATTGTACAGATGAGGTAACTGAGGCCCAGAGAAGTGAAGTGACTCGCCCACAGTCACACAACTGACAAGTGGCAGAGCCGGGATTCAAACCCATGACCTCTGACTCCCAAGCTCGGGCTCTTTTCACTGAGCCACGCTGGTATTTGGCCCAGAGCACAGGCAGGGTCACGGCTGAGGAGCTTTCTGCTGTTTGTCTGCAGTGGCTCTTCCTGCCACACATCTTGTCTCAGGCGACCAGTCAACAAGACTTCCTCAGAACTCCTTATGTCCTCTAGCCTGGAATCTCCTTGTGCAACCCTATTGCAGTGTTCTCTCCCAACTGCTTAGTGCAGTGCTCAGCACACAGTTAAGTGCTCAATAAATACTCCCCCCACTGATTGACCTTAAAACTCCTTCCAAATTTTAGCCAGTAGGTTTTGGCTGGTAATAACCCAGAAAGGGTTTCCTTCAGCTGTGGTGGGCTAAAAGGGGCAAATCAGTTGGGTGGATTCCTTTAGTGTAGGAATCCATGGATCAGCCTGCTTACAAAAAGGTGGAGATAATAACAGTGGCACAATGCACTGAAATAAGCCCTGAAGAATGTTAAGCAGAATTTAAAAAAAATAATAAAGGTAATAATTGTGGCATTTTTTCAGCGCTTACTATGTGTACTATGTAATAAGTATTGGCGTGGATACAAGCAAATCGTGTTGTACACAATCTCTGTCTCACGAGGGGCTCGTAGTCTCACTCCCCGTTTTACAGATGAGTTTACTGAGGCCCAGAGAAGTTAAATGACTTGCCCAAGGTCACACAGCAGACGAGTGGCAGAGCCGGGATGAGAACTCATGCCCTTCTGACTCCCAGGCCCGTGCTCTGTCCGCTACGCCATGCTGCTTCTCACATTTGTTCCATGCCCAAAAGGAGGTTTCAGGCTAATGCTGGGAGCTTAAACTCCTCATTTCAAGCATTTAGGAGAAATTCCTGTTTGGAACCCAACCAATATTCAAAGAAAAATCAAAAACCGTGTACCGAGCTAATGGTTTCTGAGGGAGTGTTGTATACACATACAGTGATAGAATCTTGGGAGCCAACCAGGGAATCCGAGTTGATCGACAGATAGCACCCTAAACTCTCCATCGAAACCCAATTACTCCCTTGACTCCCTTTTTCACAGTCACCTTTAGAGTTCAGGCAGGTTGACAGACGATGAGGAGAGCAGCCTAGAATCTCCAGAACTCACAGGAGGCTGTCAGACCGAACTCCAGACCAACAAACGTCTGGAAAGAGAATGCCACCTTGCTATTAGAACCTCCCCGTCTTCCTTGGGCTGAACCAACTCCTTTTAGACTCGTCCCGAGATAGTAAAACAAATGTCATTACGAGAGGCAACGGGGCTACTTCTAATATCTTCTACTAGCCAATCTCCTTTTGGTTTGAATGCATTTGTTGACGAACACAGTTGCCCCTTGAGAGACTTGAGGGTTAGGGGATTTATTTGGAGATTTTTATCTGTCTTGGGCACAGAAGAGTCAGCTTTGCTTCATATTTTCCAGCACTGCAGATGCATGCCCTTTTCTCCTTGTTACAGGGAAGAAAAAAAATGAAAGAACTAAGAAGGGTGTCCTTTTTTATCAGATTCTGCAAAATTGATTTTTTTTTTCCTCCTGCCTTCTGCGCTATGTCATCACCACTTAGATCATTTCATATGGTACGTTATCCTACATCAAGAAGCATTCAAACTGAAAATTAACACGAACAATTCCTTTTCCCTCCCGAGGTCCCACATGAAATTATTTCCTCAAATTGATGCGAGCAAAGGATCCTCGAAGGGGACATTCAATCACTAATGAAGAGCGGGTGCGGAGAAGAACAGCAGGACAATGGTTAATCTCTGCATGCCAAAAACCTAGCCTTTGGTCCCACATGAAACTTTAATCAGAATTCCTCTACCTCGCTGACATTGTAAATTTGTACCACGCTAGTGATTTCTGATATGAAGAACCACCTTTCTGCATCTTGTGTGGCAACTCTTGTAATTCTTCTCCTTTTGGCCGAAAGATTTATCTGCTCTAGTTGTCTTCACCAGAGAAGGGAAAAATTAGATCGTCACCTTCTAATCTCAGTGAGCCTCACGTCGTCTAATTCAGCAACTGATTTAGCTTTTGTGGGAGATTTCTAACAAGGTTTCCTTATAACAGGAACTCCTTCCTCCCTGGGGAGTCTACTAAGCCCTTCCAAAAGTTTTACAAGGGTAGGAAATAGGCCACAGTGGTGGTGCATCTATTATGGGAATTACCCCCATTTCCAAAATTAGGAATTTAGGTTAAGTAGAAAACATGGGCAAATTACACATTCCTCTTCTTGATATTTTTCTATTCCTGGCTAATGGCATTCTGGCCTAAGATGAAATTCTATGTTAATTTTTGATGATAAGTAGCAGGTTTCATGTTCTCCCAGGCAATCTCTCTCTCTCTCTGTTCATCGTGCAGTTAGAAGTTAGCATTTGTAGGTTTTGTTGGAGTTTTTTAGGAGATTGCCACAATCCACAAAACTCAAGTGGCAAGCAATTCAACCCCATTACACAAATACGATCCCAAACTCTGTATCTTTTCATTCACCCAGGCATCAGTATTTATTGAGCACTTACTGAATGCAGTGGTCAGTTCCAGGCACTTGGAAGGAGACTATAAAAGTGTAAGAAACAATCTCTCTCTTCAGAGCTCTTAGAATCGCCTACATACCATTGCTGGGTTTTTCGTGATCTCCAAGGCCTGGCTGTTCTGATCACTACCACATTCAGAAACCCACGTGGAAACAAACTCTGCTGTCCAGTAACAGGTAGGAAACACAGGACTTGAAAGCAAGATATTGGTGAATAAGATATCCTAGTCCTAGTTTCATTCCCTTTTTGATCTATCTTAGCCTGTCCCTCCAAGGACACATGTTTTGTGGAGCACACTAGAACCACCTTTTTTCAAAATATTTTATTAGTGGATTGTTCCAGTCTGTTCTCAGCTGCTGGATGAATGTTCTCTGCTATTTTTTTTTTTTGGGGGGGGGGGGGGGGGGGGTGCTCTAACTGGTTACACTGAAGGTCTTAATACAGTGCCTAATGTCCATCTGACATTGCTCTGTACACAAGAAAGACTCAATAAATGTGACTGATTATCTATCTTTGGTACTGAATATGGGGATGCCATTAATGAATCAATCAATGCTATTTACTGAACATTTACCGTGCGCAGAGCCCTTTACTGAGTGCAGCGTGGCTCAGTGGAAGGAGCCCAGGCTTGGGAGTCAGAGGTCATGAGTTTGAATCCCAGTTCTGCCACTTGTCAGCTGTGTGACCGTGGCCAAGTCACTTCACTTCTCAGTGCCTCAGTTACCTCATCTGCCAAATGGGGTTTAACTGTGAGCCTCACGTGGGACAACCTGATTACCCTGCATCTCCCCCAGCGCTTGCAACAGTGCTCTGCCCATAGTAAGCACTTAACAAATATCAACATTATTATTATTGCTTGGGGGAGTACAATACAATAGAGTTGGTAGACAGAAATGATTAACCGATTAACAGAGATGGCAGAGTTATGAGAAATGGAGAGTTTATGTGGGAATTCTAGGCATAAAGAGACTCCAAACCAGAGACCAGGAGAAGGCAGGACTGGAGGAAGCAGGACTGAAGGAAGGACTGAGAAGCAGAGTGGCCTAGTGGAATGAGTACGGGCTTGGGAGTCAGAGATTATAGGTTATAATCCCGGCTCTGTCACTTGTCAGCTGTGGGCAAATCATTTTACTTCTCTGTGCCTCACTTACCCCATTTGTAAAATGGGGATTAAGTCTGAGAGTCCCACATGGGACAACCTGATTATCTTGTATCTAACTCTGCGCTTAGAACGGTGCTTGGCACATAGCGCTTAACAAATAGCGTTATTATTAATAGTATTATGATGATTATTCAGGGTAGGTAGCCACCCACCTAAGGGATGATGACACTTGGACTAACTTCCAGATGTGCCCAAAGGTTTGAGATGGCAAACACTTTGGAGGAGACAGACAGGAAGGGAACCACCAGCCCATAAGATTCTAGTTTTATACAGCGAATCCTGCTCAAAATTCTTCTCCCTCGCTGATGATCGAAATATCGTAACTATCGGTGATCAAAAGAATGCAGTAGGACACTGAGATTCAAGGCTCCCTCTCAGAACCTAAAAATAATCTTCACACATCTCCACGGCCGGGAAGCTCTTTATTTGCAGTGCCGATGTTCCCTTCTCCACCTCAGAAGGCCAAGACTTTTGTTCAGCGGTAACCCACGGAAAGACCTTTCATTCTGCTAGTGGCCCATGACCCCCAGACTCTGTCAGACCAGAGCCCCCAGGAACTACTAACAGAACTTCCCTTGCACTAGAAAGTGGCATACTGGAACCATTAATCTTCTATTCTAACCAGAGTCTTTGAAAAAAAAAAATCTGCCCTCTAAAAGGGCTTAATTGGACAAATGCACATGACATAGGTTATTTGATCTTCAGACTTTCAAAGGAATCACTGAAGTCCAAGCTAATTTTGATGTACTTAGCAGGGACAGAGGTTTCTGAATTCTGTTTGGGGTGGTTTTTTTTTTTTAACAGTATTTGTTCGCCGACTACTACGTGCCGGGCACTGTACCAAACGCTGGGATAGATACAAGCTATTCAGGTTGGACACAGACCCTGCCCCACAGAGGACTCACGGCCTTAATCCCGATTTTACAGACGAGGTAACTGAGGCACAGAGAAGTGAGGTGACTTGCCCAAGGTCATTGCGGGCGGGGAATGTGTCTGTTTATTGTTATACTGTAGTCCTCCAAGTGCTTAGTACAGTGTTTTGCCCACAGTAAGTGATCAACCAATACGACTGAATGAAGTGGCAGTGTCAGGATTAGAATCCAGGTCCTCTGACTCCTAAATGTGTGCCTTATCCATTAGGCCATGCTGCTGCTTCTTTTTGAGATATGGATTATCACCATTATTAATGATGATAATCCTGATAATGGTATTTGTTTTTTTGCTTAGTATGTGCCAAGCACTTTTCTAAGCACTAGGATAGATAGAAGGTCATCAGGGTGAGCCACGTGGGGCTCACAGTCTCATTCCCCATTTTACAGATGAGGTAACTGAGGCACAGAGGAGTTAATTGACTTGCCCTAGGTTACACAGCAGACAAGTAGCGGAGCAGGGACAAGAACTCACATCCTCTGACTCCAAAGCCCGCGCTCTTTCCACTAAGCCATGCTAGTTCCCTAAAAATCATGGTCTTTGTTAAGTGCTTACTATGTGCCAGGCACTCTACTGAGCGCTGGGGTGGATACAAGCAAATCAGGATGGACACAGTCCCCCCAGCCCCACATGGGGCTCACAGTCTCAATCCTCATTTTACAGGTGAGGAAACTGAGGCCCAAAGAAGCGAAGTGACTTGCCCAAGGTCACACAGGAGACAGGTGGCGGAGCTGGGATTAGAGCCCCTGACCTTCTGACTCCCAGACACCTGCTCTATCGTCTACGCCATGCTGCATCTCCTGCTGGCTCATTGCTAGCTTCCTGTTTGCCCCCAGGGAAAGACCACTCCAATTACAAGTTAAATATTTTGTATGTGATGATATCTGCAAATAATCAGGGCTGATGTTTCAGGTCATCTTCTATCTACCCCAGCAGCAAGGAAAATGTTTGGCATATACCAAGCGCGTCACATACATCACCATCATTATTATTATCAGTGGCTAAATCATAAGTGCGGCATTTTCTAGCCCTCAAAAATACCACCTCATTCTGGAGCCTCCATGTTCTGCTCAAGTAAGGCCAAAACAACTCCCAACCATGGCTTCCCACAAGCAAGGGGTGGAAAGGGATGAAATAGATCCCCAGGTATATCGTGAGCCGGGATTGTTCGATCGACACTCCTTCGTTTTTAATTCCACTGATCCAGGCGCCAAGTTGGCTGTCTCTCGGGATGGGCTCCGGTTCCCACTACGCTAGCTTTGAAATTGAATTTTAAAAAAGCTGACCCCTTCCCCTCCGCCATCCCGGAGAGGAAGAGGAAAATGTAAAGACTTAGTCGAATGGTGTTGTGCAGCTCGGCGGGCACTAACAAAGCTCTGCAGTTGCAAACCCATGCTGTAGTTCTCTCGCTCTAATGATAATAAAATCAAAGGAGGGATGGAAGAAGCATAGTGAAGAGCCAACTCGCCGAGGAAGTAAAGATGGAGCGTTTGCGTGAGAAGGAAAATGAGGGAGGCCTTTTGATATTGGCTTTTCCGTTGTTATTTTATTTCCCTAACGACCCCACCCGTGGTCCCGAAAGGCCGTCCTTTTTTTTGAAGGTCCTACCGGCCGTTCTAATTGGTATAAACGGTGAGGGAACTTCTAAAACCGAACTACTACTCCAACTAGCACCGTAACCTATACCTGACAACCTTGGTGCGGGGCATCCCAGCTGTGCGCAGCTTGTGAAGCCGCCGGGTAATATTTCAAAATCTAAGAGGACGATGGGAATTCGCCTCCCCTAATAATCTCTTCCGTTTGTGCAGGAAGGCCCCATGGGACAGAAAGAAATGGAAACATTCTCACTTTCCAAGTGTTCTACCATTTGATCAAAATGGCTTTTTTTATGAAGGTCTGTTAGATTGGATTTTTTTCATCAGTTGTAGGGGTTTCATCTAATTCACCAAATTTAGAGTCATTTTGCAGACATTAATGTCCACAGCATTTTTATAGCATTATCTGTAATTTATTTCTGTAGACGTCCTTCTCCCCCTCTAGACTGCGAGCTTCTTGTGGGCAGGGAATCTGCCTACAAACCCTGTTACGTGGCACTGCCCCAAGTGTTTAGTGCGGTGCTTTCGAGCAATCAATAAATATAATTAATTGATTTTGAATCTAAATGAACATATATCAGAGCAATAATATAGGGTTCTGAACCCTCTCGATCCCTGAAAACACGTACTGTTTGATCCTGCCGAAACTCTTCCTCTCAAAATCAGTAGAAACAGTGTTTTCTGCTTTTCCTTCATAGTTGAGGTAAGAATGTGGCAGAATTATATATAATAATTATGCTGGTATTTATTAAGCGCTTACTATGTGCAGAGCACTGTTCTAAGCGCTGGGTTAGATACGAGGTTATCAGACTGTCCCATGTGGGGCTCACAGTTTTAATCCCCATTTTACAGATGAGTTAAGTGAAGCACAGAGAAGTTAAGTGACTTGCCCAGAGTCACACAGGTGACAAGGGGCAGAGCCGGGATTGAAACCCACGACCTCTGACTCTCAAGTCTGGGCTCTTTCCACTAAACCATGCTGCTCCCCAATGAGAGACGGCATACAATTGAAATCTTTAAAAAAAGCATAATATTAATAATAATAATGTTGGGATTTGTTAAGCGCTTACTATGTGCCGAGCACTGTTCTACCGCTGGGGTAGATACAGGGTAATCAGGTCCCACGCGGGACTCAAAGTCTTAATCCCCATTTTCCAGCTGAGATAACTGAGGCACAGAGAAGTGAAGTGACTTGCCCACAGTCACACAGCTGACAAGCGGCGGAGCCGGGATTAGAACTCGCGACCTCTGACTTCTAAGCCCGTGCTCTTTCCACTGAGCCACGCTGCGTCTCTAAATAATGTTGGATTTGTTAAGCGCTTACTATGCCCCCAGCACTCTTCTAGGCGCTGGGGTAGATACAGGGTAATCAGCTTGTTCCACGTGGGACTCACACTTTTAATCCCCATTTTACAGAAGAGGTCACTGAAGCACTGAGAAGTTAAGTGACTCCCCAAAGTCACACAGCTGACAGGCGACGGAGCCGGGCCTAGGAAGGTAGATTTAAGAAATCCCACGGGCTCCCACATTTTGGCTGGGCCCACAGGTTGTTGGCAAATTTTGTCGGCCGCTTCACACTGGACCGCTACACTCCAAACACCAAGGCACCAGCTGAGATCAAAATCAAAATGGACTTCCCATTGGGTCAAAATAAACCCCTTTGATAAAACTGAACAGTACCCGCATCTATGGCACTAAAATCATCATTACTGGATTTGTTTTAATTCGGCAATCTTAGCGGACAATAAAGCCGGAAAAGAAAGAATATAATTTTCCCTTTGCACCACTGTAGCCCTTAAACGAGTTAGAAGTACTTGGAAAGCTAAATCATGTTTTGAAAAAGCTTTTCCCCGTAAGTGCTGTGTCTGAGGAACAGTACTGGATAATCTACTGGTCTCTCCTACGGAGGACTTAGCTATTAGTCTTAGTTAAGAGACGTCTTCTTCTTTTTTTTTTTTTTTTAAACGCTACTCAGGCTACTAAAATCATGGCATTGCTGTCACAGTAAATTGAAATCTCCATATCTACCCCACACAAAGTCAGCGTTACCTTTCCTTCAAGGGAACCACTTCATACATCAGCGAGGACTACAAAAAGCAGGAAGTATACTACGAAGAACTGATATGTAATAAAGGGATAATTGAAAAGGCACTTCTCCCGCTTCATTTCATCACTCACGGCAGCCTTTACTTGTTAAGTCTCAAGCTCTCTTGGGAAGTTAGCGGGCAGCGTAACTGTACTCTTGAGTGTCAAAACAACCACAGCAATGACTAACCTCCTCTATAAGGTTGGTAAATTATCGTAGAGTAGAAACTTTAATGAAAAAAAAAAAAAAACAGTTACACAACTGAATGATCACTTCTTCATATAAGAGCAAAAAATGCTCTCTTTCCAAGAGATGTTTCTCCTAAATAACGAGCAGCAAGGCCACGGAGGAGCGAGGATAAAAGGCTTGAAAATGAATGCGTGCTGCTTCTCATTTAGGAAAGGGACAAGTGAGATGCAAAATGCTGTCAGTAGGTTCATCCTACCATGATGACAAGAAAATATGAGGTGATCAACACAGGTGATGGACATTTCTCTTCAAGTCGATTTAGTTTGGTGACAGGAAGAATCAAGTCCATTAGATGCAGGGACCTGAAGAACAACTTCTACCCTGACTCCTCAACTAGGAAATCCAGCTTCCCTCTGTCAATGTATAAAGGGAGAAGGGGTGGGGAAGAAGCTGCTCTGAGGGGACATGGAAGACTCTCAAATCGAAGGAAAGCGGAGAGAAGGCACAAGGCTGGGTACAAATACAAAACAGGACGGAACAACGAGGAAAGGGGAGAGTTTCAGAGTAAGGAGGGGCCTGACAACGCACTCTCTGCTGCCGCCTGCCTAGTAATGATGCTGTTGGGTGAATTGTTTATTCAAGTATGGTGAGTCTCAACCTTTAATATGGATGCAAGACCTGGACCTATCTGAGAATACACTTTTTTTTTTTTTTAATGGTATTTGTTAAGTGAGAAGCAGCGTGGCTCAGTGGATAGAGCCCGGGCTTGGGAGTCAGAGGTCATGGGTTCGAATGCCGGCTCCATCGCCTGTCAGCTGTGTGACTTTAGGCAAGTCACTTCACTTCTCAGTGCTTCAGTTACCTCATCTGTAAAATGGGGATGAAGACTGTGAGCCTCACGTGGGACAATCTGATTACCTTGTATCTACCCCAGCGCTTA
The DNA here is from genome assembly GCF_004115215.2 of Ornithorhynchus anatinus. Lineage (NCBI taxonomy): Eukaryota > Metazoa > Chordata > Mammalia > Monotremata > Ornithorhynchidae > Ornithorhynchus > Ornithorhynchus anatinus. The sequence goes on along the minus strand of NC_041733.1, from coordinate 6,103,718 downwards.
GAACAGTGCTCTGCACATAATAAGCACGTAACAAATACCAACACTGTTGTCATTATTATTAAATTCAGGTCTGCCAGTTGTTTGCTGTGTGACCTCGGTTAAGCCACTTGACTGCTCTGTGACTCAATTTTCACATCTATAAAATGGGTTTCAGTACCTGTTCTCACTCCATCTTGGACTGTGAGCCCCAACTCTTAAGGTCTTACTATGCTCCAGGTGCTCCTGAGCACTGGGGTAGACGCAAGGTATTCCGGGTGGACACAATCCATGTTCTACATGGAGCTCACCGTTTTAATCCCTCTTTGACTGATAAGGTAAATGAGGTAGAGAGAAATTCAGTGACTTGCCCAAAGTCACCCAGCAGTCAAATGGCAGAGACAGCCTTATGAGAACCCGGGTCCTTCACGGTCCCAAGCCCGGACTCTATCCACTAGGCCATACTGCTTCTCTTCCTGTTGCTCGTACATTTTCAGAAGCATCAGGTTCAAGCAGGAGTATAAACAAGAGGTTCTGTAAAGGTCAACCTCGCAATTCATCAGCAGTATTGATTGAGCACCACTTGAGTGCTCACTTAGCATTTCTGACCTTACTCCCTAAACGCTAAGGTTCTCATCCCACCCCTAACCAGACAGCACTTTTGTACATATTTTTATGCTTCCCCAATATGTAATTTAATGTCAGTCTTCCTGACGTTAAAACTCCACATGGGCAGAAAACTGTTTACTTCATTGTACTCTCCTGCACAGAATAATCTGCGGCAATATGTGGAGCGTGCTTAAGTAGAAGCTTTGCAAAGACCAGAAAAACAAGAGCCAGTCTCAAAAAGGTCTTCCCTGACTAAGCCCTCCTTTCTTCTTCTGTCTCTCCCTTCTGCGTCATCCCGACTTGCTCCCTTCATTCATGGCCCTTCAGTTCCACAGCACCTATGAACATATCTGTAATATTTATTTTTATTAATGTCTGTCTTCCCCTCTAGACTGTAAGCTTGTTGTTGGAGGGAATGTGTCTGTTTATTGTTGCATTGGACCCTTCCAAGCAGTTAGTGCAGTTCTCTACATACAGTAAGCACTCAATAAATACAACTGAATACTGGACAAATAAACCGAAAAACCCAGTCCACAGAAGGAACCATTTTTCCATCATGCTCATACCATGGGACCGGCTTTCGGGTAAGCACAGGACTTCTCAGTCGAATGCTCATACCTGGTCACTATCTTCCTGCCAAGAGCATCTTCAAAAACAGTCAGCTCCTTCTATATATTTACAAATACTTGATTTTACACATATACAAGTTTTTCTTTTAGCACCTATTGTTCACTGTCCTAGATGATGTGGCTGAGAAGAAAGGCGCCCTGTTCATGGTACAGATCTTTCAGTGCTTTTCAGATGCCTAAAGAAAAAAAAAAAAAATGTTCAATTTATGCTCATAAATCAATACATGAAATTAGAGAGAGAGAGAGAGAGAGCATATGAGTGTGTGTGTTTGTGTGTGGTGTTTCTAGCTCCACTGAAAACCTGATCTAAACGAGAACAACACTTCCCTGTCTATCTCTGTGGATTATGTGTGGTCAGCAAGAGTAGAAGGGATCTTCAGAAACACATACACATGATATGGTCACACTGACATTTTGGAAAGAAAGAAGAAAATTTAAGCATCAAGTCACTTTCTAGAACACAGAGGAACATTTTTTCTTTAATATAATGAATTACTCAATTTTCTCTTCTTAAAGTTGGAGGTGATGATTATTTTTTTAAGATGGCATTTGTTAAGCACTTACTATGTGCCAAGCACTGTACTAAGGACTGGGGAAAGTACAGCATAATCAGGTGGGACACAACCCCTGTCCCACATGTGAGTTGGAGTCTAAGGGGGCCCAATGGGCCCCACCCCCTACGCCACCAATCTCATGTCTCAGGGACCTGGCCCCATACTTCAAGAATAAAACTGAAAGCGTTAAGACGGATCTTTTTAAAGTCTCCCCGGCTCTTCCGGCCCCTCATTTAGCAAGAATCAGTCCATCAATCAATGTTATTTATTGAGCACTTACTTCGTGCGGGGCATTGTACTAAGCACAATAAAGTAGACTTGCTAAATACGTTTCCTGCCCACAACGAGTTTATAATCCAAAGGGAAACGGAAACAAAAAGTTCAAATACCATATCCAAAGCTGTGGAATTGTCCACGGCAGAGGCAGGATGTCGCCTGACGATCCTAGACTTTTGTTCCCAGAACTGCCCCAATCTTTTCCTGTCAGATCTTCCCTTCATCCTTTCACTCTTCCACCACCATTCCCCTTCTTCCCCTCATCTCATCTTTCTTCTCTCTCATAAAGGGGAGCACAATGAGGGCTTAACCCTATCACCCAGTTTCATTCCTTCAGCTACTCCTTAACAGACCAAAGGAATCAAGTGAATTGCTGAGGCCTTGCAGGCAAGGGTCTCACTGCCAATTATCTGAGTAACCCCTATCGACTTCTACACATTAGGGATGTGAAGGCATAGTTACAACTTGGGAACCTGACAAAGGTTTTTTGGGGGAGTTTGGAATGCTTTAAAAGAAGATTTGAAAGCAAAATTTTCAGTTGCACGATGCACCCTCTGGTGGTCCAGAGCAGCATTTTTCAATCCACTCCTCAGAGAAAGAGAAAACTGCCAAACCTGACTCTTCTTCAGCATTTCTCCTCAGCTCCCTGAAATTCTCTGTTCCTGACCAGTGCCGGCATACCAAACTGTCTTCCTATAACCGGGAGCCGGTGGGAGTGGAGTGGAAACTTTGGCGAGCTATATTTGATGGGGAAAAATAAGTTAAAACTATTTGGAGAAGGAGAATAATAATAATAATTAATAATGATGGTGTTTGTTAAGCGCTTAACTATGTGCCAGGCACTGTACTAAGCGCTGGGGTGGATATAAGCAGATTGGGTGGGACACAGTCCCTGTCCCACGTCGGGCTCACAGTCTCAAATCCCCAATTTGCAGATGAGGGATCTGAGGCCCAGAGAAGTGAAGTGACTTGCCCGAAGTCACACAGCTGACGAGTGGCGGAGTCGGGATTCGAACCCATGACCTCTGACTCCCAAGCCCGGGCTCTTGCCACTGAACCACGCTGCTTCTCAAGTAAAGAGAGGTAAATTGACTGAAGGGAAATGAGGCTTTCGGAAGCTCAGGCTTCAAGTGGACTTCGCATGCACTCGGCCTCACATTGATATTTGACTGTTAGTGGGGATGACAGAGGAAAGCGGCGGTGCATGTTCGATTCTCTATTTAGTTCTCCCAGGGACACGCTGCAGAGCTCGGGGAAATTTTCTCCATCTCTTTGAGCCTCATTTTCTCGGAATAAAATACAGACCCCAAGACCTGCCACCTGCCTACACCACAGGTGTGTGTGTGTGAATGACTTGGCAAAGATATGTCAGATTCAGTCTCCACGTCCTCGGTAGAAAAGGCTCCAGAGGAGGAGAGGATCACCATTCAAATTTCATCAGTGACACTGGTATCCACCGCTATTTTGCTTGGGCTAGAGATGCCACTTTTTATCAGAAGAAATAAGTTATCATTTACCAAGACAAGACTGGTCATCACCCACCGTAGCTAATACTGAACAGGCAGAGGCCTGAGCAGGGAGAGCCCAGTTTGCCCAAATCTAATGATAATGATTATGTAGGTATTTAAGTGCTTACTATGTGCAAAGCACCGTTCTAAGCATTGGGGGGATCCAAGGTGAACAGGTTGTCCCTCATGGGGCTCACAGTCTTCATTCCCATTTTACAGATGAGGTACCTGAGGCATAGAGAAGTTAAGTGGTTTGCCGAGGTCATAGAGCAGACAAGTGGCGGAGCCGGGATTAGGACCCGTCACCTCTGACTCCCAAACTGTAAAATGGGGATTAAGACTGTGACCCTAATGTCGGACGACCTGATTACCCTGTATCTCCCCCAGCGCTTAGAACTGTGCTCTGCACATAGTAAGCGCTTAACAGATACCAACATTATTATTATTATTATCAATGTGATAGGGTGCCCAAATCCCCAGGACCATTGTTTCTGAGGGATTTGTTTCTTCAATTTGTGCCTTTCCACGAGAACAGAATTGATCTAATCCACTCATCCGGTCTCTCCAAGTCATGAAGCATGGCAATCACGTTAAATTAATTTCCGAGATTTGAAAATCCCCCAAATATATTTTTTTCTTAAAAAATGTAGGCAATTTGCCATTTTTTAGAATTAAAATTTATTTATTTTGACTTGCCACATTCTTCAGAATAGTTCCAAGCCTACTGGAATCATGACCTGGTTATGTCTGCAGGTTAAAAATACCTACGGAGAATATCTTGTTCCTGACTTGCACCTGGTCCCTGAATATTGGCGTGCTTATGGAGGGAAAAAAAACCAATAACCTATCTACATGTGCTGCTCCCGTAGCAGAGGGCAATGTATTTTATCTCAAAATGGCTAAAGCTGATGTGTGAGGTGGGAATGGTAGGGGGAGGGAAGGCGACAAGAGGATTGACTCCATCTTGCCTTCACTGTTGGTAGAGGAGGATTGAACGAGCAAAAACACGCTGAGATTGAACGACGCAATGTATTTTATTTCAAAATGGATAAAAGTGCAGTCTGAGCTGGGAATGGTTGGGGAGGGAAGGAGACAAGAGGACTAGCTCCATTCTGTCACCACTTTTAGTAGTGGCTGACTGAATGCACGGAAACGTGCTAAGATTAAACAAAGCACCCATATCCTTTCTACAAGCTCCGGCAGCCCTAGAGGATTCTGAGTTCTCAATGAAGATGCATTTTCTTGCAGCAATTTGGGAAAAAAAAAAATTCAGTTAGTCGAACTGGAGAGACCCACGCCTGGCTGCGTTTTCCTCCCGATTTTCCCCTTTCCTGTGCAGAATGACTTCCCTCAAAACGGCCCAAGCTTGAGGAGGTGGGCTCCTGCCTCGCTGTTGCTTTATGAATCGTGTGGCACGCTGCTTACTCCTCAGTGGGAGGATCGGCAAAGAGGCAGGAGATGGAGCATCTGGCCCATAACAGTTAAGTGTTGTGGTGGGAAGGAAAGCCTTGGGCAGGAACATAAAAATTATAACCCAGCCCAGACTAACTTTACTGCCGAAAAGAAGCTTCCACACTCAGCTCCATCCCTTGCCAGCGGAGGGAGGCTGCCGACCACTGTGCATTCACACGATAAACGAGTTCATCAAACGACAAGTCGGTTCAAATTGATCGCGTCTGGCGTGATGACGGGAAAGGTACCCGGTGAGGAAAAACTCACAAAGGAGAGCTTGATTATCCTGAATTCTGGTGGGCGGGTAAAGTTTAGCTCAGAAGACAGGGGAGCGGCCAGAGAAACATAAATGCACATTGTATGTGAAGATTGGCCACCCCTCTCAGAATCCCTCAACTTTCCTGTTCTTCCAAAAAAGGCAGAATGGGACTGAGCGAGTACAAATTCACTGCTTACCACACTAGTGCCGGGGCACGGCCTAGTGGATAGACCACCGGCCTGGGAGTCAGAAGGTCATAGATTCTAATACCGGCTCTTCCACTTGTCTGCTGTGTGACCTTGGGCAAGTCACTTCACTTGTCTGTGTCTCAGTTCTCTCTTCTGTACAATGGGGATTAAGAGTGTGAGCTCTACATGGGACAGGGACTGTGTCCAACCTGATTATCTTGAGTCTACTCCAGAGCATGGCACATAGCAAGTGTTTAAAAATACCATGATTACAATTATTATCATTAGGAAACAAAAGTCCTATTCCTTGATCCTGACCCCTTGCCAGATCAGGTTCTGGAAGAAATGGGTCCAAGGACCACAACATCCAGGATTTGGGTGGTGGAAGTATAATAATGTTGGTTACTATGTTCAGAGCACTGTTCTAAGGGCTGGGGTAGATACAGAGTAATCAGGGTGTCCCACGTGAGGCTCACAGTCTTCATCCCCAATTTACAGATGAGGGAACTGAGGCACAAAGAAGTAAAGTGACTTGCCCACAGTCACACAGCTGACAAGTGGCAGAGCCGGGATTAGAACCCATGACCTCTGACTCCCAAGACCGGGCTCTTTCCACTGAGCCATGATTTCAAGTATGACAGACGAATGAGTGTTTCTGCTCTTTAAGCTCTGTCCCTGTGATTCGGCATGGGACTTCAAAATTGTAGGCTAATTTGGGGCTACCTGACACAGTTCTTTGACTTATGCCTGTTATCATTGTTAATAAATAATTTACATATCTCAACGGTACTTACAGAGCACGAACTCTGCGTGGACTCCTCTACCAAGCTCTTGAGAGAATACAATAGAGTAGGTAGACATCGTTCCTGATCATGAGGAATTTACAGATTTTTGGGGAGACAAACAGTGAACTAAATTACAGATGGATATGCATATATAAGTTCTGTGGGGTACATAAATGCTCTGCTTCACCTCATTACAATGTAAGCTCCTTGAGTTTGAGACACGCACGACTTCCTTTTGTTACACTTCTTGAAAACTCGGTACAAACTTTGTACTGAGAAGCTGCTTGTCCCCCCTTAGACTGTGAGCCCCATGCAGGAGAGCGACTGTGTTTGCCCTCATTAAATCGTATCTATCCCAGCACTCAGAACAGTATTTGACACATAGTGAGCACTTAAATACCATAAACAATAAAAACAAATATCCTTGATTGACATTGGCTGCCGCTTGGGTGACAAGAGGTGAGATGTAAACGGCATGACTCTAGGTCACTCTTGATTTCCCCTGTCTCCAAAACAGATTCTCCTTACAGCAAATATTCTAACCAGAACAGATACCACCCAAGTCATGTGTTTTCCCTGAAATCCCGGGTCTACTCATGAACATAACACTCTTAGCTATCTAGACTCTTCTGGACTGACTGCCAAAATCAGAGGGAATTTCCCCCATTCCAGTTCTCCGACACCGACTTCAATCCCGGATCGTTTCCAAGACTACTCGAGTGAACCGAAGGTGAGATGGGCATTTGATTCCCTAACAATGAGAGAAAGAAATACTTCTGGGTCCGGGAATTGTGCCCTCTTGGCAGGGGCTATAAAATGGAGTAAACAGCTTGATTCCACTTCTGGCCCCTCTCCAGCCCCAAGGAATCTGGCAAACTGGTTGCATCTATAATAAGCTCTGCCACCCCAAAAAGTGTCATGGAAAATTAATGGTGTACCTCCTTCATTGCCCATCCCTTGGGTGAGTGAGGAGCATAATAATAACCATGGTATTTGTGAAGCATTTATTATGTGCCTGGCACTGTACTAAATGCTGGAGTAGAACCAAGCTAATTGGGTTGGGCACAGTTCCTGTCCCACATGGGGCTCTCCGTCTTAGTCCCCGTTTTACAGATGAGGTCACCGAGGCACAACAGGCATGTGGCAGAAGTGGGATTAGAACTCAGATCCTTCTGACTTCCTGGGCTTTTCTCTATTCACTAGACCGTGCTGTGGGGGTGCCTGAGTGGAATGGAAGAGGGGACAGAACCACAGCCTTTTCCTAAACAAAGCTAACTAGAGATAAATTCCTAAACTCCACTTGGAAGAATCAATCATATTTATTGAGCACTTAGTGTGTGCAGAACACTGTACTAAGCGCTTGGAAGAGTACAGTATAACAGCATTGGTAGACACTTGCCCTGCCCACAGCGAGTTTATAGTCTAGACGAAGTCCCCAAAACTGGATATGTCAAATATTGGGGGAAAAAAAAGGGGGAATTATATAGACAAAGCATGGTACAAAAGTGAGGAATCTCTTTTCTTTCAATAATGTGGGGTTTGACACATTTCAGGGCTTAATGATCAGGTGGCAGTGATGATGTTGAGGGAACACCATATTTTGCTTTACTTCCTTAGCCCACAGATAACTTCTTCAACCCTAGTCCAGTTCAGAGGACGGTCAGGATTTCTGCCATGCCAAGAGGGAATGTCATCTCAATCTAGGATAATTCAAATTCCTAGCGATTGCCCTCCATTGACTTTAATTACCCAGTGTAATTCACAGAACATTAGTTCAAAGTAATAAAGTCATCAACATTTCTGGGTTTCTAAACTTGGAAATGGTTTTAATTCTTTTTTTTTTTTTTTTTTTTTTTTTTGGTTTTCAATGCCCCTATCTTGGCAGATAAGACCATTTGCTCTTACAAAGGGCTTTCACTCTGAGTTCTTGGGAGAATAGACTCTGCTGTTTGCTTTGCCTAAGAACTAAGATGGAGGAGGAAAAAGACTGAGGCATTTCTCTACTCAAAGAGTTACCACGGGGAAATTGTTGGGGCCACAACTGGAGGAGATGGATAACCATCTAGCTACGTGGTCTTTTTCTCCACCTTCCTCTCCATTCATTCATTCAATCATATTTACTGAGCGTACTGTGTGCAGAGCAGTGTACTAAATGCTTGGGAGAGTACAATATAACAATAACCAGATATGTTCCTTTCCCACAACAAGCTTACAGTTTAGAGGTGTAGGCAGACACTAATATAAATAAATAAATTACAGATATGTACATAAGTGCTTTGGGGCTGGGGCATGGAGTGAATGAATAAAGTGAGCAAGCCAGGGTGACACAGAAGGGAGCGGGAGAAGAGGAAATGAGGGCTTTGTTGGGGAAGGCCTCTTGGAGAAGATGTGCCTTCAATAAGACTTTGAAGCAAGGGGGAGAAACTGTCAGATTTGAGCAGGGAGGGTATTCCAGGCCAGAGTCAGGACATGGGCAAGGGATTGGTCGGTGAGAAAGGCAAGATTGAAGTACAGTGAGTAGGTTGGCATTAGGAGAAAATGTGTGGGCTGGATTTTATTGGGAAGTTATGGTAGCCAAGGCGATCGAGTGCCGTAAAGCCTCTGGTAATGAATTTGCAGTGGAAGTAGAAGGGCAACTACTGGACATTCTTAAGGAATGGTGAAACATGAGCTGAATAGTTTTGTAGAAAAATGATCTGGGCAACAGATAAAAATATGGACTGGAGTGGGGAGAGACAGAAGGCAGGGAGGTCAGCCCGGAGGCTGATGATTATTTAAGGTGGGAAGTATTCATGGGGTAGTTGGGGGGAGTGGAAAGGGCAGATTCTCGTTATGTCGTGAAGGTTCAAATAATATGATTTGGTGACAGATTGAACATGAGGGTTGAATGAGATAGAGGAGTCAGAGATAACGCCAAGGTTATGCGCTTGTGAGGACTGTGCTCCTTCTACAGGGATGAGAAATTGAGGGGAGGACAGGGTTTGGGTGGGAACATGAGGAGTTCTGCTATGGACACGTTAAGTTTGAGGTGTTGGTAGGACATCCAGGTAGAGATGTCCTTAAGGCAGGAGGAAATGCAAGACTGCAGAGAGGGAGAGAAGGGCTGGAGATGTCGATTTGGGAGTCATTTGCATAGAATTAGGTGCTGAAGCCATAGGAGTGAATGAGGTCTCCATGGGAGTAGGTTCAGATGGAGAATAGAAGGGGACTTAGACCTGAGCCTCGAGTGACTCCCATGGTTAGGGGTTGAGAGGCAGAGGAGGGAAAAGTAGAGGCCAAAGAGACTGAGAACAAATGGCCAGAGAGATAGGAGAAACGGGAGAGGACAGTGTCAGTGAAGTCAAGATTGGAAAGTTGTTTCCAGGAGAAGAGGGTGGTCAACAGTGTCGCAGGCAGCTGAGAGGTTGAGGGTGATTAGGATGGAATAGAGATGGTTGGATTTGGCAAGAAGGAGACGGCAGTTTCTGTGGAGTGAAGGGGGTGGAAGCCAGATTGGAGGGGATCAAGGAGAGGATTGGAGAAGAGAAAGCAGAAGCAGCGGATGTAGACAAACTCACTCACGGAGTTCGGAGAGGAATGGTAGGAGGGAGATAGGGAGATAACTGGAGGGAGCCGTGAGGTCAAAGGAGATTTTTTTTTTTTTTTTTTTTTTTTTTTTAGGATAGCATGTTTGATACCGGGGGGAAGAAACCATTGTAGAGTGAACAACCCAAGATGCCAGTCAGGGAAGAGGAAAGCATTTTGATAAGGTTCAAAGGGATGGGGTCAGAGGTGCAGATGGAGGGGGTAGATTTTTGACAGGGGCGGGGAGATCATTTCTTGAGATACTGCTGAGAAAATGTTGACGAAGAGTCAGGAGGTGGGGGGGGCCTGGAGAAGAGCAAGGGAGATTTTAGGGAGATGATGCCTGAAGGGGACCATATAAGACACTTCTGGCCCCACAGACAGAAGCAGCATGGCCTCGCTTAAAGAGCACAGGCCTGGGGGTCAGAGGACCTGGCTTCTAATCCTGTCTCTGCCATATGTCTGCTGGGTGACCTTGGGCAAGTCATTTCATTTATTTGTGCCTCATTTACCTCATCTGTAAAATGGGGATTCGATGCCTATTCTCCCTCAACTTAAACTGTGATCCCTTTATGGATGGGGACTGGGTTCATCCTGATTCGGCTGTATCTACAACAACGCTTAGTGTAGTGTTTGGCACCTTGTAAGCACCTATCAAGTCCCATAATGATTATTATAAGAGAAGTAAAGTTATTATTTCTCTACACAAAGATCTCATGTCAAAAGCACCACGCCTTAGACTACGTGAACCGTTTCTTTCGGGTGCCGTCACGAAAATCTCAAGTCCCGAGCTTTCTCTTCACCGTGCCGTTAACACGTTCTGGCATTATTAATGGCTTCCTTATGGAATCACAGTGAAAACTGAAAGCTCGACTGTCTAGGCTTCAGAATTTATATTTCAGAATTACTTAGCAAGGACGAAAACAAATTTAAACATTTCTGTGTCCAGCAATACCACCACCCAGTTGTGTTTGGAACTTGTCAGGGATGATAAATGAGGCTGTCTCGGGAAAATGGGCGTGGAGTAAAATTGTCTGTGGTCCTTTATTACCAGATTTGCTAGGAAGGCATGGACAGTTATCAGACCCATCACCTTTGCTGTAAGACCAGGTGAAACCCACAAAGAATGTAGCGTTCTCCATTTCCTGTTTTTTTTGGGTTTTTTTTTTTTTCCACGAAGTCCTTTCTTCTCCCACATAGAGCCCTGTCTCCAGGCGTACCCTCCTGGTAGCGTTCAAGGTGGTCGCCTGCTTTGCTCTCTCAATTTGCTTCCTTCTAGACTTGGGTTAATTGTAATGGTGATGCCTGTTCAGGAGATCACTTTCTCTTTCGCACCCCAATGCTGGGCATCGCCAGTACAACTCAGACAGAACACCTAAATCTTTTAGGATAAAGGTGAGTAACAGGGAGACAGTGTTGCCTAGTGGAAAGAACATGAAACTGGGAGTCAGGAGATTTGGGTTTCACTCCTACCAACTGTAGGATCATGGACAAGGCTCAGTTTTTTTCATCTGTAAAACAAGGGTAAAATAGATTCTTAACCACACATGGGATAGGCACTATTTTCGATCTGATATCTTGCTTATACCCCAGACTTTGGCACACGATTAGTGCTTAATCGATGCCAGTACGGTTATTATTACGGTTATGATTCAGGTTATCATCCTGAACCTATGATCTCAGTCAGTGTGAGGGGTCTCTTAGGTTAGAGCTGAGCCTGCAAGGTTAGAAGATTAAAGAAGCAGAAGCAATATGACCTAGTGGAAAGAGCACAGGCTTGGGAGTCAGAGGACCTGGGTTCTAATCCCACATCTGTCGCAGGTCTGCTGGACGACCTTGAACAAGTCACTTGACTCTTCTGTGCCTCAGTTCCTTCATATGCAAAATGGGGATTCATTACCTGTTCTCCCTCCTATTTAGATTGTGAGCCCCATATGAGAACCCAATTAGCTTGTCTTCACTCTAGTGCTTAAAACAGTGCTCGACTTATAGTAAGCACTTAAATACCACAAAATGAAAATTAAAGCTGACTCACCACAGGGTTGCAAAGGAAATTTTTCCCAATAATTTCACTGCTGCCATTAAAAGAAACTCTTCCAGTAATACCCAGGGCTCATTTTTACTTATTTCTAAGGATCGGATTTTCCTCCCCCAATTAAATGTATGTTTCTATTTTATATTAGATCAGCATTTCTTATATTCAGTGCTAAGTAGATTTACTTTTTACCATTTCCCAAATATTGGGTTTCACAGTACTTTTTAAACAGCCTGCCCCTGGATACTCTGATTGGGTGTGAGTTTCAGTGCCTCAGAAAGGTGCACGAAATAACGTGAAACTCTCATGGCCTGAGCCATGCTTATCAGTTCTACTGGTCAAAAAACTCACAGCCTGAAAACGGCACCCATTTCATTACAGCTTTATCAAAAAGGAAGGAAAGAATTAGTGCTTGGATTCAACCTAGAGTTGTACAGTCTTCTTGCATTGTAAAATGTACAGAATGCACAAACCATGCCATATAATGATGATGGATTTTGATTAAAATGTGAAAATAAATGTGAAGATTAACATACCAAAAAATAAGTCATTATAGGAGAGTTGATCAACGTGAAGAATCCTAGGCATACCTGAAGACTCATCACCCGGCGCAACAAACTGATGAACAAAAGATAAAAATTGTTCGGGCTAAATCCCTGAAATTAGTAGATGGGCTGTGGATTGAGCATTGACATAAAACATAAAATACACAGGAGGAACTTACTGGTATGTAATCCTAATATCACCTCATTCTGTTAGTTTCAGAAATCTTAGTTTCTGAGTGCTTACTGTGGGCAAAGCAATATACAAACCACTTGGGAGAGAACAATACAAGATAGTTGATAGACACGCTTTCTGTCCACAGGAAGCTTACCGTCTAGAAGGGGAGCAGTAAGTAATATCAGCAAATAAATTACGGATATGTAGACGTAAAGGCTGTGGGGATGAGAGTGGGGTGAATAAACGGTATGAATCAAAGTGAGAGGAAATACAGGGAGTGGGAGAAGAGGAAATGAGGGATTGTAGTCAATAATGAATCCTAGAATAGATTAGAATAAACAAAAATAACAGCGATGAAAATGACAATAGTATTGGTCTTTAAGAAACACTTAACAATGCCATGGTATCGGTCTAAGCACTGGGGTAAGTACAAAGTAATATGAGGCAACACAATTCTTGCTTCACAAAGGATTTGGAAGGTAAGATGAAGGGAGAACAGCCAATTTAGTCCTATTTTACAGATGAGGAAACTGAGACAGAGACGTGTAGTGACCTGCCCAAGGTCACATAGCATTTCAGTGACAGAGTTGAGATTAGACCCCAGAACTTCTGACTCCCAATCCCGTGACCTTCCCACTGGGCCACACCGTTTCTCCTGCAGCGGGGATTAAATGTGAATTTTCTCCATGTTTTCGGATCACAGATCTGCTCTGCTGGTGAAACACATAGGATGAAAGTCGGTGGAAAGCGTTTTTTTGCCATGAGCTGAGGCCCCATGACATCTTACCCTGTGTGGAAAGGTCTGGGAGTAAGCTATTAACTTCCCATGCATAGTGACCTTTATCAGGGATGTAATCTTCAAAGAGGAAGAGTATTGGGAAAAGGAAGGAAGTGGGCGGGGGAGAAAGAAGATGGGGTGAGGAGAGCGCGAATGAGCTCATAAAAATTTTTTCTGACTAATAGTAGAGCAACTAAATAGAACGGGACATATGGTAAAAAGAATTTATCTACCTCACGTTGGAGTAAAATGCATCTCACGCAGGTGTAAATTATATTGTCTCTGAAGTTCTGGCTCTCCAAGACATTTTTATTAGAACATTAAAAGGAAAATTTGCATTTTAATATAGTTATAAAAATTTCCTTTCAAAGCAGCAGGGGATTGTTGCCATTCCCAGGAGAGAGGATGGTGAGGAGAGAGGCACCCTAAGGAAGGGTGACAGGCTGGGTTTGGGACTTCGTCCATTACACACCGAACACCTTCGAGGCGTGGACCAGGCCTACCACTGTTTCTGAAGCCAATACAACGGTGGAAAATTTCTGCACAGATCCGTCCTAGGCAAACATTATGTGACATCAGCTGTAGAGAAGCAGCATAGTGAAGTGGATAGAGCACGGGCCTGGGAGTCTCAAGGTCAAAGGTTCTAATCCCGGCTCTGCCACTTGTCTGCTGTGCGACCTTGGACAAATCACTTCACTTCTCTGGGCCTCGGGTACCTCATCTATAAAACGGAGATTGAGACTGGGAGCCCCACGTGGGACAGGGACGGGGCCCAACCCAATTTGCTTGGAGCCGTCCCAGCACTTAGTAGAGTGCCTGGCGCACAGTAGGAGCTTAACAAATACCATAATTATGATTATCATTATTATCAGCTACTCATTAATGGGGAGACCCAACACTTGGGAACCACACCCCAGGAGTTTTTCCTAATACATTGTTGGTATTAGTTAAGCACTTACTATGTGCCAAGCACTGTTCTAAGCGCTGGGGGAGATACAAGGTAATCAGATTGTCCCACGTAGGACTCACAGTCTTCATCCCCATTTTACAGATGACGTAACTGAGGCACAGAGAACTTAAGTGACTTGCCCAGGGTCACACAACTAACAAGCGGCAGAGATGGGATTAGAACCCATGACCTCGGACTCCTAAGCCCGGGCTCTTTCCACTGAGCCACGTTGCTCTCTACTAGAAACAGGAGTTACCGAGTGACTACCGAAGGCGACGCACTGTGCTAAAGGCTAGGGGAGATACGAGAGAAGCTGCCCCTTACCCAGAGGAGCTGACGCTTTCCTCTCAACCTGGCCTCCCAGAGAACCCACCTAACAGTAGAACACCTAAGGATGAGAGAGTTGACAGTTGAGGTTTCCTAATCTTCAATCAATCATTAAGTCTTTGGGATTTATTGAGCATTTATTATATGCAGACCAGCAGTGCATGAAAGGCAAATCTGAGCCCACTTAAGGCGAAGCAGCGTGGCTCAGAGGAAAGAGCCCGGGCTCGGGAGGCAGAGGTCACGGATTCTAATCCCGGCTCCGCCACCTGTCAGCTGGGTGACTTTGGGCAAGTCACTTCACTTCTCTGGGCTTCAGTTACCTCATCTGTCAAATGGGGATTAAGACTGTGAGCCCCATGCGGGACAACCTGATCACCTTGTATCCCCCCCAGCGCTTAGAAGAGTTTCTGCACATAGTAAGCACTTAACAATTACCATTATTACACATAGTAAGCACTTAACAATTACCATTACCATTATTATTATTATTATTATTATTACTTGGGGGAGATGTGAAACTCCTCTCTAAGATGACACCCCATAAATACTAAGGCCACCAAAACTGTCCATCTCTCACGTGGACATGACGGGAACTGAGCAGTCTATCAGGAATGCCCATTGTTGGGCAGGGATTGTCTCCATTTGTTGCTGAATTGTACATTCCAAGTGCTTAGTACAATACTCTGCACACAGTACATGCTCAATAAATAGGAAGGAAGGAAGGAAGGAAGGAAGGAAGGAAGGAAGGAAGGAAGGAAGGAAGGAAGGAAGGAAGGAAGGAAGGAAGGAAGGAAGGAAGGAAGGAAGGAAGGAAGGAAGGAAGGAAGGAAGGAAGGAAGGAAGGAAGGAAGGAAGGAAGGAAGGAAGGAAGGAAGGAAGGAAGGAAGGAAGGAAGGAAGGAAGGAAGGAAGGAAGGAAGGAAGGAAGGAAGGAAGGAAGGAAGGAAGGAATGAGGGTTTCTGTCCTTTCCTTGGGGCTCTTGCTCCCTGACCTGGACTTGGACAGACACCTTTCTTCCTAGCAAGCACTGACCAGTGAACAGGCTGCTTCTGATTTAGCTGGTTTTAACCAGGACTCACAGACAAGTTCAGCTTGAATTTCAGGGGGGTCAGTCAGATGATCGTAATTACTGAAAGCAATGTGTAGGGCACTGTACTAAACGCTTGGGAGAGGACATTATAATAGAGTTGGTGGACGTGTAAAGAAGCGGTCCCTCCTCCCACCATGGAAATTCTCTCATTCTGTTTAACTGTGAGTCCGAGCATTGGGAAACTTGCACGGAATTTCAGGAGGCTTAATTTTGCGGTCGGCATTGAGCGATCTCTACGGTACTACTGCTCATCTGTTGTTTTCTTCCTTTCATGTGGCCATTCTTGGGCATGTCATTGCCTCAAGTTTGTGATCATTGAACAACCACTGCAGTGCAATCTTCCTGCAGCACCCTTACCACCTCCCTTGGCCCTCAGTTTCTTTCAGTAATGAAGGATTAGACTGTAAGCTCCGGTTAGACTGTGAGCCTGTCATTGGGCAGGGATTGTCTCTATCTGTTGCCGAATTGTATATTCCAAGGGCTTAGTACAGTGCTCTGCACATGGTAAGTGCTCAATAAATACTACTGAATGAATTATAAGTGCTTTCCTGGCCTTAAGGCACCTGGAACCTAACTGACCTTTTTCAAAAGAAAACCAGGATTGGCTTCCACTGATTCAGTCGGCATGGTCTCTCCTTAGAAGGCTACCCTGGAGTTAAGAGAGGGAAACCAGGGTTGTTTCTTGGGTGTAATATTCTACTGTTTCCCCTATCCTTAATCTATTTTTACATCCATACCCCTTGCAGACTATAAGCTCCTAGTTAGTGGTATATCTACAGCTCAGTTGTATTGTGCTCTCCCAAGTGCTTACTACAGTGGCCCCTTGCTCATAGTAGATGCCCAACAAATACCACTGGTTGTTTAGTTTAATGAATTCTAACTCCTCATTTACAAATCAATGTGATATCATTATTCTGATGAGATTTCACTGTAGAGGATCAGAGGCATAACTTGGAAAGAAAAAACAATGATTTTTCCCAAGTTCAATTACCTAATGAGTCACTTTAAGATCATAATAGACTAGCCCATCTAATTAAGATCAATGGTAGCCAAATTTCTACTCCTCCAATATACGATGTTCAAGCACTGATAACCAATGCTTGGATTTTTCAAATACCACTGTCTCTGAGGATATTTGAAATACTGTGTAAAGCATAACATTACCATATTTATTTATTTATTTTGCCACTTAAGAAATCCCCCAGAATACTATGGGGCTAATGATTTGGTATTTTTAGTGCAAATACAGTACAGAATCCAGGACCTGGTTAGTATCACATCTATTAGGTTAAGCTCCAAATCCCTGTATTTGTGAATAGCAATACTTTGTTTCTAAAAGTCAACCATGAAGTGGATGCTTAACCAGCTCAGTTAGCTCTTGATTTCTAATCATAGTAATAGTAGCATTAATTTAATATTCATTTGGTGTGTCACATGTAGTATTTGGGAAGGGCAGAATAAAGGCATCAACCAAACCCTGCCCATAAGGAGCTCACACTTTAAAAGGTATTTCTCTCTCCGATCTTATTTTTGGCCAAAGAGAAGAGCATTGTGGTGTTCGTGGAAAAAGACTTTCCCAGAAATTTGAAGAATGTTCTTCCTTGAGAATTTTAAAATAAGAAAGGTAGCCATTTTACTGAACAATTTAAATGCAATCTAATCTGGTTAGAGAAGCAGACTCACTTTCTACTTAAAGTCACTTCAGAAATTCTAGGCTCTTGTTGCTTTCCTGGTCTGACTGTTTTTTTCTTTTCAGATTATTCAAACTAGCAAAATTTTAATGGAAAACATGAAAAAAAATCAAGAAACTAATCTCCAATTAGCCCATAAGAATATATATTTTTAGACTTTGCAATACAGCTTGGGTCCCATTTTTCAGTTGACACAGTCTAGAAAAGATGCTTTAGAGAGAAGCCAGCCTATCGCCCAAGGGTTTGATCTCAGAAAGGTGGCTGCCCAAGTCTTAAAACGTTTCCTGTATTACTATGTGTTATTTCTCATTCAACGTAAATCTATATGAAATGTCCAGTTCTGCAAGGCCAAGCCAAATGTGCTTCACACACCATACACCGAGAGGAACTGTCATGTTCAAACATTCCTTTCCCTATTGCAACATACTCTGCTTCCGTTTTCCTTCAGTAACTAGCTGGAGAAGCCCATCGGGGTACAGAAAATAAAACCCTTTTCCTCCTTACTTCCTCACCATGGTAGTACTTAGGATATTGTTTTCCAAGAAGCTGCTTTACCTCACTATGCCATCTTCATCGACGTATCTGTTCTAAGGTTCCCATCTGGGTAGTCTTTGCGACCTAACCGTGTAGAAGCAAAACTTGCCCAGAAATTTGTTCCCTGGCCACCTGGAGATGCTTTATTGTTCTTGGAGCCCCCTGGGTGGCTCTAGTCCATTTCCTGATTTGTGTGGGAACCAGAGCACACGGAGGAGCAGGATTTATACTCAGAGGAGAAATCACTGAGGTCCAATCACTGGGGGAGGAGAGTGTGTTTCCAAGTCATAAAGGAGCAAGAAAGAAAAACAAATGCATTCCCTAAAAGCACGGACCAGAGGGCTTCAGACACGTTGCTTTGTCATTTGGGTATTTGTGTAGCTAATCAACAGACTTTACACATGCCTGCCAATCCTCTGTTACACTGTCCTCTCCCCATTGTTTAGTACAGTGCTCTTGTGCACAGTAAGTGCTCAGTAATAATAATAATAATAATAATAATAATAATGGTGGTATTTGTTAAGCACTTACTATGTGCAGAGCACTGTTCTAAGCACTGGGGGAGATACAGGGGCATCAGGTCGTCCCACGTGAAGCTCATAGTCTTCATGCCCATTTGACAGATGAGGGAACTGAGGCCCAGAGAAGTGAAGTGACTTGCCCACAGTCACACAGCTGCCAAGTGGCAGAGCTGGGATTCGAACCCATGACTATAAATACAACTGACTGACTGACTGACTGACTTTAAGAAACAAAGCCAGAAGTGACAGACCTGCTGCTCAGTTCGAGCTGCCTGCCAAACGGTGGAGGTGCAATACCCCGCTTTACACCGAGAGGCTATGTGACATTTTATGTACAGAAGGCGGAAGCCTAATGTGGGCGATGGGTCTTTCCCAGAACCCCGCAGGACATCTGGAACCAAATTAGCGGCGAGGCCAGGGAGCAGCTGTTCAGGTTGATGGCTCTTTCAAGAGAACTCTCAAGTGCTCCTTTTTCAAGACTTAGCTTTGGTTCGTGTTGGCAGGTGGGACGCAGGGACACCGAGGAAGAAGTTTAATAATTGCTACTGTGGATGTAGGCAAACTCCACGGAGTTTCCCTCCATGGGACTCTTGTTAATTTTAATTAGCTTGTAACAGCATTAGCTTGGCTGAAATGGGACAATTTTTATCATATAATTATGCGCTACCCTGAAAAGCAGATATAAAAACTTGAACCAAATGGGACTTGGTTTTCTTAATGACCTCTTCTGTCAGAATCAATAAAGGCTAAAACGTTCACCGGAAATCCGACGGCCACGGCAGTTTGCTCTCGCTGCTTTTACGGATGATGCCGGAGATGATGCTGGCAAAGTGCTTGATTTGCACATTCTTCATCGTGGCAAATCCTAGGTCTTGGAGGCCTCCTAGATGCATCCAAGAACTAGCTATGTCTGGAAAGGCTGATCGGGGTCAGTGGAGGACACGGGTCCAGAGACATCAAGGAGACTGATAGAGATCAAAGGTTCCAGTCAGGAATTTGGATCGGGACTCATTTGAATTTACCATCTCCCTCTTTCACTACAGTTGGCTGTCAGGGTTGTACTTGAGTCCACCCAAATTAGGGAATTTGGAGAAAGATAAAAATTTGGTCCTCATCGAATGAATCAAGCTAATTCAACTCGGGCCTTCTGAAGGATGGGAAAAATCAGGTGTGAACTTTCTGAGGGTCAATCATCAATGCTCAAACCTCCAGGGAAGCACATACCCAAGACTGCTTTTCTGTGACTTGAAAGCCTGCATAGGGCAGAGTTCAATAAGTGGAGCGGGAGGATTTCCGTTTGAAATCTCAGAATGATTATCTAGATTAAAGGCCTCATTGGCCAGTTCTCGGGTCATATTTACCAAATTTTCCAGTGGGTGATTTTCGATTCATCGGGGGTCTAGGTTTCGAGGGGTTTTGTTATCATCTCCTGAGATTGTCACCCTCTGCGCACTCAGTGTTTGCCACATCTCCCATCTGCTGGGCTGCCCTGCTCCATTAACCTTCCACTGGAGTCAATGGGATGTCGGGGTCTATCTGGAAAGCACCCTTGCATGGTGGGGACTTCTGTGACAAAAGACCGGAGATTGTAGGAAGCAGGAGATCAGCTGAAGGGCAAGCACCGGTAATGTGGCAGAGGGATGTGGTCACAAAGTCATTGTGATTCACACTCTAGACCAGGCCTAGAAAGGAACCATTTCCACAAATGATCCGGTCACTTCAGGGTAAGAGGGCGATTCGCCCAACCGCCATTAGGCCGGAGACGGAATTAGCAAGCGCTCAGATTCCTTCACCCGGTTTTATAGGTGAGATAAATCAGATCCCTTTGATGTACTGTAGTGTTTTTTCTTCATCAAATAAACAGCTCCTAATCAAATTGCCTCTGTTATTGCACTACATAAAATAATAGAATCTCAGTAATTTACAGCCTCATTTATTTTACGGATACTATATATTATTATTTCTGAAAATATATTAAATTGTTCTCAGGTGAAGACTTTATTCTCGTTCTTTATGACCAAGGAACAAATGCAGAAGAATTACAATTGGGAATAGACATTCCGACAACTACATGAGGGAAGATGCTTTCTTGGGCTTGTGTGCTTTAATAGCTATATGGATCTTGGACTTGGAGAAAATGCTGTAGCATTTGCTTATAGTAACTATTTGCGATATATTGTTCGAATGATGATTTAAAGAAACTAAACTGACCGGGTATATCCACTCTCAACTTTATACAAACACTTTAAAAATAAAAAGAACTGTTTCTTCAAAGTATGTGTAAAGTTTTGAGGGTGGATATACCCTGTAAATTTAAATTTCCCTCAATCCCAAATGGAGGAAGATGGAGGCTATTGTGAAATAGTAGATGAGTTTCTTTAGAGCCATAGGCCAAGCTCTAAGCTAACCATACACGCTATGTTCAAAGAACAGTGTCATGTCCTGAAGGGGGATCAGTGGTTATGCCTTTGGAGGTGTTCTCCCCACCTCCCTTTGCAACCCCAAGAAGCAAAGAAAGACGCATTGGCTGGGAAAAATGGCTTTTTAAAAAATGATATTTGTTAAGCGCTTAATATATGTCGAGCACCGTTCTAAATACGGTGGGAGGTACAAGTGAATTAGACTGGGCACAGTCCCTGTCCCACATGGAACTCACAGTCTAAACAGGAGAGAGAACAGGACATTAAAAGACTGATAAAAACTGTTTCCTCCTCTAGGGTTTTAGTAGACAGGGATCAGGTCTAGTAATAATAATAACAACAATAATAACGATGACAACCATGGGATTTAAGACTATGTGCCAAGCACTGTATAAAACACTAGAATAGATACAAGATACAGGACATAGTCTGTGTTCAACATGGTGCTCCACAGTTTAAGTAGGAGAGAGAGAAAATGGTCTTGAATATCCATTTTTCACATGAGGAAACTGAGGCCATGAGAAGATAATTGACCTGACCAAAGTCACGGGTTTCTACCAAACAACTCAATTGTCCTCACTCAGGTGCTTAGAAAAGTGTTCTCCATGGAGTAAGCACTCAACAAATGCCTTTGATTGAATGAATATTAAATCTCCTCTCTCTTGCGCTCCCTTCTCCCATTCCAATAAACCTTCTCCTTTCATAAAGCCACTGAATAAATGTGAAGGTGTTATCTTGCTAGAGAAGAAATGTGGTTCAGTGGAAAGAGCGCGGGCTTGGGAGTCAGAGGTCATGGGTTCGAATCCCTGCTCTGCGACTTGTCAGCTGTGTGACCGTGGACAAGTCACTTAACTTCTCTGTGCCTCGGTTTCCTCATCTGTAAAATGGGGATTAAGACTGTGAGCCTCATGTGGGACAACCTGATTACCCTGTATCTCCCGTAGCACTTAGAACCCTGCTCTGCACATAGTAAGCACTTAGCAAATACCGACAATATTATTATTATTGCTCAGCACATAGCAAACGCTTAACAGATACCATTATTATTTTTATCTATCTCGCTCGGTATAGTGCTCTGCACATAGTAGATTGTAAAATTCTTGAGGGTGGGGCTCCTGTCTATTAACGCTACTGTCCGATCCCAACTGCTCAGTACCGATTACCTCCGATCAGTAATGGCAAATGAGGTTGATCTTGATCCTGAGATTTCAGCACCCTCTAGACTGTAAGCTTGTAGTAGGCAGGGGATGTGTCTACCAATACTGTTATATTGTCCTCTCCCGAGTGGTCAGTAAATCCAATTGATGATTACTGAGGGCCATATAGGTGACATGACATGCCCGAGGTCACATAGCAGATGTGTGGCAGAGCTGAGATTAGAACCCAGGCCCTTCTGAATTCCAGGCCCCTGCCTTTTATTCACTAAGCCACTCTGCTTCTGGGAGCACTCTTTGATGGCTGGCATCATGTTGACCAACTCTATCACATTGTACCCTTCCAAGACTTTAGTACAATGCTCCACACCCAGTGTTTTGATGTCTGTCTCTCCCTACTAGACTGTAAGCCTCGTATGGGCAGGGGTTTTCTCTCTTTATTGCTAAATTGTACTTTCCAAGTGCTTAGTACAGTGCTCTGCACTCAGTAAGTGCTCAATAAATACCATTGATTGAACAAATGAATGAATGAAAAATGCCATAGATTGACTGAAATCAGCAATGCCTGTTTAGTCCCCCAAATGTCCCTTTGGGAATCACGCAAGATTTCAAGGGTCCTGTTTCCATATCTACACCCAGCTGTGACCTCCTCCACTGACTCTCATTATGCTGCCTTCCTCCTAGAGCCATTTTTCTTTTCCTTTCCCATCCAAGGAGGATTGGGTGTTTGGACATGAGCCCGGTGGGAGTACTTTGGCCACTTTTCTAAAGGGGGCCTGGGGATATCAGTGCTTCTAGCCTGCATCTTGTGATCGCCTGGAAGATACCGCCAGTCCTCAGAAACCTCGGTCGAGGGAAAGCTGCCCATTAGTGGAAGGAAATCTTGGAAACACGCCTGGCTCGCTGGGTAGACGTGGTCGGTCCCACCTTGCTCCGGGCTGCCGGTTTCGGTCCAATCTCCTTCCCTGTCCTGCTATTTACACTGGATGGGAAGAGCTTCCACTCCCCTCTGCAAAAGGGCAGGCAGCAGATGGCTTTGAACGTCCTCCAGGATAACCTTGGGAAACACTGATCTAAGACTCTTCGTAGGTGACAGTGAACTCACAATTCCATAAAACCCACCAGTTCCATCCGTCATAACTCAACACAATAAGCCACATCCTGATCTTTCATCCAAAGGAGGAGCGCTTGAGGCTGCAGATGCATTAATTATGAAATATGTGGTATGAAACACAGGCAGCTTTTGGGAATGTCTGTTGTTGTTTTTTGTTGTTGTTGTTTTTTTTTTTTTTTTTTTTTTCTTTAAAGCACTATCTGGTATACCAGGCAACGCAAGACTGAGGCTGACCTTTGGAGGAAGTTAAGGGTGACCTGCACGTTGGAAATTATTGTGGCTTCCATACCTTAAGGAATTATACCAAACAATAATTCTGATAATGAACAGATCCTATGTGTGGTGCAGCGAGCGGATCTTCATCTATCAAGGCAACTGCAGCTTAAAGGTAGTCTAATATCTAATAAGGCAATTAAACGTGACCATTTCACCCCAGGTGTTTGTTCTCTTGAATTGTTTTAATTCCCCTTTGTAGTGGAGATAAAAGGTTCAAAATGTGGACAACGCCCAACCCAACTGGCCAATCCAGCCTCAGGATTCTTTTAATTAAAAAAAGAAAATAAAGTTAAATGACTATTGCCAACAACCGGCAGCCAATCAGACTGCCGGTGAATCACAAGAACAGATTTCCTTTATAAGAACTGATTGGCCAAAACCCTGTAGACTTTCAAAACTGGGCTATGGCAGAATATAAGATTACGGTAGCAATTGTCATCATCAAATGTGTTTTCGGGGAAAATATTGGATTAGTTATGTTAGTCACTGTTCCAAGATGTATATAAATAGATTCTTAACAATGTATGGGAATTTTTTTAGACACAATCCTCTGTAATTAGCCTACCTAGTTTTATCGGGAGATTCAGATTAAAGACTGCAGATGAAAATATTTGTCTCCAAAACAGTGAAATTTTCCTGAATTTGGTTTCATTACATTGTACCTAATGGTGCATACATCATGTACGTTTTCTCAGCCACATAAAGTGGTTTTAAACTACTGGGTTAAATAAAAGGGAATGCAGGTATTACATTAATGGGGGAGAAAGGGGATATTTTTAAAATCAGTCATTCGTTATGTGGCGGAAATAGAATAAGTCCATTAGCTTTTTCACGTACGGTGGAACCTCCGATCAGTAATGGCAAATGAGATTGATTTTGATGCTGAGATTTCAGGACCCTCTAGACTTTAAGCTTGAAGTAGGCAGGGAATGTGTCTAGTAGTTCTGTTTTACTGTCCTCTCCCAAGTGCTCAGTAAATCCAACTGATGATTAAAGGAGAACATGTGGAGTGATGGTGATGGTGATTTGTGGTCTCGCACTTTCTTGTCCCTTCAACTAAGACTTCCTCCTACAGAGAAACAGCATGGACGAGTGGAAAGGGCGGCATCGGCCTGGGAGTCAGAGGATCTGGGTTCCCGACTGCACTACCTGCCTACTGTGTGCCCTTGGGTAAGTCACTTCACCTTCCTGTGCCTCGGTTTCTTCATTTGTAAACTGGAGACTCAATACCTAATCCCATGTGGGATAGGAATTGTGTCTGACCTATCTAGTGTTTACCTCACAGCTCAGTATAGTGCTTGGCACAGAGTAAGCACTTTACAAGTACCATAATTATTAATTATTACTAACGTTAGGGCATGGAGTACAGAGAACAGGTAGGAAGGCAGGGGTGTATCTCATTGCAAGATGCATTTGGGGGACTTTACCTCCAGTAGCCAGGTTTCAGGAAAAGTGGGACAAGAAGACTTGTCTCCTGATTCCCGGAACAGCACCCTTTCTACTAGCCCAAGAGCAGAGCTCCATAAAATACCCCGATGGGCAGGGCGCAGAAAGAGTTGACATCTTAGAGACTGTCCCTCTTGATGAGGATTTTATCCCTAACTTCTTACTCTCTTAGACTCCCTTTACTCTCAAGTGGGATTTCCCTATTATATGTTGAGAAGCAGCATGGCTCAGTGGAAAGAGCCCGGGCTTGGGAGTCAGAGGTGATGGGTTCGAATCCCAGCTCCACCACCTGTCAGCTGTGTGACTTTGGGCCAGTCACTTCACTCCTCTGTCTCTCAGTTCCCTCATCTGTAAGATGGGGATGAAGATTGTGAGCCCCACGTGGGACAACCGGATTACCTTGTATCTACCCAGCGCTTAGAACAGTGCTTGGCACAGAGTAAGCGCTTAACAAATACCAAATTATTATTATTACTATATGTCAACCACACTGCTTCTCCAGAATAATGGGGATGGATAAGGAGTGCTTCTTTTATTGAGAGGAGGCAGGGGCTCTTATGGATTAAGGACACTGAGGCAAGTTTGACAGTGTGCATTTTGCTAGGCAGGCAGATTCAGATAATGATGTCATTTGCAACATTTTGCAGAAATATATCAGTGTTTCCCCCAAAGTAGAACATATCTCTGGGGAGCTCCAAACCCTTCCATTTATTCCAAAAGCCTTGTTCTCTCTTTCTCGGATCCCCAAAACCGGGGGTCACGGAGAAGCTCGGGGCTAACTGTGGGTGGTGAGGAAGAGGGAGGATGGGACAAAAATGAAAAGCGTCTGTCTAAAGACACGAAGTGCCGTATCCATACCGGAGGCTAGACCATCAGAAAAGGAGACTGCCCCAAATTACCCGGGGACAATTGCCTACTCTATTTTCTTATCCCATCTTGCTGAGGCAGAGAGGCACCCAACCCTTTTATGCCTCAGATGGGCCATTCTCCAGCTGCCGCTTCTGCCTTCTGACTCTCGCATGGCTGAGTTGGTTGCATTCATGAAGGAAGACGAGGGAGAAAATTGAAGTATTCGTCATCCTTTCCCCCACATAACACGAACCCAGGTAGATAAATTGACCACACTCTTTGGCTCACCTCCTGCCCCAGCAGGCAAACTCCATTCTCTGAATCCTCTTGGGTAGTGCTTTTCAGGAAATTGTATAAAGTGCTGTGTGCTGTCTGCCTTAATCTGCTATGGACCCTCCTCTGGTGGTAGATGTTAACATGGAGGTTGGACTAAGAACAAACTTCATTTGGCACAGCATTAATCCACATGGCTTAGTGGAAAGGACACGGGCTTGGGAGTCCGAGGTCATGGATTCTAATCCCCGCTCTGCCACTTATCTGCTGTGTGACTTTGGGCAAGTCATTTAACTTCTCTGTGCCTCAATTACCTCATCTGTAAAATGGGGATGAAGACTGTGAGCCCCACGTGGGATGAACCGATTACCTTGTATCTACTCCAGCACTTAAAACAGTGCTTGACACATAGTAAGCACTTAACAAGTTCCATCGTTATTATGGTTTTGACTCTTATTTATGCTACTAAATAGAGTTTTTCCTTCTAGCCCTCTGCATTCTTTCACTTTCCCCTGCACCTCAACCTGGGTTTCATTTGGAACCTTTGATCTTTTCATCTAAGAAAGTACTATACCAGATTAGCATTAATTAACCTGTGGACTTAACCTCACCGTGGCAGAGTGTCTTCCAATTCTGTTGTACTGCTCGCCCAAGTGCTTAGAAGAGTTCTCTGCACACGGTAAGCAGCCAATAAATACCATTGACTGATTGTTGATAAATTAATTAAAATAATGCAATCATTGCCTGGACTACCGGATCACTGGGGGGGTGGTTGGATTCTATGACCACAGAAATATTTCCCCTGCCTTGACTTGACATCGCACTACTCAGCAAAAGCTTAAACTCTTGAAGAAATCCATGACCACATAGACTCCATTTATGCAACCTGGATGTGGTTTATCAGCTGAATATTTTTTACATGTAAGCAATATAACAAAGAAAGAAAATATCCAAACATTCACCCACAATCCCATCAAAACACAGCCTGGAAAGAGCCATAAACTCATCTTGGCAGATGCTGATTTGCACAGCATTCTGGTACTTGTTTGAAAGAGATTTTGCAGAATATGACCAAAATATGTCATTTATGCTGTCATATGTTGATTGTTTATTTCTTAGTAGAGCTAAATTGGCGTTTGATACACAGCTGGCCACACAGGCACTGAAGACACCTGCAAATGAGGAACAACAGGGATGCCTAATATATCTAATTTGTTGCCAACGTTCATTTTCCAAAGCCACAGCCTCTGAGGAATAGCTTCACCTAGAATATGAATTGCCATTTAGAATGACATTAAGGTACAGAACTCTAGAGAGTGAGCTGGACAATCCCTCTTCCGCTATGTTTTAATTCTTCTGAAATAGTGGTGACTATCCTCATTGGCTGGAAGGAAAGGAGGCAGAAAGAAATTGTGGAAAAGAGCAATGTTAAAGCACCGAGGAGCCCAGCATGAAAGAATGAATGTGCCATCCTCTGGAGCTCACACATCCCCAACAAACCTGTCTCTCGTATCAGGTCTGCCTCTCCTCATTTGCCCTGGGGACCATTCATTCATTCATTCATTCAATAGTATTTATTGAGCGCTTACTATGTGCAGAGCACTGTACTAAGCGCTTGGGATGAACAAGTCGGCAACAGATAGAGACAGTCCCTGCCGTTCATGCTCCTGAGAATGACAAGGTCTCAGTTGGATCTAGCCCACCAAAATGAGTTTTGGGCAATGAAGTTGATTTCATTTTGTCATTCCTGCAAAGCTGATTTTTTGTTCTAAATACATTGTCCAGCCAGAAAAAACAAACAAACAAACAAAAAAAAAACCTGCTGGTCCGTCCCCTAAGGGACTGGACCCCTTTTCATTGACTTTCATGGTCAGGGAATAACCAAACACTGCTTTAGCTCTCATTGCATTTTAATGGCCTTGAATGGCCCATTTGGAACCTGGAAATTTGCTGTATGGTGCACTATTAGTATCACCTGTTTACTTGGGATAAACAGCCAAACCTGTTCCATGTACTTTACACTTATTTTATATAGGTGAAGATATAGTTACAGCTGTGTAAAATAGTTGTAAATCATTTTCTGGAGCTAACTGAATTTTTAATTCTTCTAATCTCCCCAGCAGCTTCGGATTTTTAGAATTTTGCTTCTTTGATCTACCACAGATATTGCCTAGTGTCAGACTAAAGGTATAAACTTGTCTAAAGAATCACAGCGCTATTAAGAAGTGGCAACTTCAATTTCTTATATCCCAAAACAGTAGGTGGTGTGAACTTGGAAGAAGAATTCTTTACTCTCACATTGCCCAACTGGGCAATTCTGAACCTCTCTGTCAGTGTCGAGTGATAGATCTATGACCATCGTCGAGCCCTGTGAGACGAGATACATGCGAGGCTGCTGGAAAGTGACAATCATGGTGGCCGGGGCAGAGATCGCACAAAAAGATCTTAAAAAAAAAAAAAAAAAAATCATCTCAATAAAGTATTTGTGTTGATGAACAGAAATAAAGCCAATGACGTTACGTCGACATGGCTCTGGGATACAAGAGGCAGAGTCACTATTTTGTCAAGGTAAAAGCCTTTCACAACTCGTAGCATTTCTGCATTATCCAAAGTACAGCGCTGCGTAACAATCTCCGGTTTCATCCATCTCTCTGTTTATGAGTGAACACTGTTTCATTCTGGTAGGTCAAACTGTTGGACCTTAAAACTAATACGTCAAACTCATGAGCCTTTCCTTAAAACTGTCATCCTGAAAACCGCAATAGAATCTTATCCCTGAAGTTAATGAACTGTTGGTAATTTTCTGAGATGCCATTTGGATACTAATGTAGCTGCGACATTTTATTTTCTTCCCGGCTTGTTCCAGACCTCTACTGGGGGATGTGTTAAGTCCCGAATAGCAAGTTAACCTCCCAGTAAAACGTCTTTATCCACATTAGGCCTGGTTAGTCCAAATGAATATAAAAAGCAGCCAGGACAAACACAGAAATCAACCGAGACATGGTAAGTCTATGTTTATCGCGGCTGCTTTTTATATTCACTCATCTCAGCCATGATAAACATAGAAATCAAGCAACAGACATGGCACGTGATGTTCCTTAGACATCTCATTGCTAAGCCTCTGAAAATTAGATGATCTCTCTGCCCAACAGTCTGAAATGTTAGCAGATATCATTTAATGGACAGAAAATACCAGGAAAGAATGGACACCATTTTTTCGGAAAGTAGTTCGCTCTCCTACCTGGGGCTGAGGCCACGGCTCCAAACTTGACTCTTTTAAGGGTGACTGGGGCTTTCCAACCTCTTTTGTGTGCTTTTGGAAAGACAAAAAAGGGTAAATCAGGTTATTAGATGGCAGTTAGACCAAAACAGGAATAGCCACATACCAGACATTTACAATAAAACCCCGTGACTGTAATTTGATGGAATTTAAAAATCCTCGGTCAATGACTAGAGCCATTCCAAGGTGCTATATTTCAAGAGATGTCCGTTCTGCTTACAGTCAGAATTCTTTTATTTTTCAGGTTCGTAATTTAAAAATTAAATTTAACAGCTACTCATTGTAAAGTTATATCATCCTCTAAGAGGCAATCTCCTTTAACCTCCACTTTCCCAAGTTGTCTAGCTCCATCATTTGTTTCTAGTACTCTGCACACCTGTGAATGTCAAATTGCTTTCATTTACATTCATGCGATGTGGCCTAATGGATAAAGCACTGGACTGCAAGTTAGGAGACCCGGTTTTTAGTCCCAGCTCTCCAACCTGGGGACAGTTTCAATCCCACTGTGGCTCAGTTTCTTCATCTGTAAAATGGGTATAAAATAGGAGGCACAGGCTTTGGGTCCAATGTGATTAATCCTGATCCATCTCAGTGATGAGTAGGCACTTAAGAAACCCCAGTATATTCATTCATTCCTAAGGGCTTAATATTATGCTGCGTGCAGAGGGGGTGTCCGTTAAATACTATTAGTTGGTCACCAAGAACAATAATGTCCCTGATGATAGCCATTTTAGTTATCTAATCTCTTTGCTCCACTGTTGAGAAGTATTCACTTTCATTAGCGCACGCACGCGCACACACAGACCCATAGACATACACAGACACACACATAAACACTATTGTCAATCAGACAGAGTCAACACATTTTTTCGTTGCCACTAAGCTGGGAAAAAATTAAGTGAAAAAGAAAAAGAAGAAAAAGAAAAGAATTAAAAAAAAAAAAAAACCACTCAGCAGCAGCAAATAATTCAGCCTGATTCCACTTGGAGCAAATATCAACTTTCCACTTCACATTAACAAGTGAAGGCTCCGCCTTCATGATGCCTTAAGAGCAATAAATAAACCGGATAAAGTAGATCATTTCAGGGTCTGAAATTCTTGTAGGTATAAATTAATACTATCAAGAACAATCTTTACCTCCCCCACTTGGATTCTAAAATGCTGGGTACAAAGATGAGCAAACCAATCCCCTTATGGTGATTGGTGTGGATTTCTACCTCTTACTATAGCCTGCAGGAAAATTACTCTAAACATATTAACCACTTCTTTACTTGTTAATGGAGATCATTGCTCTGCTGTTTTCCTAAGTTTTAATGGATTTATACATAGAGACAGACGGCCGCCCTTTAACCCAAACAGTCTTGAGCATTAGCTCCCTTATCCTTCCCGGTGACTGGCCTTATGATAAATAGCAAGAACCACTTTTTTAATACAATGAATGCATTTGATTTATATTTTCTGCTTCCTCTCTATTGTGGTAAATTAGGAGATATCTGAACTTCCTGAAAGGCGCCGGATGAAGCTTTCCAGTGAAATTGAAAGGGTCAACCAAGTGACTGCTGGAAGCTTCATATAAAGCATCCATTTAAATGGCTAAATAAATATCTCAATCTGCTCCCGCTCACTGATATACCAACAGTAATTGATAAGTCTCCCTAAGGATATTATATTACCATCTCAGAGTTTTTTAGCCTTCCCTAACATCAGGTCACAGGTCTCACATATTTGTCGGTCTTTAAAAGCTTCCTTGACTAGGATATTTCATGTTTTCCCTCGGAATATTAGAAGTTGTCTATCGCTCCGTTTAGGTTCCTGGAGAGCAAACCAAAGGTTCCCCTCGAGAACAGAGATGGCTTGTGAATTAGCTAGTCATGAACTCTTTTTAAGTGAAAATTTCATGAAGCTTTCCAGAGTGCATCAAAGAGGAACTATCTGAAGTTGCAGGTGGACATTGCTATTTATCATTATTTCAGAATCAGGGGTAGTTCTATTTCTTTCTTTAAACTGTTCACTGAAGGTGGAGTTAGAATAGCTGTGGTGTCATGAATTGGGTTTAGACATACTTTCAAAAGTGAGCATCATTTGTTACTGGGTTTAGCTTCCGGCATTGACAGAAATACATGGGGAACTTTGGGTGGTTTACACTTCAAAGCTATCAAAAATTTGTTCAATAGTGCATCCCCACGCTCAAGTCTTCTTCATTCTCTTTCAATGCTGCTCAATCAGGTAGCTGAATACCTTGATGAACATTCTTTTTTTGCTCTATATAAAGAGCGTTAAACCAGAGGGTGATTAGCAAAATTTAGCTTCCCACAGAAAATAACGTCAAGTGCATTGCATTGGTGAGGTCCACCACTGCCAACACTGATCCAAATATTGTAATTATATTAAAACACTATATTAAACTATTTTTATATTAATAATGCATCTGGCACCTTTGATATTTTCTGCTTTTGGGGAAGTGTAGAATCTACACAAACAGCTCTGTAGTACCTTTGGAGAACATGGGCAAAAGAAGGAGAAATCAAATCTGTATGTGAAAGAGCCCAAGAATTCAGTGGGCTGAAGATCTCAAATTATAACAAGGAAATGGGGCTGGAGACTTTAATAAATATTAGATTCCCAAGTCAGTTTTTATTTTTTAATGAAAATGAAATGGTTCCATATATCTCCTGAGCAATGAAATGCAGGTCTGTGACTTCGCTTCTTAAAAATCATTAAATACTCAACTTGACTCTACCTTGACTTTTTATGGAAACGGATGTCAAATGATCAAGAGCAGGGTAAAGTGCTTCATAATAATCATAGACTCTGTTTAAGCTTTAATTCACTTTACTCACATTAAGACGATGTTCATTTAAAAAGAAATGAGAATAGCTTCTTTCTCCAGAAGCCACAGAGCTTCACAGCTCTTGACATCAGAGGTGTCAATCGGTCAGTCACGGTTATTTATTGAGCCATTACTGTGAGCAGAGCCCTGTACCCAACATTTGGGACAGCACAGAGCAATAGAGTTGGTAAGTACAATCCCTACATCATCATCATCACTATCATCTACTGTGGTCCTGCTGTATGCAGAATATAATAATTTTGGTATTTGTTAAGCACTTACTATGTGCCAAGAACTGTTCTAAGCCCTGGGTAGATACAAGGTAATCAGGTTGTCCCACGTGGGGCTCACAGTCTTCATCCCCGTTCGACAGATGAGGTCACTGAGGCACAGAGAAGTCAAGTGACTTGCCCAAAGTCCCACAGATGACAGGTGGCCTAGCCGGGACTAGAACCCATGACCTCTGACTCCCAAGCCCGGGCTCTTTCCATTGAGCCACACTGCTTCTATGATCCTAGATAAACGGGAACATGCAATCCCTACCCTTGAGGAGTTTACAAATCTAACAGAGGAGACAAGCGACCACCCATCCAAACATACAGAGGGGAAGCTACGACCAAAGATGCAACAAGACCTGGGGGAGAGAGCACAGGAGTGGTAGTCAGGAGACCTGCGTTCTAATCTCACCTGTGCCATTTGACGGTTCTGTGACCTTAGCAGGTCACACAATTTATCTGTGCCTCCATTTCCTCATTTTTAAAATGAGTGTAAAATACCTCTTTTCCCCACCTTTAGATTGTGAATTCCATGTGCCAAAGGGACTGTGTCCAATCTAATTTTATCATATCTATTTCAGCGCTCAGTATCAACTTTGTCAAACAGTAAGGACGTAACAAATACCATCATGTACATGATAAATGAAAAGCCAGTTAACTACACAGAGACACATGACAGCTATGGTTGGCAGGATGACATGACCAGGAAGGTGGGGATTAATCTGGGAAAGCACCTTGGAAAAAGTGATTTTTTTTTTAGGTGAGATTTAAAAGGGGAGAGGGAATAGAGATTAATCAAAGGTATTTCTTGAGCATTTACTGGGGTCAGAACACTGCACAAAGTGCTCAGGAGAGTACAATACAACAGAGTTAATAGACATGTTCCCTGCCCACAAGGAGCTTACAGGCTAGAGAAGAGAGCGGCTGCAGGAGGAAAGGCATAGACTGCAGCTCAGAGATGGGAAAACTGACAGTGAGGTGGAGTTAGAAGATCTTCTGGGGAGAAATAAAAACTTTGAGATGGATTGTAGCAGAAAGGCTTGAGGGAGATAAACTCGCAAGGGTATTTATTTTTATTTTGGGCAGATCACTGTACTGAGTAATCGGGTAAGAACCCTAAAGTCAGTAGCTACAAGTTTTCGTTAAATGTAAGAAGAAATGAGGAGCCACTGCAAGTTTTGAAAAGAGGACTGTTGTGTTGCGAACAGCATTGTGAGAAGACGATGGGAGCAGTTCTAAGCTAATTAGTTGATGTTTGCCCTGTTTAGCCTGACAAGCAATGACTGCTTTTGTCAGAAGAACAAGAGGGAGCAGTGTGGCCTAGTTTATAGAGCATAGACTTTGGAGTGAGAAGGACCTGGGTTCTAATGTCAGATCTGCCTCTAGTCTGTTGGGTGACCTTGGGCAAGTCACTTCATTGCTCTGTGCCTCAGTTTCCTCATCTGTAAGACGGAGATTAAGACTGTGAGCCCCCTGTGGGACAGGGACTGTGTTCAACCCAATTATCTATCCCAGTGCTTATTATATTACTTGGCAGAAAATAAGCAGCTAACAACTACCAGAATTACGAAGAACTCTGGGAGCCTGATTCATCCGTAGGCTTAGTGCTCAGGCCGACTGCTTATTCTTAGTAATTTCATTCCACTGCTTTTAGCAAACTCTCCATGACACAGAGCCTTAACGGCCTTATGGAATTTTGGCTGGGATGGGCAGAAATGTCATGGCGTCCATAACCGGGCAAAGGGGAGCCTATAGCCGCCAATACTTCATCCCAAACATCCCTAACCATTAGAAGATATGTGTGCATTTCCTCCAGGCATTCTGATGCCACCAAGAGACACTGAATAATAGTGCCTGAAGCAGGGTGGCCTAATGGACAGATCATGGTCCTGCGAGTTGGAAGGAGGAGGGCTCTAATCCTGGTTCCATCACTTGTCTGCTGGGTGACCGCGGGCAAGGCACTTTACTTCTCTGCACTTCAGTTACCTCATCTGTAAAATGGAGACTAAGCCTATGAGCCCCCTGGGGGACTAGGGACTGACTCCAACTTGATTATCATGTAACTACCCTAACGCTTAATATGGTGCCTGGCACACAGTAAGTCCTTAACAAATACTGTTAAAAAAGCAGAGACTGGATGGACCACTGGTCTAGTCCAGGAATGGCTTTAAATTAAAGCCTCATTGTGTCAACTAAATTCTCCAGTGCAGAAGACTGGAGTGAGGGCAAGGGTGAAGAACCCTGGTAAGTTCTGCATATCCTGAACCAAGCAGAATTAGGATTCCTTAATAATAATAATGTTGGTATTTCTTAAGTGCTTACTATGTGCAGAGCACTGTTCTAAGCACTCGCGTAAATACAGGGTAATCGGGTTGTCCCACGTGGGGCTCATTGTCTTAATCCTCATTTTACAGATGAGGGTACTGAGGCATGGAGGAGTGAAGTGACTTGCCCACAGTCACACAGCTGACAAGTGGCAGAGCCGGGATTTGAACCCATGATCTCTGACTCCCAAGCCCGGGCTCTTTCCACTGAGCCACGCTGCTTCCCCTATAACTGATGTTTTAGCCATGCCTTCTCCCAATCCCTGAGACTGGACAGCCCCAGCTAGGGAATTGGATACCCAAAAAGAACATGAGTACTGCTTTTCAAATAGTACTCGGCCTTCCTGCGTGTATCTGATGCTCCCTCTTTCACCCAGAGCAGGAGGGCTGTTCCTCTATCCTGACTGAAACTGTGATTCCTGAGAAGGGGGTAGGTCAGAGGCTGGAGAGGAAGAATGAAGAGACCTGGAAATGGTATGAGACCTGGAAATGTCTCCAAAACCATCTGTCGTCGGCCTGACATTATCCTCACAGACGTCTATTTGACCTGAATTTGGTCAGGAGGAAACAAGTCTCCAATGTCAAATCCAAACATTTCCGTGGGAAAAATTCCTTTCAAAAGGTGTGACTGACCCACAAGGAGTTGGCCAGCATTTTCTTTGACCTCACAATAACCTTGCAAGATTTCCTAGAGGGCAGGAGCTGCATTTTCAGATTCAGAACCCGAGTTACAAAGCGATGAAATGATTTGGCCTAAGTCGCAAAGCGTGGCCGGGGAGAGTCAGGGTGAGAACTCATGCATCTGGACTCCCGGTTGAGCCTCTGCTCCATTGCTCAAAGAGACCGTCCCTCTGCAAGCTAAATCCCTTGAAATTATTTAAAGATAAAATCCAGGAATGCCTGGTTTTACATTTTATCTAAAGTGCTAATCCACTCCGAGTTTTATTTTTAACCTATCAGGTCAATGACTGTGCCTGCCTAGAGCCTGAAACGGTTATGCCAGTTCTCAAGGTACTAAATTTATACCCGGGGAACAGCTCACCTACCTGAGTGGATCAGGTGTATATGGCTTTTTGAAGGGGAGAAAATTGGCTTAGGAATCCAGGGTATAATGATTATAGGGGTAATAAGTCATCGGTATAAAAATAAATTAAAACTGATTTAACATTAATTTCCCTTTTACAGCAAAACCGGTTGACTCATTAGTGACTGTTCCACGCTGGAGATGTGAGATTCAGAATAGACTTGAAAAGGTTTTTGGACATAAACCAGGCAGACAATTCCCACAGAAATTTTGTTTTCGATTTTTTACCACACTAAGTCGCTGAACCTCTGACCTTATGGAGAAGCAGCGTGGCTCAGTGGAAAGAGTGTGGGCTTGTGAGTCAGAGGTGATGGGTTCAAATCCTAGGTCTGCCACCTGACTGCTGTGTGACTCTGGGCGAGTCACTTAAATTATCTGTGCCTCAGTCGACTCATCTGTAAAATGGGGATTACCTGTGAGCCTCACGTGGGACAACCTGATTACCCTGCATCTCCTCCAGAGCTTAGAACAGTGTTCTGCACATAGTAAGTGCTTGACAAATACTAACATTATTAGTAGTATTATTATCACCTCACCAAGGAAAAGAAAGTGAGGCTTGAGGTTGGATGCTCCCTGGTCTTAACCAACTTCTCCCTGGAAAGTATTTGACACTGGTGGAAGGTGCATCACCTTCTTCCTGTCCCCATAATCATTCCTAAATGCTGGTTTCAGTAGCTTGTAGTATCTTGAGACAGTATTTGAATTTTACAAAGGTGCCCCAAATGAAAAGCAGGTAGTGGAGGTCGGAACTAGTCGAGACAATAGTGATGAGAATGGTAGCCAGAACACCCCCAGCAGCCCTCTCCAAAGCGACACTTCAGCCGGAGAGGTCCGGGACTCTGGTGAAGCATGAAGCAGATCAAATTACTTTGCATCCTCAAGGGACCTTCTCCTCATTGTCCAACAGAAGGAACATGGGCTTGAAGGGGGAATTATTACCCGGATCCTAATCCCAGCTCTGCCATTTGCCTGCTGTGGGGCCTTTGGCAAATAGCTCAACTTCTCTGTGCCTCGGTTTCTTCATCTGCAAAATGGGGATTCAGTACCTGTTCTCCTTCCTACTTACACTGTGAGCCCCACGTGGGACAGGACCACGTCTGACCTAATTAACTTGTATTCATTCAATCGTATTTATTGAGCGCTTACTATGTGCAGAGCGCTGTGTTAAGCGCTTGGAACTTACAATTCGGCAACGTGCAATTAGGCAACTGATAGAGATAATCCCTGCCCAACAACGGGTTCACAGTCCAAAAGGGGGAGACAAAACAAGTAGTCAGGCACCTACCTACCCCAGTGCTTACAACAGTGCTTGACACACACTAAGCCCTTAACAAATAACGTGATTATTATTCTCAGACTGCCCCGCAGCAACCTCCCTCCCTTAACCAACTAGCTTAGCACGTGCTGGTGTGTCACATATGCTTGGGAGGATCATTTCAATTAGTCTCCATGTGTCCAGGAACTGTGTCTACCCTGATTGTGATTTAATATACCCCAGGACTCGGTTGGCCCATACTAGCCAATATTCCAATTATTACGATTACGATGTAAAAACGGTCCTCTTTGCTTCTGCGCATGTTTAATAGTCACGGTGTGACTGCAGGTCAGCTTTCAGGTAGTCCTGTCCTGCTAGATCTCAGTGGGACTTCTAGTCGCCTTTCCACTGGGCCAGCCAGTCTCCCTGGATGGTCTTGAGGCATGCTTAGCGTTTTGCACACAGTCTCCTTCGCTGCAGTTATCAGGGGAACCTCATCACCTTGGTGCTGGCAAGGGGCGGTTTTATTGCCAGCTAGAGACCACTGCTTCTCGATGCAAATCATCCCGATGGGAAATGACATTTGGAATCGGTTATAACCATCCTAACTAGGGCCAAATCCATTATATTGAAACTAATGACAGTCGGAGGAAAATTAGGAACATATCTATTTTTCTGGGAATTTCTCCAAATTTTCAGTTCAGATCCAGTACTATTGTTTGAAGAAAAAGCTAAAGAGTTTGTGTGTCATATTCTCTCCTGTTAGAATTATCTTTCCTGAGGACAAAGGATAACATCTACATATTCCATTGTACTATAGACTAACCCAAACAATTAGTAAAGTGTTCTTCACATAATAGGTGTTTAATAAATATTACTGATTGGATTTTTAATGGTATTTGTTAAGCACTTACTATGTGCCAGGCACTATGCTAAGCTCTGGGGTAGATACAAGGTAATCAATTTGGACACAGTCCCCTGTACCACCAGGGGCTCACAATTTTAATCACCATTTTACAGATGAGGTAACCGAGGCACAGGGAAGTGAAGTGACTTGCTTAAAATCATACAGCAGATAAGGGGTGGAGGCGTGATTAGAGCCCAGGTCCTTCTGACTCCCATGTCCATGCTCTATCTACTAGACCACGCTGCTTCTGGATAGCCACATTACTTGTCTAAGTTTCCTCTTCTGTAAAATAGAGACAAAATACTTTTTTTCCCCTCACTCAGATTGTGAGCTCCCTGTTGGACAGTGATTTGTGTCTAGATCTGTTTATACTGTATTCACCACAGTGTTTAGTACAGCACTTTCAACGTAGGAAGCACTTGACATATACTACAATTACTGTTACAAGGTTCTTTTCCCCTCTCAATGTAGAGTGAAACAGTTACATGAGCATAAATTTATATCTTGTCGTATCTACTTTAAAAATAAGGATTGTATGAAATTTGGTAGCATTTTACAATCCTCACTTATTACCTATATTTTATTTTTTTTTCAAGCATCACATTCCAGGAGGAATCCTACTCACATCATTGCCCATCTTCAAGCATTTTACTCTATCAGGAAATGATTTATTGATTTTTTTTTTGTTGTTGTTGTTCAAATTGCTCACCGGCTGAATTTTTATCACGTTTTGTTGATGAGACTAGGCCAGAAACTATTCACAATTTACTAATGTTTCCTGTCCACAAAGTAATTGGGTTACATTTGTCAGAATTAAAGCAACACAAAAACCTATGTTTATCAGCACACTGGCACAGAAAGGACATTGTGAGGCTGGAACAACCCATGGCCTATGATTAATCCCCTTTTCTCTGCTTGCAAATGGATGTCAGGATGCTTGGATGCAGACCGTACGGCTCTCCACCTCCCGAAACCCAAATCCGAGGTACCTGGAACAAAGACCTAAAGCGAGGACAAATTAGTTTTTGTCGCGGGGTAAAAAAAGGACAGAAGAGAAGCATTTATGTCATTGGAAGAGTTCTTAATTTCCTTTATGACTCTATTTCCTGCTCTACCTAATAGAGACTGAGACTTTGAGGATCAGAAGGACCTCAAAGAAGGAGGGGGAGAAATGGGTGCTTGCAGGGGGCATTTCGATAAAGATTCTGATGGTTCTGCCTGAGCAGAGAAGCTATTTTGAAATTGTCTTAAAGTGGAACAAATCACCAGGTGGAAACATCAACAAGCTTTGAGCACTTAATTAGTTCTTTTATCTTAATCATCTACAAGTAAAGTGTGTGTGTTTAGGGAAGGGGGGGAATCTTAGAGGAGGGGGATGCATTATCACTTGGAGGGCTCAGAGGTTTAACAAACCTGACATGAGATTTGCCAGATGGTTCTGTGCCGGATTGTAAAACTTTAAACTAATCTTCACTTAAGAGTTTTAATGGTTGTATCCCTTTTATAAAGCCTCTTGCTCTTCTGCTAGGGTGATTCTGGTAAATTATAGATCAGGCTTCAGAGAACGTCTTCCATGAACAGAGGCGCCTTAAATCTTAGCTAAACTGAGCAAGAAGATTACATGTTATTATGATGTAGCACAGCAAGCCTTTCCCCCAGCAAACACAATGATGTAGAGATGGATAAAACTATCATTCTATGCAAGGAGGTCATCCCTACAACAATGCCTGTCACACAACTCCAGTATCTCCCTTCCTGGTGAACATTCAAATTGCAAATTATTTTCTTAAGTGTTTCCATAAAAAGGTTTAATCCTGACCAGAACGCAAATCTAGACATCAAGCAAGATTTCTAGATAGCAGGATGAGTATATATTAAGGTATAAATACTTGTTCAGGGTGGTGAAAAAGGAGTCCAAGAGAATTTCCTGAAAGATGTACTTTTGTTTGGAGAGACCGGATATATTCTGTTTTATAGAAAGACATACTGTGAGACCCTTATGGGACAGGGACTGTGTCTGACCAGATTAACTTCTACTTACCCCAGTGCTTAGTACAATGCTTGGCACATAAGTGCTTAACAAATATCATTATTGTAATAGGTACACACAGAAAAATCTACAGTGACCTTACAAATCAGATGCTTTCCAAACTTAAGAACTCATATTCATGACTGAAAATTTCAAAGGTCCACAAAGACTCACTTGACATAGTATGAATTCATTTGTCACTCTGTCCAGAGCAAAATCTTCCCTCAGGAAGTTGACTGGAGTACAATATCCTGAGTCTTATTACTTGAAATATATAGGTCTCGGGCATTAAGTGGAAGAATTTCAACAAGTGACACTTTCTTCATGTCAGGAAAGCCACAGAAACAAAAGTCTAAACAAAAGTCTTTTAGGCCTAAATGTTCCTATTTATTCAAAATTACTCTCTCAAATTGTTCCTTGGACATCAAAGGAAATGTTTTTGATGTTCAGGCATTTACTTTTGAATGTTTTTAACACTTATTTGATCCTTAGATGTTAATGCGAAACATGTTTCAGTACCACCCTTCTGATTAGGAATAAATTTATAAAGGAGACTATGAACACGTTAAGCTCAAAACAATAAACACATCAAGAAGGTCCATTTGTGCAGAGCACTGTACTATGTACCTGGGAGAGTACAAGTGAATGAGGAGACCAGATTCTTGCCCTCAAGGGTTATACAAACTAATGAAGGCAGACACACAAAGCAAACCAAAGGGAGGGGGAAGAAAGAGAGTACACACACACACACACACACACACACACACGAGATATGGAGTTGATGTGCTTAGGAGGTGCTAAAGTGGCAGTTGGGCACACAAATGGAGTGACTGGAATTCAATAGGGAAATTCCTTGGAGAAAGATTTGACAGGATTTAAGGACAGAATAAAAGAGGAGAGTCAAAACATCATCCTTCCCACCACCCCTTTTTTTTCCATTTTCATGGGCCTCCTACAGACAAGTGCTTCCAAATTGTAAAATACTGGGTGCTCCAAAACATTCTCTCTCGGCCTACTCTCTCTGGATGAATCCAGAGAGGATGTCAGAGCCAAGGCAGGTGAGGCCAGTTGATATCAAGTCTCAAAACTTTTATTTCCCTTCAGTACTGGGCAAACATCCACTCAGAATTGTGTTTTATATAACACCTGCTCTCTTGTTAACAAAGCTACATCCGTGTTCT
The DNA here is from genome assembly GCF_004115215.2 of Ornithorhynchus anatinus. Lineage (NCBI taxonomy): Eukaryota > Metazoa > Chordata > Mammalia > Monotremata > Ornithorhynchidae > Ornithorhynchus > Ornithorhynchus anatinus. The sequence goes on along the minus strand of NC_041733.1, from coordinate 6,062,576 downwards.
TGGGCCCCAGACCCTTATTTGCCCAAATTTTCCATCTGACTCAGAGGCCAAGCTTCTTGTGGGCAGGGAAAGTATTTCATGTTTCTGTGGAACTTACCACAGTGGTCTGCAGTCAGTAAATACCAGTCCTACTTCAACTATTATTTTCATGAGATCAGAAAGGATAAAAAAGTAACTCCTAGAAGTAGATTTAGGTGTTTATAAACGAGGTGTGACAACATACACTTGCTAGCTACTAAACACAAAACAGCCACGTTTGTCTTAGTACACACACACACCCCAAATATAGCATCAAATTCCAAAGGCTTCCTTCTAGCAGCGTGAGAAGCAGAGTGGCCTAGTGACTAGAGCCCGGGCCTAGGAGCCAGAAGGACCTGGGTTCTAATCCCGGCTCTGCCATTTGTCTGCTGTGCGACCTTGGGCAAGTAATAATAATAATAATAATAATGGTATTTGTTAAGAGCTTACTATGTGCCAAGAGGTAGATACAAGTAATCAGCTTGTCCCACGTGGAGCTCAAGGTCTTAATCCCCATTTTACAAATGAGGTAAGTGAGGAACCGAGAAGTTTAGTGTCTTGCCCAGGTCACACAGCAGACAAGTGGCGGAACCGGGATTAGAACCCACGGTCTCTGACTCCCAAGCCCGTGCTCTTTCCACTAAGCCACGTTGCTTCCCACTAAGCCATGCTGCAGGAGACTTTACTTCTCTGTGCCTCAATTAACTCATTTTAAAATGGGGATTGAGACTGTGAGTCCCACATGGGAGAGGGACTGTATCCAACCTGAGAATCGTGTACCTACCTCAGTGTTCAGAATGGTGATTAGCACATAGAAAGCGCTCAACAATTACCATTATTATTAATCTTCATTTTTCTGATTATCAATTCATCCCTAGCCAATCTCAGTCACTAGGTAACATTTGGATTTCTCTCAAAGAATGCCTATCATTTTCATGTAGATGCCAATCTTCAAATGACAACTGTTTCTAAACAGGAATAAAGCATCTTTAACTATATATATAATGTTAGATGCTTTATATATATATATATATATATATATATATATATATATATATATATATGAATAATATATTTTTGAGTGTGCATATATATTATTTTGTTTGTAATTCTGTTCCAAAATCATTTCACTCAGCGACCTATGAAGGAGGAGTTGGGAAAAAAACTGGCATTGTGGAAATGACTACTTCATGGTACTTATATAAGCAGCAATTTTAAGATTGGTATATGCAGCAAAGTGGTAGAAACGATTCTCGTTGTTTATAGTACACATGTCAAAGGATGTCTTTTCACTTGAAAATATTTGCATTCACAACTAATTTTAATAGGGAATGACAGACAACATTGGCAACATTACTGTTGCTATTTTTTAAGTTCACATCCTTGTGGTTTTGAAAAGAGAAACCGTATTGACTAAATTCCAACAACAGATTCCTATGGACAGTAGTGAAATTGAAGAAACAGAGATTTCTCTCCAAATCCCCTCACTATATCAACCCAACAAATGATGGCTAAAGCCCCCCAAATGTTGCAAATATATATACTACCTGTATTTGTTCAGTGCTTACTATGTTCCATTACAGTGCCTGGAACATAGTTAGCACTGAACAAATACGGGTAGTATATGTATTTGTTCAGTGCTTACTGTGTTCCAGGCACTGTACTAAGCACTGTGGTAGATACAAGCCAATCAGGTAAGACATAGTCTCTGTCGCACAGAGGGCTCAGTCTTAATTCCCATTCTACAGATGAGGTAACTGAGGCCCATAGAAGTGAAGTGACTTGCCCAAGGTCACCCAGCAAACGGGATGGAATCAGGATTAAAATTCAGGCCCTCTGACTCCCAGGCCTGTGCTTGATCTACTAGCAGCGTGGCTCAGAGAAGCAGCGTGGCTCAGTGGAAAGAGACCGCCCTTGGGAGTCAGAGGTCAAGGTTCTAATCCCAGCTCTGACGCTTGTCTGCTGTGTGAATTTGGGCAAGTCACTTCAATTCTCAGTTACCTCATCTGTAAAATGGGGATTAAAACTGTGAGCCCCACGTGGGACAATCTGATCACCTTGTATCACCCCCCAGTGCTTAGAACAGTGCTTTACACATAGTAAGCACTTAACAAATGCCATTATTATTATTATTACTAGATCATGCTACTTCTCTGGGCAGAGAGAATTTGTTTCTCTAGCACAGAGATTGTCAGAGAAACATTCCAAAAAGCCAGGAATCCAACCAAACGGCCCAGGTTCACCTCTTCCACATGGAGCAAGATTCTGCCTTTACCACCAAACTTCTGTTATGTGATAATCCACTTCAACTATTATTTTCATGAGATCAGAAAGGATAAAAAAGTAACTCCTAGAAGTAGATTTAGGTGTTTATAAACGAGGTGTGACAAATTGGACAAATTGGACAATTGGACAAAATTACTGCCATGATTACTACCTTTTAGCAAATGTTCTGGAAATTTACCCAAAATGTAACCTATTTCTCAGAGTAAAATCTGTATAGGTAATTCTAATTGTTTTGGTAGCTGTACCCTTGAATCTAAGTGAACTAAGGTTTTATCAACAGAGTCGGCTCAACTGGACAGCTTTCAGAGATCACAAAGTGAATCCTTAATGTCAATTATTCAGAAAAGATAGTCTGATTCTGTTTTTTGCTTCCAACTGTGACACTCTTGAACAAGATGGGTTCCTTATCAACTGGACTTTTGAAAAACTTGGTAGCCTTCCTCCCTGGGTTAATTCTGGCATTCCCTTTCTCCAGAAAGTCCAAGAATCAGAGAAGGATTTTTAACTCCACTGTAATCAAATTTCAAGTTGTGTCTGTTGGTGAAAGCAAGACTAAATCCTGGGAAAGAGTCAATTTTAAAACTCAGCAGGGACTAATCAATTCATATTTTCATCCACTACTGGGCATCCTGACAACCTGGGATGGCTCCACATAATCAATTAATGGTATTCATTGAGTGCTTACTGTGTGCAGTGCTCTGTACTAAGAGCTTGGGAAAGTATAATACAGTTTATACAGTTTAAGGAATGTAAATCCCCAGATTAAGTACCTCTTGGAGCATATCACACACAGGTACAAATTCTGCCCAGTTCACTCATTTATAATCTACATAATTAAAAAGGGTTTCCTCTCTGCTTACATTGCTTAGACTCAAATGCTAATAAGATTTTTCACCCAACAAGAGAGGATCTGGGGAGCTGGGCAAACTTGGCCTTGGACCTTTTGCAATTGACATCAAAGTTTCAAAAATAATGAAACGAAAAAGCTAAAGTTCTTAATTATGGTATTTGTTAACCCCTTACAAATGCCAAGCACTGTTCTAAGTGTTGGGGTAGATACAACGTAATCATATTGTCCCACGTGGGGGTCACAGTCTTAATCCCCATTTTACAGATGAGATAACTGAGGCATAGAGAAGTTAAGCAGTTTGCCCAAGGTCACACAGCAAGTAAGTGGCAGATCCAGGTTTAGAACTCACATCCTCTGACTCCCAAGCCTGTGCTTTTTCCACTAAGCAATGATCTTGAGTGAATCATTGACTGAATTTTCTTGGGACATGCAGGAACTGCTGGGTATGAACCAGTCAGTAATATCATCATCAGAGGCAGAAATCACCAAATTCAACACAACCTGGAGAAACCTGTCTGCATAGACACTAACAAAAGAACCCAACCTTACATCAGCTTCCATCAAAAGGTGCACGGTGGAAATATCAACCTCACTTCTCCAAAGAGGTTTTTTTAAAATTTATTTATTTTTTAATGGTAGTGTAAAGTGCTTGCTTGGTGATAACATTAGTTTAAGCCCTGGGGTAGGTACAAATCAATTTAGGAGAGACACTGTCCCTATTTCACATGGGACTCTCAGTCTAAGTATTTGGTATGAAGGATTTAGTACTGAGATGAACAAAAACCAATATGGGAAGACATTATTTTCAATTTTAAATATTAATGAGAACTTTTCCAGCATCCTATTCTTTGCCACCTAAATTACTTTTACTCCCCCAATAAATGTCTTCCTCGCCACTCGGCATCATCGAGTCCATGTGAATTGACATACAAAAGCATTTATAATTATGAAACAGGCTCGACTTCTCCGAGTTTTCTCTGGGCCATCCATTGCCCAACATCTTCAGGTGGAAGCAGGAGGGAGGAAGGGAATTAAAAGCAGTTTGAGGACGGGATCTTGACTACTTATTCTCTTGTACTGACTCAAGCTCTTAGTACTGTGTTCTGCATAGAGTAGGCACTCAATAATAATAAGAATGTTATCTGTCAAGCACTTACTATTAATGCTTGTGATGATGGTGATGATGGGGATGAAGGCTACGCTCCACCTCAGTGGGTTCTCAGAGAGGAGCTAACATTTCCTGACTGGATTCCTTCTCTATCTGACTGAGAAGGAAACAGATGTAGGGAAGACAGGAAGGAGAAACCAGAAATCTCAATCCCTCCGACCCTGATGGGAAGGGATAAGGCTCCAAGGATGGAAATGAAAGAATGTAACTGAGAGATCTAACCCTTCTCCCCACCACCCCCCCGGCCTTTTTTAGTGGTATTCATTAGGTGCTTACTACGTTCCAGGCACTTTACTATGCACTAGGGTAGATACAAGGTAATTGAGTTGGACACAGTTCTTGCACCAGAAAGGGCTCACTCTCATAATCCCCATTGTACTCAGTTACCTCAGGAGGTAACTGACGCCTAGATGACTTACCCAAGGTCACACAGTGGACAAGCCAGGTTTAGAACCCAGGTCCTCCGACTCCCAGGCCAATGCTCTTTCCACTAGACAGTGGAAGGCCTCTGGCACTGTTTCGACAGCCCCCTGAGGGAGCAGGTCCCAGATGAGCTCCAGTTTGGGGTCTGTACCTGGAGCTGATGGAAGACAGGCAAGAAAATCTCCCCACCTGCTCAGATGTGCAACAGGTAGGACTCATGGCCTACTTCCTCTCTAAGCGCATAGACACTTTAGCAGGTGGAAGCACTGGCAACAGAAGAAATGCAACCTGATGCCAAGAGAGAGTGGGCAATGATGGTGCAGATGAAATCAGCCAAGCGCCTAAAAGGAAAGGGTAGGAACCTTTTTAAAAATCTTATAATTCTGCCCACTAGAAACAGATCATACTCCCACCTCGTGAGAATTTTTTAAAAAAAATCTGTGAGGGATGTCAACTTATTCACTTTCTGACATTAAATCATTCATCAATTGACTGAAATGAGTCAAGCAGCATGAAATTACATCAGAAAAAGGTTTGGTTTAAATGTTAAATTGAAGGAACACATCATCGAGCTGAGAACTGAGAGGTAGGGCCTTACAAAATTCCTGCCGCTCTGCTCTTTGAAGGTATCCAAGAGAGATAGATTATTCTTAGGTGTCATGGTTGTTTACTAGTTTGATTTCTCCTTTTGTTTTTGCCTATGGCTATGCCATTCTCCACACTTTCCAAAATGGGAACAGATTTTAAATAGCCCCTGTTGGAGGAGATTTTAAGTGCTGTTTTCTTATTTAACTATCTCTGAAAGTAAAGTGGTTCAAAGTCTTTGGATAGAGTGTTACAAACATAAACACAAGCAGATCGACTACAGCTATTTTCTAAACTCCTAGAACAAATAGGAGAAAACTCCTAAGGAAGCCAAAAATCTTCTCTGATGGGTTTCTGGCTAGTCACTTTACTGTAAGTGTTGAGCACTATTTTCTCTCCTCTACTTTTAATCTCTGAGGGGAACAGGGAAATAGAGGACAAAAAAAGGCATAATGTGTTATCCTCAACTAAGAGGAGAAAACAAAGTGTCCTGCTTACTGAAAAAAGGTTGGAAATCCCAAGGAAATATCCACACTGTACCAATGGAGAAGCAGTGGAAAGAGCATGGGCATGGGACTCAGAGGACCTAGGTTCTAATCCCAGCTTGTATGACCTTGGGCAAGTCATTTAACTTCTCCGGGCCTCAGGTAGTCCATCTATAAAATGGGGATCACATCTTCCTCCCTCCGACTATGACTGTGAGCCCTCTTTGGGACAGGGATCATGTCCAACCTAATCACCATGGATCGACCCTGGCGCTTCAAAGAGTACTTGACACATAGTACGTGCTTAACAACTACCATAAAGAATTTTAGATGGAAGGTCATGAACAGTCTTGAAGTGGAAATTAAGTTCATGCTTTCTGAACGGAAGCAGTGCACTCTCCTCTTGAATTCCCCTGATTTACTGCTGCAGTCTACTTCTTCCTTTCCTGCCCAGATCAACACAGATGTTGGAAATCCAGGCACCAGTACAACTTCTGCCACACAAATTCACCATCTCCTGCAACCACCCAGGACTCTTCTGCTGGGCAACTCTCCGGTTCCTTCCCCATTGTCTCCTGCCTCAACTCCCACCCATTTTTTCTAAAATGCTAACTCCCTTCTTAAGTCTCCTGTGTCGTTTTTGAGGGTTCTTTTTTTGATGCTCATTAAGCACTTACTACGTGCCAGGCAACATAGTAAGCATGGGGGGAAAAAAACACTAATCAAGTTGGAACAGTCCATGTCCCACATGGGGCTCACAGTTTTATTCCCCATTTTACCGAGGAGATAATTTAAATACAAGAGAAGTGAAAAGAAGTTAAGGGCCTCAGTTCACACAGAAGACAAGTGGCAGAGGTTAGATCAGAACCCAAATCCTTCTTATTCTCCATCGACCCGTATTTCCTCCCAATCCCACCATTAACCTGCCTGCATCCTCCTGTGATGCCTTTCCCCAGTTCTCTAGGTCCACCATCCTTACCTGTGCCTCTCTACCTTCTAAAAGTACGTGCTCCTTTATTCAACCTCCCACTCTCTGATGGTTCTTTCCCTTCTGCCTTCAAGCTCAAGTCTACTCCAATTTACAAACATCTCGATCCCGCAGTCCCCTCCAGCTGCTATTGCCCCACGTCCCTGTCGGTTCCTATCTGAGCTCTTGGAGTAGGTTAAATCCACCCATTGACTTAATTTCCATTCTATCCAACTATCTTTCTGACCCCTTTCGGTAAGGTTCTTGATCCCTTCATTCTGCTGAAATTTCACTCTTAAAGGGCACCAGTGACTTTCCTTATAGGCCAGTTGGGTGGGCTTTAGCATGTTTGAATTAGCCTTGAACCTTCCTCTGTTCACATGGATTCAACTATCAGATCTATGCAGAAGACTTCCAAATCCAGCTCTCCAACCCCGATGTCTCATCTCACCGATGATCCTACATTTCCTCTTGCATTCTGGGCACCTCTGGGTAGGGACTGTTTTTCTCTGTTCCCGAACTGTACTTTCTAAGTGCTTAGTACAGTGCTCTGCACACAGTAAGTGCTCAATAAAGGCAATTAAATGAGGCAATTAAATGAATAAACGTCCTACTGGCATCTCAACATGTCCGAAATAGTTTTACTCATCTTCCCTCCTAAAGGAAAGAGCCTGGGCTTCGGAGTCAGAGGTCATGGGTTCGACTCCCAGCTCTGCCACTTGTCAGCTGTGTGACCGTGGGCAAGTTACTTCACTTTTCTGTGCCTCAGTTCTCTCATCTGTAAAATGGGGATGAAAACTGTGAGCCTCATGTGGGACAACCTGATTACCCTGTGTATCCCCCAGTGCTTAGAACAGTGCTCTGCACATAGTAAGCGCTTAATAAATACCAACATTATTATTATCATCTCCTCAATCATCTCCTCCTCCCAACTCAATGGATCCTAGAAGAGTGTTTTAGGAGGAGGAACACAATGTTTGGCTGAAATAATGAAAAATCAACCTTTCAGGTCTTCTTAATAAATGACATTTAAAAAATATAAATAAATGACATTTAAACACTATAAATAAAAATGAATCACAGCATTTTTCTAGAACTTATTATGTGCCACATACTGTTCTAATCACTGGGGTATTTACAAGTTAAAATGTCAGACACCGTCTCTGTTTTATTGTGGGCTTGCAGTCTAAGCAGGAGGGAGAACAGGCATTGAAACCCCATTCTGCAGATGAAACAGAAGCACAGAAATGTTAACTGACTTTCCCAACGTCACATATTAGGTAAGTGGCAGAGCTAGGAATAGAACTCAGGTCTGCTGGCTTGCAGCCTGTGCTCTTTCTACTAGGCAGTGCTGCTCCTCAATCTCACATGAAAAAAAAATGCATTGTCAAATAACTGGCTATAGAGGGATGGGCCAGTAAATTGAAATGCTATTTTATCTCCAGATGTGCTTGTGAGGTTCCAATTTTCTACCATCTAGCTCGATTAGCTTTTACTTCCATTTCTTTTTCTTGGGGTTATTTTTAGGATACTTCCATTTTCAGGTTTAAGCTGGAAGTGGAGGAGAGACAGTGGATGATATTTTGATTTACAAAATCAATGTGTAAAACAAAAACGGATTTAAAATTCAGCTGCAGGAAATCCACAGACTCACTCAGTTCAAGAAAACCAAACCTGAGGTTCTGTACCTCTCACTCCTTTGTATGGGAAAAGCAATAAAATCAAAAAGCAAATTGACATGACCATAGGCATCCACTTCCATAGAGACGATAGGATCCATACCCCAAGGTGCCAGAGGACTCTGGGGCAAGATTATCTTTTCACCTCCCTCCCCTCAGAGGACTTTCCAAGAGACCAGAGGAGTTAAGCAAGGGTGAGAATGATTTCTCATTCCTGGAAAGAAACTGCTAAAGCTCTACATTATTAATCCTTTGCTCATCTGGTTCAACTACCCAGCATCCTGAGACAAAGAAATGGAGAGTCAAATGCAAGGGATTCAACTTTGGAAAATAAGGAAGAATTGAAATAAGATAACCTTAGCTTCGGCCCTCCCTATCCACACTTCTATACTTGGAATCACAGAAATAATTATGGTATTTCTTGAGCTCCTACTGAATGCAAGGCACTACACTAAGCAGTTGAGAAGTACAAAAGTGTCTATTATAAATAATGTGTTTTTCCTCAGCAGAAGTATTCCTGAATTTAACTATGAAAAGTAGCAGTGTGGTCATGTGGAAAGAGCATGGATCAGGGAATCAGAGGAACTGAGTTCTAATCTCAACCCTGCCGATGGCTTGCCGTGTGACCTTGGGCCAAGTCTCTTAATTTTTCTGTGCCTCCATGTCCTCAACTGTAAAATGGGGATTAAACACTTGTACTCCCCTCCTACTTAGAATGTGAACCCACATGGGACAAGGACCGTATCTAACCAGATTTACTTTTATCTACTCCAATTTGCCACATAATGCTTGACTATGTATAAGTATACATACTATAATAGTAAATAGTATAGTTATGTATAAGTATACGTAAGTATAATAGTAAAACACTTAAATATGTTACTGATACTACTACTGCTAATAATAATGCTAATGATGTATTTTGGCTAGAATGTGAGAGCAGAATTATGTGGCATTCTTTCAACAGTACAATCCTCTTGGATACAAAATGACGTGCTTCTGGAAGAAATGACTGCATATATGAACATGGTAATGGACTCAAGTCAAGCATCACATACAGGTTTTCCTTAATTCAGGGCTCTGCAGATCACAAACCTCTACGTCCTAATAAAACTAAATACCATATGATATTGCATAGAAATTTTGCCAAGTGGTTAGTACAGTGCTCTGCACACGGTAAGTGTTCAAAAAATACAACTAATGGATCGATTAACCCAGAAAAAGGACAATAAATGAAAGCAATACTCATCTACCTGAAAGAACACATATTCTTGCATCAGAATGGACCACGCTAAGTACGGGCACCATCTCATTTATCCTGGGGGAGGTGTGTTGACAATTAGAATGGATAGTTTGAATAAGTCTGGGCAGTGCTCAGACCTTTAGCTAGTCATGTTTCACCCTATTGAATTACTCTCCAACTAGAATGGATGATGAGATGGGATAAGAATCGACATTTCCGGTATCCGCCGTCACAAACTCGTAAGGGGAAAAAAGGTGTTCCCCCAACTGACTCTTATTAAGCCAGTTTGAGCATCATTATTAATGATGCTCTCCTAAATGGGGAAGGCCACGTTGCAGCGGTTAAGGTCTAAGACATATTCTTCCGGTCAACCGCCAACTTCACCTACTAGATTGAATAGGATTGAATCCCCATTTTCCAGATGAGGAAACAGACACAGAAAAGTTAAGTGATTTCCACAAGGTCAAACAGCAGAAAACAGTCTAAGGCAGGATTAGAACACGGGTCCTCCGATAAGCAGACCTTTTACTTTCCAATAACCTACACTGCTTCCTCTTAATCCAATTGCTACCAGTTCAGTGAAAAAGGGGATAGTAGGGCTGAAAAGACTTGGGGTCTTATGGTTAGTGCAAAAGCTTAAAGAAAATGGTCCTTTTCACTTCCCTTTTCAGGTGAACAGAAGACCTCCCCATTATCTTCCTGTGTTTGCCAAGATTTACGGGCAGAGGATACAGGCTGAAGAGCAAATACTGTGATATTTATACTAGGGATCAGATAGGGTTTGGATAAAATAAGAATCACCTGAACCCTCACCCCAGACTTGAAACAAACCCTTTATCGGTGTTTAAGAAAGTCCCGGGAATTTTTCTTTGTTGAATTTTTCTGAACCTTAGCCTGTCCTAGATTTTTGCCAGGACTGAAATTTCAAATTCCTGAAGTGCATGAAGGTTTCTATTACCCCAACCTGTCTGGCTCAGCTAGAAGTATCACAAGCAATCCCAGATGCAGACATGAGAAAGCTTTTCAAGATTGGATCCCCATATAGATTTTTGGTTGCTTATCTGAAGGATTGTTTGTGAGGCTCTCCCATCACTGATTGATATGCCAAGCTTCCTTGCGTGCCCATAAAGGATAGGCAACCAGGCTCAGGTTCTATTAAAACAGCTTTGCTTTTTTATCCTAAAGGTTTGTTAAACCCCAACTTCTGAGGACTCCCCCCATGACCCCTCAAACAAAATTAAATGTTTTGGTCCGTTACATGTTTGCATGGCAACTGTGGACTTGGAATGCCTTGCCAGGGCTAAAAACACAAATGTCAAAATATCATGAAACATGGCCACCTTTGTAGGCTTTCCAACACTACTGCAAGCAAAAACTATTGAAAAAACCTCATGACAGCAGATCACGCAGCCAATTGTGCAGACACAAAAGAAGAGGAGATTTCGGATGAGCCTCGCATTTGCGGGTTTTATCCAGGCTGAATCACCAAACCTTTTGAAGCATCCCCAAAACAGAATTCCATTATCTCTGCCTCTAAGTGCTTTTCAAAAAGGCTGAAGGCGATGGCGAACCACCAGTTTGGAATAAGCACCATGAAACATAATCTTCTTTGCATGTTTTCAGTGTCTTTCCATTTTCAAGCGAATAAACTGTAAGAGGAAGATAAGTGTTGTATCGATGAAGGAGTATCGCTTATCTTTAAAATTTTATCCTTTTTGATTTGGCTTTAAAATTGAGATCACTATCCTTTGTCTCGCCACGCATTCCCGACAGAAGGAATGGGATCTGAAGTCTTCACCTTATTCTTCTATACCATTTGGTCTCGATTCTTTATTTATTTTTCTCTGTTGGTTACAGGCCATATTTGAAACATCTGCAAAAGCCTAACTACTGGATGAATGAAGCAAGAAATGGGAAAATTAAACACTGTTTTGGGTTATGTTGGTAAAAAAAAAACAACAAACTACTTCAAGGTAGAGGAGGAAACTTGGTATAACTTAAAGAATATAATAATGACGGTATTTGTTAAGAGCTTACTATATGTCAAGCACTGCTCTAAGCACTGGGGGTGATACAAGCTAACCAGGTTGGACGCAGTCCCTGTCCCATGTGGGGCTCAAATCTTGATCCCCATTTAATAGATAAGGTACCTGAAGCACAGACAAGTCAAGTGACTTGCCTGAGGTCACACAGCAGGTAAGTGGTTGAGCCGACATTAGAACCCAGATCCTTCTGACTCCCTGGCTTGTGCCCTATCCACTAGGCCACACCTAGGATTGGTTGTTGAGACTCAGGTTGTTTTCCCAGCCCTGCCGCTGGCCTGTTGAGCATCCTTGAACAAGTCTCTTAAACTCTCTGAGCCTCAGTTTACCATTCTTACAACGGGAGTAGGACAGACTGTGAAATCCATATGGAACAAGAACCGTGTCCTACATGACGACCTTGTAGCTACCCCCAGAATTTTTAAGGTTCTGCTCGCCAGTCAAAGTCACTAGAAACCAGGGAGTCTCTGCACTTCCTTAACAATGGGCAGTCATGCATTATCACAGGGCTTTGGAGTCAGAGCTCATGAGTTCGAATCCCAGCTCTGCCACCTGTCAGCTGTGTGACTGTGGGCAAGTCACTTAACTTCTCTGTGCCTCAGTTACCTCATCTGTAAAATGAGGATGAAGACTGTGACCCCCACGTGGGACAACCTGATTCCCCTGTGTCTACCCCAGCGCTTAGAATAGTGCTCTGCACATAGTAAGCGCTTAACAAATACCAACATTATTATTATTATTTATTTTAATTTATATGGACAGCATATGGATTTTAATCTCCTGAGGTAATTGCTGCAGACCTGCCAGCAACTATCTGGTGTATTAAACACCCCAAGGTCACCTCTGAACCATCTTCCAAATGGACAGTCATTGGCCATCAGGGAAAACTTATGAACCATCCATAGCAGGAACATTGCTTGCTGTGAGACAGATTGCAATTGCCCATATGCTCTCAGGCTGTGCTCAGAAAATGCGGGTGGATGGTACTGATGATGACATAATTAAAAGAGGTGACAAAATAGCCAGTGAGGACCCAACTAAAATCAGCTGATCACAAGGGAATCAGAAGACGTAAAGTACACGGTAAAAGCGATAAGGGATAAGACACAAGGAAACACAACTTCCGGTGAGATGACAAAGCTGTTGCATAATGGAAAAGAACTTCAGCATTCATAATAATAATAGTAATAGTAATAATGTTGGTATTTGTTAAGTGCTTACGATGTGCAGAGCACTGTTCTAAGCGCTGGGGTAGATACAGGTTGACCAGGTTGTCCCACGTGGGCTCACAGTTTTTTAATCCCCATTTTACAGATGAGGTAATTGCGGCCCAGAGAAGTGAAGTGACTTGCCCAAGGTCACACAGCTGACAAGTGGCAGAGCCGGGATTCAAACCCATGACCTCTGACACCCAAGCCCGGGCTCTTTCCACTGAGCCATGGTGCTTCAAGAAATGGGGGTGCCATCCAGTGGGATTTATTCTCCCAGGGAAGCACTGTAGTGGATGCTCTGAAGGTTTACAAAGTAGAAACTAATCCCAATCAATTATAAACTCAGTTGGGAAATGGACTCTCTCTGACTTACTCTGAGCTAGGCAATTAGGACAGAGATAAGTGCTTTATAAATCATCTTAATAAATAGAGTCTTACAGACTTGAGAAAGAAAAAACATATCACAATACAGTAATAATAATGATGGTATTCATTAAGCCCTTACTATGTGCCAAGCACTGTTCCAATAGATAATCAGGGTCATAGAACACAAATTCATATAGGCCTAAATTTAGTTATGGCATTCACTGAATAAGCAGAAGCAACATGGCCTAGTGGATAGAAAACGGGCCTGGGAGTCAGAAGGACCGGGGTTCTAATCCCGGCTATGCCAAATGTTTGCTGTGGGACCTCGGGCAAGTCACTTATCGTCTCTGTGCCTCACTTCTTCTGTTCTCACTCCTACTTTAACTGTGAGCTCCAAGAGGGAAAAGGGATTGTGTCTAACCTAATTGACTTGTATCTACCCCGGTTCTTAGTACAGTGTTTGACACATAGTAAGCACTTAATAAATGCCATAAAAACCCCTTAATATGAGCATCAGTTCTAATGACGATATACAGTCTATCATTTTTTTTTTTCCTCACCACCTACAGTTTCCTCCTCCACAATTCCTTTTCTCACACCATGAAGGCTCAGTCTTGAAGAATGTATAAGAAAGAATTCCCTCTTTGAAATTCTACTCTCCTTTCAATACCTAACCTCGACCCAATTGGTGTTCCTTTGACTTTGAAGGAAATGAAGGGGACTGTAAAGTTAAGAAGCGTTCTCTTCTATTCTGCAATTTCACGGGGCCCCTCCAAGGCACAGCTTTGTAGTTTAGAAGCGGCTACACTCTCTAAAAGCCACGGTGAACTTAAGTGGAACACTGCCACAAAGGATAATGATGGGTTCTTCCTTTCCGGTCACTCGGAGCACTTCGCAGTCATTCATGAAATCTCATTTTTCTCAAAACATTTCAAGAATGCATATATTACACTTACTTAGCAAAGTTTACAGAATGAACTTCAGGCAAAAAGGACCAGTGGCTTAGAATTTAAGGACACAAACTACAAGTTACTTGTGGACAGGGAACATGTCGACCAACTCTGCAATACTTTACTCATCCAAGCACTCAGTAAAGGGCTCTTAACACATTAAGCACCCAATAAATACAATTGATTGATTCCATCTCTATTTGTTCTGAGTTAATATGGACATCTTTTTATTGAGAACTAATTCTAATTGGTTCTATTAAATTCTAATTTAAAGTAGTTAAAATTACCTAGAAAAGTCCCTATCTATATACAATAATGGATCCATGCTTAACATGCACATTACCAGCAGATGAGTTGAGGTGTTTTATTTTTAAACAAAATGACTCTTCAAGAGTGGGGTGCTGCTCGCTCCCGCAAGACAAAGAGGATCTTAGGGGTAAAGCTGGTTGAACTTTAAGTTGCTAGATGAGAGAAACCTCTCAGACAGCTATCTTAAAAAAAAAAAAAAAAAAAAACTGCAGAAAATACAATGTGCTCATTTTCCATTTTGTCTTGAATTTGGTGGCTTTGGGGATGCTTTTTTGGGGGATGACTGAAAGTTGACCTTTTATTTTTTTCTATGTTTGATTGCTAAATTCCACTGAACTGATATCCAACAATAAAAAATGAACAACCTATCGTGAGTACTAAAGCCAACCTTCGCTCAATAAATACTATTGAATGAATGAATGAATGAACCTTCATACCATACTAAATACTCTTCCATCTACAGTAATCTGCATAAAATAAACAGCCAATAAATGACACTGATAGATTGATATGGGGGAATAGTTTCTGCTGATGAACTTCAGAGAGAGAATAGAGGGTTTAGAAGAACAAAAGTCTTGTGTGATAAGAAACCTCGGTGTATGAAGGACCGCTAGACTTTGTGGACAGCTTCTTATTTTTTCTTGTATTGTAATGTGGAGAATCACTGTGATCTAGTGGAAAGGTCACAGACTGGAAGTCAATAAACCTGGGTTCGAATCCCAACTCTGTCACTTGCCAGCTGGGTGACCTTAGGCAAGGCAATGAGCTTTTATAGGCCTCAGTTTCCTTATCCATTAAATGGGGGTTCACTACCTATTCTCTTTCCCCGCTTCGACAGTGACCCCCATTTGGGACAGGGACTGAGTCTGACATGATGATCCTATATCTACCTCAGTGTTTCTTAATACAGTGCTTACATATAGTAAGCACTTAAATACCACAATTCATTATAATTAATATTATCATTATTATTTCATATCTGTGCACTAAATATATTTCTACTGGAATGCTTTACCTTCCTCATAAGGGTTTGAATCTGGTAAACAGGAGAAGTGACCATATTTACTACTGGAAACGGAGAGTGAATTACATTGTGTTTTTTTGGTTGTTTTTTTTTTAAGGCAGAAGGGGTGATTCAAGTTCTTTTCCCATTTTTAATTTTCATGATTCACTTTGAATGAATGTTAAACACACAATATATTTATCTTCAAGAACCTAAATAAAATTACAAAAATGTATCTTCTGAATGAGGCGAGTATCCATTTATTCAGAAGTAATGCATATTCATGAAATCAAAGTAGCCATATATTGGCAGCATAATTCCACTGAATACTAATGCAATTCAGTACATATGTTGTTCTTTTAATCCAAGATTATGCATCAACTGTGCTACTTACCAACAGTAATTGCTACAGTATAATCTTACTGCCGCAGAGTTAGTGCCATTATGTTCATGCGGCACGGACACTAAATTTTCAGTTGGCATGTCATAAAATCAGGTACAGAATACTTGGAGTTCAACAAAACCGATATTATACATTTCTGGAGCTACATTTATGCCTGAGGTAGATCTAAGGACAGATTTTTGTGTCTATATAATTCCATAAAATGGTAGTCTGGCTGAAAATAAATTATATAGTAGAGTACTTGCTAACTTTATTAAAACTAGTATTTATATCAACTACTATTTCATTTTGAACTAAACAAATATTATAGACCATTATTCGTTAGCCTCTCGAGAAGGGGATTCAATGGAAACATGAGAATTAGTGGAAAATTGAAAAGATTGGTGAAATTTGGCATTCCAGCTACTTAAAATTAATCAAATTAATTGTATCTTAACCTTTCCTCCTTCAATCTCTCTGGTCATGGAAAATTTGCAGCTGATTTTTTTTAAGGCTTTTTAAAAAAAAAAAAAGTTAACTAAGGAGTGACTAGAATTTACTGTTAATTTGGTTCATATCCAAATATTCAGGTGTGAATAAAGCTATTACCAATTCATTATACATACTTTATTCTTTCTAAATGTGTACCTAATAAAAATTGAATCACCCCCATGCCATCATTATTTACCCGCATACTTTTATTTTATTTTATCCCCTCAAAAACCTAGCAGACTGCAAGCTCCTGGTGGACGTGTCGTGTCCATCATTTCTGCTGCATCGAACATTCTCAAGTGCTCAGTAGTGTTCTACATACGGTAAGTGCTCAATAAATATCACTGATTGATATCTAAGGGCTTCAGCAGCCCTTCCCCAGTGAAGTATGAGGCTACATGAGGCAGTTCATGCAGGCAAAACAGTTTCCCATGGTCCGAGAAATCACAGCTTTGGCATTTGTCTTAAATACTCAGTCCGGGAAGTTATAGTATCTCTCCATGAAGTGAGATACTTCCTAGTCGAAAATACATATTTGATCAACTTTTTCAGGGAAAGCTAGCCAAATCATTCTGGGTCATCTAGAGCTGCCTGTGGTGTCCAAATCCCAAAGTTGGCTTCAATTAGTCCATCAGTGACATTTCTTGAGCACTAATAATAATGATAATCTTGGTATTTGTTAAGCGCTTACTATGTGCTGAGCACTGTTCTAAGCGCTAGGGGAGATACAGGGTAATCAGGTTGTCCCACGTGAGGTTCACAGTTTTCATCCCCATTTTACAGATGAGGGAACTGAGGCACAGAGAAGTGAAGTGACTTGCCCACAGTCACACAGCTGACAGGTGGCAGAGACAGGATTCGAACCCATGACCTCTGACTCCCAAACCCGGGCTCTTTCCACTGAGCCACGCTGCTTCTCTGTGCAGACTTTTTCCTTCATCACCTGGGGCCACATGTCTTTCTTAGCCTTTCCTCTACCCTATTTTCGACCCTGGATTC
Source organism: Ornithorhynchus anatinus (assembly GCF_004115215.2). NCBI lineage: Eukaryota > Metazoa > Chordata > Mammalia > Monotremata > Ornithorhynchidae > Ornithorhynchus > Ornithorhynchus anatinus. The sequence goes on along the minus strand of NC_041733.1, from coordinate 6,045,118 downwards.
AGCACTTGAAAACTTTTATCTGTGCTGATCCTATAATAAGATTCCCAGTTGTGTGGAGCACTTTACATACTTCTTTACCCAGTCTGGTGGAAAGTTGGATTTGCTACCTAAGGAAGAAGTACACGCTAAAGAAATTAGTAGGCTCAAGAAAGGCTTGGATAGACCCATCAATCGCATTTGAGCACTTATAGTATGCAACTATACTAAGTGCCTAGAAGAATACAATATAACAGAGTTGGTAAACACGTTCCCGGTTCACAGCGAGCTTACAGTCTAGAGGAACGTAACCAATAATTAGAGAATCTAGCATCTAGATAGACACGGACTGAAGCATTTACTCTCACTATACAGTGCTCCACATGCAGATGTTCAATATAGTTTACTGAATGAATTGAATGAAGAGGGAAAATTTGGAAGAGTAAATGGGAGAATCCCAACTCTTGGGACAGTGATTTCCTCAGGCCAAGTAATCATCCTGTAGACCTCCAAGCAGCATGCTCCATTGATAGAGACAGAGTACCTGGCCCAGGTTCTGATGCAGAAATGACCTTTCTTATGGTTTTATTTTGGAGTAACAGAAGGAGAGGGCCCTGAAGGCCAGGAATCATGTCTGATCCAATGTTCTTGTTCCTGCCATGCAATCACATTTACCTAGTGCCTAGACTGGAAGCTCCTTATGAGCAGCGAATATGTCTGTCAAACTGTACTCTCCCAAGTACTGCGTGCCTAGAGTATATGATGATAATTATTATTATTATCGTATTTGTTAAGTGCTTACTATGTGCTGTTTGAAGCGCTGGGGTAGGTACAAGGTAATCAGGTTGTCCCACGTGGGGCTCACAGGCTTAATCCCCATTGTACAGATGAGGTCACTGAGACACAGAGGAGTTAAGTGGCACACTCAAGGTCATACAGCAGACAAATGGCGGAGCAGGGATTGGATCCCAAATCCTCTGACTCCCAAGCCCATGCTCCTTCCGCTAAGCCACACTGCTCCTCCATTTAGGCAGAGCTAGAGGTGCTTGGGAGGTTGCTCAAGTGCTAAAGTAGCGCAAGGCCTTATAATAATAATGTTGGTATTTGTTAAGCGCTTACTATGTGCAGAGCACTGTTCTAAGCGCTCAGGTAGATACAGGGTAATCAGGTTGTCCCACATGAGGCTTACAGTTAATCCCCATTTTACAGATGAGGTAACTGAGGCCCAGAGAAGTGAAGTGATCCGCCCACAGTCACACAGCTGGCAAGTGGCAGAGCAGGGAGTCGAACTCATGACCTCTGACTCCGAAGCCCAGGCTCTTTTCCACTGAGCCACGCTGCTTCCCAATAATGTTGGTATTTGTTAAGCGATTACTAGGTGCCGAGCACTGTTCTAAGCACTAGAGGAGATACAGGGTAATTAGGATGTTCCACGTGGGGCTCACACACTTTTAATCCCCATTTTACAGATGAGGGAACTGAAGCACAGAGAAGTTAAGTGACTTGCCCACAGACACACAGCTGACAAGTGGCAGAGCCAGGAGTCGAACTCATGACCTCTTACTCCAAAGCCCAGGCTCTTTCCACTGAGCGACGTGGGAAGCAGCATGGTGTAGTGGGTAGAACATGGGCCTGGGAGTCAGAACGTCATGGGTTCTAATCCCGGCTCTGCCACCTGTCTGCCATGTGACCTTGGTCAAATCACTTCACTTCTTGACCTCAGTTACCTCATCTGTGAAATTAGATTAAGATTGTGAGCCCCTTGTGGGGCAGGGACCGATTTGCTCGTACCCACGCTGAGGCTTAATAGAGTTCCTGGCACAAAGTAAGCGCTTAATAAATACTATGATTATTATATGGAGCATCTGTTAGATGAATCAGGGAAGTGTTTACTGAATACAGTGGCAGGAAAAAAGCACTTAGATGGATTGAGTAACGCCACTAACCTGTTTGAAAGGGATGGGCCGGAGCGCATGCAATCAAATCCTTAGACTGTGAAGCTTATTATTATATTATTGTGCTATTTGTTAAGCACCACTTACTATGTGTCAAGCACGGTTCTAAACTCCGGGGGAACAGGGGCTCCGATTGGTAGAGGGTCCATGTACGACGTGCTGATCTTGTATCTGGCCCAGCGCTTACAGCAGTGCTTGGTTCATGGAATGCGCTCAACAAAGACCACCATTTTTATCCCCCAAGTCTATTCCACACTCCTGCCCACCTGCTGCCCCATTTCCTGTGAACCCTATCCTTGGGAGACCCAAAAGAGCTGTGGTTTTGAGGTGTGTTGCAATGTGCAACCTGAGGGTGAAGGGTGGGCGAAAGGGAGAAGAGGTGAGAGCAAATTTCTCCCTTCAAGTGGAAATGATAGTATTAATAATAATTGTGATATTGATTAAGTTCTTATGAGGCACCAAGCCCCGTAGTAAGGACTGGTTTAAGTGAGACGATAACCAGGTCAGACGTAGTCCAGCCTGGCCTAGTGAAAAGAGCCAGAATCTGGGAATCAGAGGCTGTGAGTTCTAATCTCAGCTCTGTTACATGCCTGTGGTGTGACTTTGGACAAATCATTTAATTTCTCTGTGCCTCAGTGTCCTCTTCTGTTAAATGGAGATTCAATACCGGCCCTGAGTCCACCTTTAGTCATGAGCCCTATGTGGGACAGGAACTGTACCCGGTTGAATCATCTTGCCTCTTCCCCAGCACTTAAAACAGAACTGGACACATAGTAAGAGCTCACCCGATGCCATTATCAATTATGATTATTAAATTCCCTCACAGGACTCACAGTCTAGGTATTGGCGATGGGGTGTGTGGAGAATGGATATTCAATCCCCATTTTACAAATGAGACACAGAGAAGTTCCCGAGAAGTTAAGTGACTTCGCCAAGGTCACCTGGCAGTCAAGTGGTAAAGCAGGAATTAGAATCCAGGTCTCTTGTCTCCCAAGCTATGCTGTTTCTCATTAATATATATTAAATATATACACTAGTATTTATTAATCAAAATGAGAGGAGTGGTGGGAAAGAGGGACAAAGTTGTCTGATTATTGTTCTATTCTTATTAAATACTTCCTATTCTTTTTAAAAGCATGAGGGTATTAGGAAAAGAATCACAGTTATCTGTATGCATATCTTTATTCTTGAGACATATCGTACGTCTGTCACAAGATAAAATTGTATGGTTACAGGGTGTCTGAAGCAGAAAAGAATGAATGCAAATAATGAACAGAAATTGAACATCTGCAGCCATCCTGGCAAAATGGTTTGCGGCGAAACGTTCACTATTCTGTGTTTACTGTAACCTGTTAAACCCAGGCATTATTTTTCTCCCCTCATTCTGTTAGAGAGTGACTCTGGGCATTCAGCAGTGCATCAAGAACTCGAGTGCTTTCATTCTACCTGCAATTCCTACTGTTCACAAAATAGATTCCAAATTATTTCTGAAGTACAGCCTTTGGTTCTCTGCCTGTGAATTCTCATCTGAAAAATCAAGGGGGAATAAATCAAAGTTCACAGCCTTCACAGCTCACTTATTCCGGGGCCTCTTATCCCTCCTGAACCCCTGAATATATCTTTGAAGTCAATGGGGCGTCCCATGGAAAGAGCCGTCTGGAGACGTGAAGGCCGGGCATCGCATTGTTAAAAGGAGGGCAGCGTTACAAAGAGAACGGCTCAAATGTAGCGCATTACTTGCATTGCTTGTGTGGGGTTTAACAGAATATGAATAGCTTTAAAAGGTTTAAGATAGCCTTGTGACCTCAGATATTGGAAATGAAGGTACGTGAAATAGAGGGTTACTTAAGCTACCTTTGATTGGAAGAAACATCGGGGCTTAGGGGAAAGAGCCCGGGCTTGAGTGTCAGAGGTCATGGGTTCTAAAGTCGGCTCTGCCAATTGTCTGATGAGTGACTTTGGGCGAGTCTCTTAACTTCTCTGTGCCTCAGTGATCTCATCTGTAAAATGGGGATTAAGACTGTGAGACCTACGTGGGACAATCTGATTACCTTGTACCGCCCCCAGCGCTTAGAACAGTGCTTGGCACATAGTAAGTACTTTATAAATTCCATCATCATTAAGAGTTCCCCCTGGGAGAGAAGGCGAGGAAAAAAAAAAAAATGTGCATTTTCTACTTACCCGGCATATACTAATAATGTTGCTATTTGTTAAGCGCTTACTTTGTGCAGAGCACTGTTCTAAGTGCTGGGGTAGATACAGGGTCATCAGGTTGTCCCACGTGAGGCTCACAATCTTAATCCCCATTTTACAGATGAGGGAACTGAGCCACAGAGAAGTGAAGTGACTTGCCCACAGTCACACAGCTGACAAGAGGCAGAGCCAGGATTTGAACCCATGACCTCTGACTCCCAAGCCCGGGCTCTTTCCACTGAGCTCCGCTGCTTCTCCAGTGATTTCACAAATACTACAAGGAAGCAACGAGACGCAGTTTGCTGATTAGATACCTTTAGTCTAAAGTAAACCCTATTCATTTACCCTATTCATTTTGTTAATGAAATGTACATCGCCTTGATTCTATTTAGTTGCCATTGGTTTTGAGATGTTCTTCCCCTCGACTCTATTTATTCCCATTGTTCTCGTCTGTCCGTCTCCCCCGATTAGACCGTAAGCCCGTCAAACGGCAGGGACTGTATCTGTTGCCGACTTGTTCATTCCAAGCGCTTAGTACAGTGCTCTGCACATAGTAAGCGCTCAATAAATACTATTGAATGAATGATTAAAGTAAATACTTGGATACCAAAACCACAGATCTGGTCTCCATGCCAAAATAATGACAGTGGAGAGATAAGTACAAACAAGAGCAAACAGATGCTAAACACAACCATTAGATATTCTGGGATTGAAAACATTCCCTTGATATACCCTAAGCATTTACTTACTTAAACGGGTTTATGGCTACAGTGACCTTATCCCTTAATGCTAAAAAAATGAGGAAAACATTCTCTAATTAGGTCTGTCTGGATGTCGGTGCTAAAGAGCGGGGTTGCACTGAGGTGTTAGAATAGTTGCCATTGCCCGAGGAGCTACTCTGAAAGCAGAACTGACGAATTCCACTGGCAGCGAAAGGTTCATCTCGAGAGCCAGAGGGAACTGTAGATGGACATTTGTGAGCCTCGCATTAGCTCTGGTGAGAAACGAAGCGGATGGCACAGAGGGTGTTAAACACACTCCGGTTGGCTTAGGTGCTCCTGCCCTCTGGTTCCTGAAGAGAAACCAGAGGCTTAAAACTACTAAAAGCTGCTTAGGAATAAAATACAGTGTTTTATTCCACTCAAGTGTTGTTTGGCAAAGCAGTGCAAGCTCATGAACTGCGAGGAATTTGCCAATTGGTTGACTTGAGGTTTGGTGGATGTTGACTGCTGTTTGAGGAGCACCATAGCCTGGTGGAAAAAGCCTGGGCCTGGGAGGCAAGGGCCTGGGGTCTATTCCCAGCTCTGCCACTTTTCTGCTGCGTGACCTTGGAAAAGCCATTCACTTCTCTGTACCATTTCCTAACTCACAAAATGGGATTTAATGCCTGCTCTCCTTCCTAGATCCATGAGCCTCATGTGGGACAGGGACTGTACCAACCTGATTAAGTTTTATTTATCCCAGCACAATGAAGAGTGTTTGACACTTCATGTTTAAATAACTTTTTTTTTTTAAAGGTTTGACCCACTTTTCTCTTTTCAGAATTTGCCCTAGGACTGGGATATAATGGGTGTGATGTAAAAAGGAGAGTGAGAAACGCCATAAGGGAAAGAAAACAAGCAAAGATGAAAAGAGCAGGGGGAAAAAAAGTGAGAAGAGAAATCTACACCCACTCTCTTGGAGGATTAATTCTCTCCCGTAGCTTTGATTACCATCTCTATGCAGATGAATCCAAAACCCACTTCATAATAATAATAGTAATAATGGCATTTGTTAAGTGCTTACTATTTGCCAAGCACTGTTCTAAGCAGTGGGGTGGATGAAAGGTTATCAGGTTGTCCCACGTGGGGCTCACAGTCTTAATTTCCATTTTACAGATGACGTGACGGAGGCACAGAGAAGTGAAGTGACTTGCCCGAGGTCACACAGCGAACATGTGGGGGAGTCCGAATTAGAACCCAGGTCCTTCTGACTCCCAGACCCATGTTCTTTCCACTAAACCACATTACTTCTCATACGATGATGGTATTTGTTAAGCACTTACTATGGGCTAGGCACTGTACTAAGAACTGGGGTGGATACAAGCGCTCAGTGCAGTGCTCTGCACATAGTAAGCGCTCAATAAATACGATTGAATGAATGATACAAGTAAATCTGGTTGGACACACCCCATGTTCCACATAAGGCTCACCGTCTCAATCTCCATTGTACAGATGAGGTAACTGATCGACAGAGAAGCTCTATTCATTGCTATTGCTTTTGTTTGTCTGTTTCCCCCGATTAGACCGTGAGCCCGTCAAAGGGCAGGGACTGTCTCTATCTGTTACCGATTTGTCCATTCCAAGTGCTTAGTAAAGTGCTCTGCAAATAGTAAGCGCTCAATAAATACTACTGAATGAATGAATGAAAGCGAGTTGCCCCATGTGACACAGCAGACAAGTGGCAAAACAGGGATTAGAACCCAAGACCTTCTGAATCCCAGGGCCACGCTCTATCCACTACCCCCTGCTGCTTTTCCCTACCTCTCTACTCCTGACTTGTCTCATCCTCACAGTCTCACATATCCTCTTGTCTTCAAGACATCTCTTCTTGGATGTCCCGACAACAGCTCAAATTTAACGTGTCAATCCATTAATGGTATTTATCGAATGCTAACTGTCCTAAAGTGCTTGGGAGAGTAAAAACGTCCAAATCACAACTCATCTTCCTACTGAAACCCTGTCCTCTCCTTGATTTCCCCATAACGTTAGACTATTTCCCCCATCCATAATGCACATTAAAGCCCATCTCCCCCTCTAAACTCCTTGTGCGTAGGGATTACATCTACCGAGTCTTTGGACTGTATTTTCCTAAGCATTTAGTATGGTGCTCTGCACTCCATAAATGTTCAATAAATATCACCGATCTATTGATTGTAGACACCACCCCATCTCACGAGCCTGTCCCTTGGCATTATCCAGAGAAGCGGCATGGCTCAGTGGAAAGAGCCTGGGCTTGGGAGGCAGAGGTCATGGGTTCGAATCCCAGCTCTGCCGCTTGTCAGCTGTGTGACTTTGGGCAAGTCACTTCACTTCTCTGGGCCTCAGTTACCTCATCTGTATAATGGGGTTGAAAACTGTGAGCCCCATGTGGGACGACCTGATCACCTCGTATACCCCCAGCACTTAGAACTGTATTTTGCACATAGTAAGCACTTAACAAATACCACGATTATTGTCCTCAACTCCTCACCTTCATTAATCCCACATATTAAATGGTCACCAAATCAGTAAACCTTAAATCCCTAATCACACGTTAGCCAAAATACCTATATTTAAATCACATAGTGTGGTAACTTCTGGGTGGATCTTACAATTTTTTTGTTTTAATTCCCTCATATAATAATAATGTTGGTATTTGTTAAGCGCTTACTATGTGCAGAGCACTGTTCTAAGCGCTGGGGTAGATACAGGGGAATCAGGTTGTCCCACGTGGGGCTCACAGTCTTAATCCCCATTTTACAGATGAGGGAACTGAGGCACAGAGAAGTTAAGTGACTTGCCCAAAGTCACATAGCTGACAAGTGGCAGAGCTGGGATTCAAACTCATGACCTCTGGCTCCAAAGCCCGTGCTCTTTGCACTGAGCCTTGGCCTAACAATGTTCACTTTCAAATAAGTTGAAAATTAGTATGGACTAGTGGGAAGAGAACAGGACTGGGTGCCAGGGAGCTTGGACTCTAAACTGAGTTCGAAGCCTTGCCCCCTATCAGACCTAAGACTACTCATTTTACTTCTCCTACCCCACCGGCCTCATCTCATCTCACCGCACAGAGAAGCTGTGTGGATCAGTGGAAAGAGCACGGGCCTAGGAGTAAGAGGTCATGGGTTCGAATCCCGGCTCTGCCGCTTGTCAGCTGTGCAATTGAGGGCGAGTCACTTAACTTGTCTGTGCTTCAGTGACCTCATCTGTAAAATGGGGATGAAGACGGTGAGCCCCACGTGGGACAACCTGATCATCCTGTATCTGCCCAAGCACTTAGAACAGTGCTCTGCACATAGTAAGCGCTTAACAAATACCAACATTACTATTATTATCTGTAAAATGGAAATGAAATTCCCATTCACTCTCCATCTTAGATCGTGAGCCCATGTGGTATGGGGAGCTGGTCCGGTCAAATCATCCTGTATCTACCTCAGTGCTTGGCATACAGTAAGTGCTTAAGTACTTATTATCATCATTATTGCTATTATTATTAGTTAACATGCAAGAATCAACCTAACCTAATAGGTTCCTATGGGCCAACCTGCATTTTTGTGTTTGTTTTTTTAGTTTGTTTTGCTTAGTACCTTGATCTGAAGCAAATAAATTGCAAAGGGCATGATTTATAAATTAAATATTGCTAAACAAAACAGAACTGACTTTTGCTCTCAACTACAAGTAATGGAAAAGCATTTCTCAAGACTTTTCATTGTTTTCTTTGATTGGGCTACGGCAAACCACTGGAAGAACCTTTAAGGTACAGATTTCACTAAATTATTTCATTTTTCCTCCCTGTCAGCATGTTTCCCTGCTCATTTTCACACTATTTATTGAGAATCCCCTTCTGCAGAGCACTGTGGGGAATTACAAAGATAAAAACAACACACCGCATGTTTCCTCAAGGTAATTACAATCTTAATGGGGAGATACAGGATTAATAGAAATGTGTGTGTGAGAAAGAAAGAGAGAAAAGAAAAATTTTCTTTCACATATGGCCATGCTGGTTGAATATCTAAAACTTTTAGGAAAAATTCTACAATTATGCAGCTTGGGAAATATAAATTATCTGATACCTTGGAAATTTTCTCTATTTTAAAAACGAGTTTTTAATTTTCACTTCCGCCTGTCTTTTACCCACTATCTCAACTATCTAACTCTCCACGGAGCCTCTGTCTCTCCCTCACGTCCTAGGCCCCATGTATTTTCATAGGTTTATGTTCTCTGTGGCCTTGGCTCTCCCTCATTCCCTTTTCATTCAGTCGTATTTATTGAGCGCTTACTGTGTGCAGAACACTGTGCTAAATGCTTAACGCTCTAGGTTTTCAATGCTTCCCCTTCTCCCCTTTTTATCTCCTGGGGCCTACACTGTTTCTGAAAGAAATACAGTCACAGAGTTGATTATTTTTGTTTTTCTTTTAAATCAAAAGGAGCTGAAAAAAGCATCTGATAATAAGGATATTTGCTAGACACTGTGTCAGTCCATCATATTTATTTAGCACTTACTGTGTGCAGAGCACTGTACTGAACGCTTGGGGGGGAGTACAATATGACAACAAACAGACACATCCCCTGCCCACAATGAGTTTACGGTGTAGAGGGGATTGGAAAGCCAACAACAGTAGACTAGGTGATAAGCTAAGCACTTGGGAAGACGCCATACAGTCAAATCAGAGACAGGCTCATCCCTCAGCCTAAAAACAGGTATCACATCCCCATTTTTCTAATGAAGAAACTAAGGCATAGAGAAGTAAGTGACTTGGCCAAGATCACTCAGCAGGCAAGTGACAGGGCTGGGATTAGAACCCAAGTCTAACGCCCAGCCTGATGCTCTTTCCACTGGACCATGCCGCAAGGCTCCATGGTAATAGACCGGGCTTGGGAGTCAGAGGTCATGGGTTCTAATGATGATGATGATGACGATATTTGTTAAGCGCTTACTATGTGCCAAGCACAGTTCTAGGCACTGGGAGGGGAGATACAAGGTAAGCAGGTTGTCCTACATGGGGCTCACAGTCTTAATCCCCATTTTACAGATGAGGGAAGTGAGGCACAGAGATAAGTGACTTGCCCAAAGTCTCACCCCTGACAAGTGGCAGAGCCAGGATTAGAAGCCATGACCTCTGACTCCCAAGTCTGTGCTCTTTCCATTGAGTCACGCTGCTTCTCTGCTTCTAATCCCTGCTCCCTCACAGGTCAGCTGTGTGGGACAACCTGATTGCCTTGTATATACCCCAGTGCTTAAAACAGTGGTTGGCACATAGTAAGCATTTAACAAATACTAACATTATTATTATTATTACTATTATTTTATTATTATTGTTCTACAGGGCATTACGAGGATGGAAAAGATGAAACAGCTTCTTCCAGAAAAAAATGGGGCTTCCCAGACTAAGTCCTCGTTCCCCGTACTACCTCCCCTCTGGCTTATCTGTGCACTTGATACTTTACCCTTTAAGCTCTTGATAATCGCCCCATTCAGCCCCACATAATTTATCCATTTTTTATTTTAATGTCTGTCTCCCCGTCTAGTCTATAAATTCCTTGTGGGAAGGGAATGTCACCAATTGGTTTGTGTTGTGCTCTTCCAACCAAGTACAGCAATAATATCAATTATTATTATGGTATTTGTTAACCGGTTATTATGTGCCAGGCACTGTACTAAGCACTGGGGTGGATACAACCAAATTAGGTGGATCCCAGTCCCTGTCCCATTTGCGGCTCACAGTTTCAACCCCTATTTCACAGATGATGTAATTGAGGCACAGAGAACCAACATGACTCGCCCAAGGTCACATAGCAGAAAAATGGCAGTACCTTCTGACTCAAAGGCCTGTGCTCTATCCACTAGACCATGCTGCAATCGCGCAATAAACGTCACTGATGGATTGATTCAAAGTTAAATTAGAAGTTATGCTCCTCCAAATGACATTTCATCCTAGAAAAGGAAAATTTCATACTCACTGCCCCTCTTCTGATATTTGCATATGAAGTGCAAATCAGCCTAAGATGCAGGGCGTTCATCATCATTATTTAGTGACGGTCTCCCGTGGGTGAGGATTACACTCAGGGCTGAGGGAGTTTTCACGGCATGAAGGGGGCTGAGGTGACTGAAATCAGGCTCGGGGGGGACAGTGGTCTCAGCCACGGGCCTGCCCGTCACTTGCAGCCTGCAGGGTGGCCAAACAGGCCACGGCCCCAGGTCTCTGGCCAGACTCCAAAAGCTACTCCCAAGTGGTACAGGGGTGAACATGGCAGAATGGGCATGGAATCTGCCCATGGAATCTCCAATCTGGGACTTGTGAGGGGCCCCCAGAAGCTGGACTTCTGGGCTGGAGGCAAGATGGGTAAGCAAGATGGGCTAGAAACCTAGGCTCTACGAGGAGCAGCGTAGCCTGATCGAGAGAGGGTAGACCTGGGAATCAGAGAACGTGAGTTCTAATCCCAACTCTCTTAGTTGTCTGCTGTGACCTTGGGCAAAATCACAACTTCTCTGTGCCTCAGTTTCCTCACCCGTAAAATGGGGATTCAATGTCTGTTCCCCCTCATATGGAGACTCTAAGCCCTATCTGAGACAGGGATTGTGCCCAGACTGATTAATTTGTATCGACCCCAGTACTTAGAACAATGCTTGACATATAATGTTTAAATATAGTAATCATAATGGGTTGGAGCTCACTTGTGTTTCTTTTAAGTAGTTCTAAAGTTTGTGTAACCTACCATTAGGGATGGTGAGCTGTGTAAGGGACCAAAGAGATTAGCGATCCATAAGCCCGCTGTGGGCAGGGATTGTCTCTCTTCAGCGCTGTATTGTACTTTCCAAGCTCTCATCACAGAGCTCCGCACACAGTAAGCGCTCAATAAATACAGCTGAATGGCTGATGATGGCATCTATTAAGTGCTTACTTTGTGCCAAGCACTTAGCCAGCTACAAGATAATCAAAGTACACACACTCCCTATCCCCCATGGGGCTCACAATCGGATAGCAAAAGTGAATGAGCACCTAACTCCCAACTTACAGGTGAGGAAATTGCAGCCCAGAAAAGTCAGATAACGTTCCTATGATCACGTGGTGGAGCCGGGACTAGAACCCATGTTTCCCGACTCCCAGCCCTACGCTCTTTCGACTAGGTGACTCTCCATCGTACGTACAGAATGAAGTAACTACTCGGAAAACCCTACACTCTGCTTACCTTAGAGCTGTGCGTGCGAGATTACCCTGATACGAGTCAGCCAAATGTAATGCTTCTCCTTATTTTGAAAATAGAATGCCCCTCATTGAGAGAGTGGGACACCTACTTCTGAGAGCTAAAGACAGACACACTTAATTGCCGTTTAATTGCTCAACCCAAGACTGGCATTTTCCCATTGCTTCTCGGCCATTGTTGGGAAAGATGGGGGCTGACGCGGCGTGAAGACTGTTCTCGAGCGAGGGGTTGCACGGTGCACTTTCCCCATATACAATTTCCACCCTTTCTTCTCTACTGAATGGTAAATGACATTCTCAAGGCTTTGTACGTGCAAGGTGCTTTTCCGCTGGAATGAATGTCTCTGAGGAATGTTGTTCTGTGGCTAACCACATTTAATAGCTGCCGGGGAACAAGCATTTTCCTCAGCGGAAATGTAAGGAGGTGTAAAGTTATCATTTTGTATACTTCGGGGCTGCAAATAATAGCTCTGGCCTTGGATCTTAACACACTGGGGTAATGTGTGTTTGTTTATTTTTCTTGGGGAGTCACAGAATTTAACTGCTTCTGTTCAGAAGACACGAAGGGAACCGGCAGCGAAACGCCCTGTGTGTCCATTGGGAAATGTTTCTGGGGTGAGAGGCGTCTAGTTACCCCATTCCCTTCAGGGTCTGAGAATTCACAGAGATCGGCTGTGCTCTATCTGTAACGACAGTGCCTCTCCCTTCAGAGTTGTGAGGGCTTTTTTTTTTTTTTTTTTCCCTACCATCTTCTTTTTCTCACTCCAAGTTCAGTTGGTACTGCATATGCTCGCTTCCGTCAATCCATAATGTCTGAGATCCTGTTGTGTGTTCAGTACTCAACTAAGTGCTTGAAAGGATTTTTTAGAATCAGTTGACACAATCCCTGCCCACCCTGTCAGGGGCTTAAAATTGGGATCGGGGAGACAATGAAACAACTTTCAGATCGGAGGAAAAAGTGGACAGGTATATTGAGTTAGGGCTTAAATAGGAGAACGTACAAGTCTAGGTATTTGTCAAGAAGACTCTTCTAGACTCTAAACTCCTCGTGGGCAAGGAACAGGTCCCCGAAATCTGTTGTATTATACTCTCCCATTCACTTGGAATTGGGCTCTGCACACAGTAAGTTCATTCATTCGTATTTATTGAACGATTACTGCGTGCAGAGCACTGTACTAAGCCCTTGGGAGGGCACAATACAACAATCAACAGATACATTCCCTGCCCACAACAAGCTTACGGTCTAGAGGGACACACATGAGGCTCCTGGTCTTAATCCTATTTTACAGATAAGGTAACTGAGGCACAGAGAAGCTAAGTGACTTGCCCTATTTTACAGATAAGGTAACTGAGGCACAGAAAAGTTAAGTGACTTGCCCAAATCACAGAGCAGACACATGGCAGAGTCAGGCTTAGAATCCTGGGCCTTTTGACTCCCAGGCTCCAGCCACTAGGCTATGATGCTTCCTATGCCATATAGTAAATACAACTTCCTACATATTTGCTTCTTGGTTCTCTTTCAAAGTGCAATTTGCTAAAATACATACATATGTCTGTGTGACCCCATTTGGGTTTGAATAAGATGCTCTCAACTGTGGAATTTTTTAACTCTGCAGTAGTGTCTGGTGACAGTAATATGATGGACAATCCCCTCCACATTATGAACATGCACAAATTGCCCTATTAACAGAAAAGCATTAATAGTAGTAAGAACATTACCACGAGGAGAGCACTGTGCTAAACACTGGGAGAGAATACACAGTGGGGATTCGACACATCTTGGCCGAATCATTCCACATAGAAAGTGGCCAATTAGATCCAGGCAACATTCCTTGTGATTCCTGGACTTATGCAACCAATATTTGAAATAAAAATAATTTTAGCCGCCAGTGATTTAAATAATACTGTCACACAGTAGAGAAATGAGCAAGTCCTAGATTCCCGTCATCTTAGGCTCTGAAACTGTTCAATCCAAATATATATCTGGTAACCAGAGCTTTAAAAGGCTTGTGTGTCAAAAGCTAATTGGAAATTCAGTGCCACCTAGCTAGACAGCAGAGGATGCAAAGACTTGAATAAAAAAACCCAGCAACCCCCAGTCTCATCCTTGGCAATAACTGCACTGATATTTTGCAAGGATGAACTATTTTGGTTGGCCGACCGCAACAGGAAGCATCAAAGTAGCATAAAGTCAGTGTAAGAGAGACACTCAGGGTCACGGGGGCAGAGTGTCAGAAGTTAATCAATTGAGTGCTTAACACGTGTAGAGAACTGTACTAAGCGATCGGGAGAAAACATTATAGCGTTCCCTGCCCAGAGTGAGCTAACAGTCCAGAGGGAGAAACAGACATTAACATAAATAAATCATAGATATGTACATAAGTGTCATGAGGCTAAAGAGGGATGAATAAAGAGGGCAAATCTGAGTGCAAAGGCAATTCAGAAAGGCCTGGAAGAGTAAAGGAAGGCTTAGTTGGGGAGGGACTCTTGGAGGAGATGTTCTTTTAATAAGGCTTTGAAGATCAGGAGTGCGGTGGTCTGTCAGATATGAAGAAGGAGGGTGCTCCAGGCCAGAGGTAGGATGAGGCTCAGAGAAGCAGCGTGGCATAGTGGAAAGAGCCCGGGCTTGGGAGTCAGAGGTCATGGGTTCTAATCCCAGCTCTGCCATTTGTCAGCTGTGTGACTTTGGGCAAGTCACTTAACTTCTCTGGGCCTCAGTTACCTCATCTTTAAAATGGGGATGAAGCCTGTGAGCCCCATGAGGGACAATCTGATCACCTTGTATCCCCCCAGCGCTTAGAACTGTGCCTTACACATAGTAAGTGCTTAACAAATACCAATGTTATTATTATGTGGGCGAGAAGTCAGCTGTGAGATAGATGAGACCGAGATACAGTGATCAGGTTGGCATTAGAGCAGCAAAATCATCAGCTTCTCCCCTGATTTTCTCTTCACCCTCCATCGTCCATTTTCTTCCATTAGGATTTTTCCAACTTCTCATTTCTTTTAAATCTTCTGATTCACCTCTGACATCAACCACAGGTACAATTTTTTTTTTTTTTTTCTGTCCAGAGAAGGTCCAAGAGACGTTATCTCTGCCTTAGGCACCTCCACGTTCCAGTCTGCTAGCCAATTCCTCCACCATTTCCTTTCCCCTTTTATGTTAGTTTCTTCTAGGCAGAAATACAAGGGCACTTGTGTTTCAAGGACTTAAATCAACCTTGGAAACAGCTACTGACTCTCGCCTAGGGAGAACAGCAATTTATGTTGAATAGGAAAGCACTGTGATTTTGTTCATTTTCCTAACAACAACAAATTGGTGGGGAAGGTGGAGTTGGTTAAAAAAGGGAAACCAGGCACATTTGTTTTTAAAGCTGAATGTAGGGGAGCAAGATAACCATTTCTTCCAGGAAGGCAGCTTCCCTAGAGCACCGTGGGGACAATCTACTTTATGCCAGTGCTAGGGGTATTTTTAGCCCAATAGCTATGGCAGAGGCAAAGGGAGAAATTGGGTGAAGGAGGGAAAGGGGGAAAGGGAGGAGGAGGATGCAATTTTTGGAATGCCTCCAGTCCCCGCCCTACCAAATTAACAAAGTGCTCCTGGAACAGCGTCCTTCCCCTTCCCAGTAGTTAAAGCTGGTCTGGCTACTTGCAACAGAAATATCCTGGAAGTATCCTCCCGCATGATCACCGGTTGAGAATGATTCTGGTGTGAAAGCAAAGCGGATTAGCATGGAATTAAGACTGAGTTCATCCGAATCTTAACCCCAAGTAATCTAGAGTCAGTGAAAATACAAAGCCAATCTTGCTGGAATCTTTCTCAGAATACTGTATAAATTCTTAGAAATAGTACCATGTCCTTTTTCACCTTAGAGGAGGGTCTTCCAGGCATATTCCTCAGTTGTCTATGCCCATCATCTCTCTAATGAAAGGAATATTGGCAGAAGTTCAGGAATAACCCTAGCAAATGACAAATATTTGGAGGAAAAGTATTGGTGTTTGCAGAGGTTAATGATCCTTGGCATTAGAGCAGCAAAATCTCAATTCCGTGAGGGAAAACTGTTAACTGGCTCAAGTAAGTATCAACACCTACCACCACCACCCCCTTAGACTAATTTTATTTTCTTCCTCCCATTGTCCTTGGCCGGTGAGAAGCAGAAAGATAGAGGAGAGGGATTCATTATAAGAGAATATTTCCTGAACTCAACTCGGTCCAGTTGGGTCTCGGGGCCCCCAATAGTGGCTCAGTCTTGGGTCTATCCTCGATCATAGCGGTCGCTGAAACTATTTAGTTCTAATTACCATACTCTGTTATTACAAGTGACAGAGCAATACACAATGACTGACTTTCACTTTAAGGTAGTTTTTCAAAAATTTGTGTTCACAGGCATCTCTTGTCTTGTCTTATTCTGTCGAGTCATCTCGGATCCACAGTGACACCATGGACACATCTCTCCCAGTTCATTCATTCATTCATTCATTCAATAGTATTTATTGAGCGCTTGCTATGTGCAGAGCACTGTACTAAGCGCTTGGAATGAACAAGTCGGCAACAGATAGAGACAGTCCCTGCCCTTTGATGGGCTTACGGTCTAATCGGGGGAGATGGACAGACAAGAACAATGGCAATAAATAGAGTCAAGGGGAAGACCATCTCATAAAAACAATGGCAATCTCAGAACAGAACACCTCACTTCCATCTGCGATCATTCTGGTAATATATACATTATTTTCTTGGTAAAAATACAGAAGTGGTTTGCCATCGTCTCTTTCTACGCAGCAAAATTGTGTCTCCACCCTCAACTCTTTCCCATGCCGCTGCTGCCCAGCACAGGTGAGTTTTGACTCGTAGCAGATGGCCTTCCACTCGCTAGCCACTGGCCAAGCTAGGAATGGAATGGGTAGGCCTCTGCTTGACTATCCCTCTCATAGCCAAGACTGGTGGAGGACTAGAAACTCTCCAGGTGCAACCCTGAGGGGGCAAGACATCCCTACAACTCTATTTTAAAGTCTGGTCCATAATGAAAATGTCCATAATAAGAAATTGTGATATTTGTTAAGAACATAGTATGTGCCAACCACTATTCTAAACACAGGGGTAGATACAAGTAAATCTATGAAAATATCAAACTGTTTTTGAAAATGTAATAAAAAGGCAATTTGAAATATTACTATTCGGTCTGTGAAAAGAGAGAAGGGAGTCATTTTTCCAACCGTCTTTTTCTTCATCATCGTAATTCACTGAGTGCCTACTTTATATAGGATATTCTACTGGGGGCTGGGGAGAACCACAAACCATTCAGGATACTGTCTCCTTCCTTAAGGTTATTAAATCCCATGGGGATAACAAAACCATCTCTACAATGCCAGTACAAAGGTTACCAAAACATAGTGTCAGATATATAAAGCCTAACAGGGCACACATACCCCCGCACAATCAAAAATGCTGTATAATAATAATTTTGTGATAGCATTAACAACTCATTATTTGCCAAAAAAATGTTCTAAGTGCTGGGTTATATATAAATTAATCAGGTCGGACAGAGTCCCCACTCCAGATGAGACCCATAATAGGAAGGAATAGGAGGGAGTAGGAGAGGGTAGGATTTAATCCCCATTTTAAAGATGAGTAAAATGAGGCAAGAGGTTGAGTGACTCACACATGGTCACACAGCTGACACGTGGAAGAGCTTGGATTAAACCCAGGTCCTCTAACTCCCAGGCTATGCATTTACTACTAGAAGCAGCAAAGAGGCCGGGCTTTGGAGTCAGAGGCCATGGGTTTGAATCCCAGCTCTGCCACTTGTCAGCTGTGTGACCATGGGCAAGCCTCTTAACTTCTCTGTGCCTCAGTTCCCTCATCTGTAAAATGGGGATTAAGACTGTGAGCCCCACGTGGGACAACCTCATTCCCCTGTGTCTCTTCTAGCGCTTAGAATAGTGCTCTGCACATAGTAAGCGCTTAACAAATCCCAACATTATTATTACTAGATTATGGTGTTTCTCAGTATACTCTTCTCATCCTCTTTCCTCTCTTTGTTATCCCTCTTCCTCCCAGTACGTAGACAAGGTTTCCAAACAAAAATGACAAGCACTATGGAAGAAGAATGGACAGAATGACAACGACTGATCTGGGAGGAATCCTTGCCCAAGGTAGATTCCTGGCTTTGAAGAAACAGCAGGATATGGGTTTGGCAAAGAAGATGGGGAAAGACAGGAAAGGGAGAAGGATGGTTTGTGCAACTGTTCACAGGTGGCAGAGCTAGGAATGAGGGATGATGGCATTGTGTGCATATTCCCTTTTCCTCCTTTCCCCAATTTTAATTTAATTTAGTGTCTAACTCTTCCTCTTGGCTGTCAGCTCTCTGAGGTCCGTGATAATGTCTTAATTCTCCTGCACGTTCTCAGACTCTTAGTTTCATGTTCTGCCCACAACAGAGGCTCAGTAAATACTGGTGATTGATTGATTAACATGCTTGCTTGTTTGAAGCTAAGGCAAGCTAAAATGAGTCAGACAAAAGAAGAGTGAGACATTGTCAAGAACTTGGATTTCATATGATCATTAATAAGAAAACACTGCAGTCTGTGGCTAAAGGTGAGAAAAGAAAGATAGGAGAGAGAAAGCAGGACAGTTTGCTGCTGTCAGTAAATCAATTGAATGATGTATTCAATTATTACAGAGCACTGTAGACTCTTGGAATAATAATAATGTTGGTATTTTTTAAGCATTTACTATGTGCAGAGCACTGTTCTAAGCACTACTCCCTCCTATTCCTTCCTATTATGGGTCTCATCTGGAGTGGGGACTCTGTCCGACCTGATTAACTTATATATAACCCAGCACTTAGAACATTTTTTTGGCAAATAATGAGTGGTTAATGCTATCACAAAATTATTATTATACAGCATTTTTGATTGTGCGGGGGTATGTGTGCCCTGTTAGGCTTTATATATCTGACACTATGTTTTGGTAACCTTTGTACTGGCATTGTAGAGATGGTTTTGTTATCCCCATGGGATTTAATAACCTTAAGGAAGGAGACAGTATCCTGAATGGTTTGTGGTTCTCCCCAGCCCCCAGTAGAATATCCTATATAAAGTAGGCACTCAGTGAATTACGATGATTAAGAAAAAAGACGGTTGGAAAAATGACTCCCTTCTCTCTTTTCACAGACCAAATAGTAATATTTCAAATTGCCTTTTTATTACATTTTCAAAAACAGTTTGATATTTTCATAGATTTACTTGTATCTACCCCTGTGTTTAGAATAGTGGTTGGCACATACTATGTTCTTAACACCTATCTGTTACCAAGACCTGCCGGTTTCACCTCTACAATATCGCCAAGATCCGTCCTTTTCTCTCCACCCAAACGGCTACCTTAATGTTACGGGCTCTCGTTATATCCCAGCTAGACTACCGTGTCAGCCTTCTCTCTGACCTCCCTTCCTCCTCTCTCGCCCCGCTCCGGTCTATTCTTCACTCCGCTGCCCAGCTCATCTTCCCGCAGAAACGATCTGGGCCTGTCACTCCCCTTCTTATATAGCTCCAGTGGTTGCCTATCGACCTCCGCTCCAAACAAAAACTCCTCACTCTAGGCTTCAAGGCTCTCCATCAACTTGCCCCTTCCTACCTCTCCTCCCTTCTCTCATTTTACCGCCCACTCCGCACGCTCCGCTCCTCCGCCGCCCACCTCCTCACCGTCCCTCGGTCTCCCCCGTCCCTCCGTCGACCCCCGGGCCACGTCCTCCCGCGGTCCTGCAACGCCCTCCCTCCTCACCTCCGCCAAACTGATTCTCTTTCCCTCTTCAAAACCCTACTTAAAACTCACCTCCTCCAAGAGGCCTTCCCAGACTGAGCTCCTCTTCCCCCTCTACTCCCTCTGCCATCCTCCCTTTACCTCTCCGCAGCTAAAGCCTCATTTTCCCCTTTTCCCTCTGCTCTTCCACCTCTCCCTTCCCATCCCCGCAGCACTGTACTCCTCCGCTCAACTGTATATATTTTCATTACCCTATTTATTTTGTTGATGAATTGTACATCGCCTCGATTCTATTTAGTTGCCATTGTTTTTACGAGATGTTCTTCCCCTCGACTCTATTTATTGCCATCGTTCTCGTCTGTCCGTCTCCCCCGATTAGACCGTAAGCCCGTCAAACGGCAGGGACTGTCTCTATCTGTTGCCAACTTGTTTATCCCAAGCACTTAGTACAGTGCTCTGCACATAGTAAGCGCTCAATAAATACTATTGAATGAATGAATGAATGAATGAAAGGTTGTCCCACATGAGGTTCACAGTTAATCCCCATTTTACAGATGAGGTAACTGAGGCACAGGCAAGTTAAGTGACTTGCCCACAGTCACACAGCTGACAAGTGGCAGAGCCGGGAGTCGAACCCATGACCTCTGACTCCAAAGCCCAGGCTCTTTCCACTGAGCCACGCTGCTTCCCCACACCACACCAGAAGACCACACCAGCAGCAAAACCCTCTCAAGAAGCAATTTTTTCAAATGGTATTTATGAAGCACTAACTGTGTGCCAGGCACTGTACTAAGCGATGACGTGGACACAAGCTAGTCAGGTTAGACCCAGTCCATGACCCTCTTGGGGCTCACATTGTTCATCCCCATTTTGCAGATGAGATAACTGAGGCACGGAGAAGTTAAGTGGCTTGCCCAAGGCCATAGAGCTCACACATGGTGGAGCTGGGATTAGAACCCATATCTTTCTGATGCCCAAGCCTGCACTCCATCCACTGGACTACGTTGCTCTGAAGGGGACGGGCTGCAAATACAAGTGCAGCTAAAATGATCTCCAGGGTTTCAAGTTCTGGACCGATGGAAAGTGGCAATGTTATTGGAAAAGTTTGAAAGGAGGGTTTAATGAGAAGAAGAAGAGAAGTTCAGGAGGTTTCTGACATCCTGATGAATGGTGGTTGTAGTGTTTATACCTTTCAGAAAAAAAAAGCAAGCTATTTCTAAATTCAAAACTCTCTAACTTGACTTTTTTCTGATGTTCCTCAAGATAATAATAATAATAATAATAATAATGATGTTGGTATTAGTTAAACGCTTACTATGTGCAGAGCACTGTTCTAAGTGCTGGGGTAGATACAGGGTAATCAGGTTGTCCCACGTGAGGCTCACAGTCAATCCCCATTTTACAGATGAGGTAACTGAGGCACAGAGGAAGTGAAGTGACTTGCCCATAATCACACAGCTGACAAATGGCAGAGGAAGAATTCGAACCCATGACCTCTGACTCCAGAGCCCAAGTTCTTTCCAATGAGCCACGCCAAGAGAGAGATATAATTCGGGCTATACATGCTGGATACCTTGATGTGACTCTTGTCCATGATTTTATTCTTAGTTCTCTTGATGTGCCTGAGTTTCTTGATTTTCCATGAGTTTACTCTTAGTTCTTTCTTTTCTCTACCCAGATTAAACTTTCCCTTTCTTGTGGGCGAACATAGAACAGGCAGGCCCTCTCTGCTGAGCTTATATTGTTTTGGATGGTTTCACTGGCAATTCATCAAGAGGAAAAGTTTATCTCCATCTTTTCAGATACTTGCAATTACTATTTTAATGATCTCTACTCCACTCTAGAGTAAAAAATGCAAACAGACATTCACACGCAGGAGTCCTCAGTGATACTGAGTTGATTCTAGTGACTTGGGACAAGTCACATGGATTGGTGGGAAGACTTTTGGAAGATTTGCCAAAATAATTTGAGGGAACCAATTTCCATAAAATATTTTCTCCCCCTAGAGAAAGACACACTAACATCTTGATATGCTATTTCGAAGTTTTAAAATAAATTAAAAAAAATAAAAAATATCTTGTATGATTTTTCCCAAATATACTATAGTTTTTTCCCCCAAGACATTTGAGCAATATGGGTGTCATCTGTAGTAAGTCAAAGCATTAAACTCATTTCCAAACTTTTAAAAATGACATTTTTTGGTCATTCCAAACACTTTTAAATTCTTCCCTTTCAATATCAAAGCTTGATGGGTTTTGAAAGTGAAGAATGGACTCTGATACCAGGGTAGCTTTATAGTGTATGAAATCTCCTTTAATAATTGGATTTCTCTTTCCCCACATTAGCCGGAGAGCTAAAACTCTGTAGAAAAATAATGGATACCAAGATTTTGAATACAGAGCACTCTTTGCCTGAAAATTTGGAAAGATCATAAAACTTTCCATAAAATATTTAGATTTATATTTCACTTTAGATATATATTTAACTTCAGTATTACGAAGAAAAATCAGTTATGGAATCCATATTTTTAAATCTTACAGATTTAGAAGGTGACAAACTATGAAGCAAAAAGTGAGAGGTGTTTCAATTTGGGATGGCTATTATAGATGTGACTTCAGTAGAAGTCAAGCTTCACCTAAGTAGTTTGCTGTTAGTTTCAAACATGGGTTAGAAGGACCCGTGAAGGTGAATGACATGTTCACCCGACCCTTCCAGGACCCTTCCGATCCCTTCCAGGATCCAGAGTGAAGCTCGTTTTGGGGAGGGAACATGTTTGCTAGTTAGGTTGTATTTTACTCTCCCAAGTGCTTAGTACGGTGCTCGGCACACAGTAAGCGCTCAATAAATACCATTGATCGACCGATACACTATCCCTCCTGTCCAGCCCACAATGCATCCATGCCTCATTATACGTTCATTTCTGACTGTTGCTCCAACTGGCCAGCATTTAGTTCTGACTCTCAGGCCCATGATCTAAACACTAGGCCGTGCTGCTTCTTCATATTCCAGAATCACGACAATTACTCTGATTCATGTTTCAGAGCTTCCTCTTGGCCTTGGCCAGATATATACAGGATGTAGTGATAAATACAAGTGAAATAAAATTTTAACTAGTTAGCCAATGCCCCTCCCCCACCCCCAGGGCACAAAATAACCAAAACCCAAAAAACAGAAAAGAAAAAAATAAATATTTCATTTGAGTTCCACCCAAATTAAGATTGTCCAACTGACTGCTACTCTCTGCACATTCCTTCACTTTTTCCTAAGGGTAAATTGCCACTCTCCATTGGAATAAGAATATACATTTCTCTAACGACACAGCTTGATGTCCTGTGGGTTCCTGATTTTCCACACTCAGTTATGAGTGTTTATTTTCCCCATCATCAAATAGCTATTAAAAGGATCTTCGGAGTAGATCACGTGTGGGCGTTCACATTCTCAGTTTGGCTATCTGATAAGGAAGAGGCTTCTAGAAGGGGTTTACCTAAAAATTAAGGAAAGTTTCATACTGGGGATGGGGGCAGAAACGCCAACATGGCAGGTCAAACTAGAAATAGCTACAGAAACGATGGTGCTTCAGGGAAGAAAAATACGGGCACTGTTTTTAAATGACACAGAACTGATTATTTTAATGCTCATAATAATGGGAGTTGTAGACGTAATCATGAATAGTACCATCGGTTTATAGCCATTGATGACATTTTCTTTTGTCATTCAACAAACTGATTGCCTCCTTCATTAGGAGAGACTGTCTTAAGAAAGGTGCTATAAGAAATTTTACCTGACCAGAGATTTTAATAGCTAAACTTAACTTTTGATGGAAAAAAAAATAATCACAACAGCCTCCATTGTTTTTCTTTCAAGTTAAGCATATAGTACAGTACTCTACACATAGTAATCTCTCAACAAATATAACTGGTAAAGTGATAATGGATTTAAGAGGCAGGTCATTTTTTGATCTCTATCGGTCAACTGGGATGTACTGAGTTTACTAAAGGTAGAGGATCTCTAGGAGGCTGCTCTGAGTTTCCATCTTGGGGAAAAGATATTTTCAAATTTACTACATCCCAACCTGTTGCAACGCTGGAAGAATGTGACACATTTCACCACAGGATATTTAGGTAGGAACCAGGATATTTACATAGGTGTCAACCACATGCCCACCTATTAACTCCCAACATCAGTACTGCCATTTCCAAAGGACAAATTGTATGTCCGTATACTCTCTCTCCAACTCTTTCTTGCTTCCGAGACACTGCATAGAATAAAAGTGTCAGATTCATATTTTCTGAACACCATCACATTCATGCAATGAAAATGTAAATGTACGGAGAAGCAACTGGCCTAGTGGAAAGGACACGGGCTTGGGAGTCAGAGGAAGTGGGTTGCAATCCCAGTTCTGCGACTTGTCTGCTGTGTGACCTTGGGCAAGTCAGTTAATTCCTCTGTGCCTCAGTTACCTCATCTGTAAAATGGGGGGGTAAGACTGTCGATGTGGGACAGAGACTGTGTCCAACCTGATTTCCTTGTATCTACTCCAGTGATTAGTACAGTGCTTTCCACACAGTAAGTGCTTAACAAATACCATATTAAGAAAAAAAAAATGTTTCATCCATATGCAGGGGGCATTTGAAAAGGGAGGGGGGCAAAGTGGGAAAGGATATGGTCAGGTGACTTTTTTGAATGTTATTGTTAAGCATTTTCCATATGCCAGTCACTGTACAAAGAGTTGGGGTAAAAATAATAATAATGATGGCATTTGTTAAGTCCTTACTATGTGCCAAGCACTGTTCTAAGCACTGGGGCAGATAGAAGGTAATTAGGTTGTCCCACGTGGGGATCCCCATTTTACAGATGAGGTAACTGAGGCACAGAGAAGTTAAGTGACTTGGCCAAGGTCACACAGCCGACAACTGGCAGAGTTGGGATTCAAACCCACAACCTCTGACTCCAGAGCCCGTGCCCTTTCCACTAAGCCACGCTGCTTCCACGAAACAGTTCTCTCACCACACTAAATGTTTCATCTGAATAAAATATGAATTACGTGTCTTCATCAGTGTTTCCTTTATTGGAGTCGTAATAGACTGAAGTCTTTGTATATCTAATTACTCGTCACAGAGCCCTATTGGGAATTCCATGCAAGTCATTCCTTGCAAAGCCTGGCGCATTTAGAACAGATAAGACTGGATTCAAACGCACCCACTGTGATTTTTCATTAGTTGGAAAGCATTCCTCAGGCATTTAAATATTGCATGCAGATGTACTAACAAAGCAATTACCCCGCACACCACTGCTCGAGCGCTGATCGAAAGCCGATCGTGGCTCGGTTTTGAATTGCGTTAAAATCAATACTATATATCATCGGACATAATTACAGAATATCAACCACTATGCTGGGAGTTACATAATTATGGCGACTTCTTGATCATTTAAATCCCACCAATAACCTCGTGCACCGAATCTCTTCTCAATATATTGGCAAAATCTGAACGATTGGAGACCACATTTACAATACATCTGGCTCCCAGTGGAGGAGTGATTTTGAAGTCATAAAGTCCCATACCAAGGGCAATAGCCAGTAAGGAACACAGCTTGACATTCATTAAGAGTTAGTGCTGAGGTTCCCCTATTCGAGAGGTCCATGTTCCATTTCCAGAGATATCAATCAAATGGAAAATCAGAATTGTGGTTTCAACCAATTTCCGGGTTTCAAAAGCAATAGAAGTCCTTATCGGGACTGCTTCCATTCACGATGAGGAATTCCGTGTAGACTGCAATAACCAGCACTCGCTGCTGAATACACATTTGTACCCTGCCTTAGGCAACGATCTTATTTGATGTTTTCTGAGTATGTGTTCATTTTAACCCGGGATTGAAGCTTGCTAAGTGTCACTCACACCAATAGCATCTAGAAGGTACCTAATATTACCAGTTGAGGTATTTGTTACGCACTACAAGTGGCAAGCAGTGCGCGCGCTAAACAATAACGTAGATACAATGAAATTATATGAGAAACACCACCTGTCTCACATTGGATTCGGGGACAAGGGGAGAGACCAAAGAGGTATTTAATCCCCGTTTTCTTAATGGGGAAACTGTGAGGTCCAGAGAATAATAATTTCAGTATTTAAGGGCTTACTATGTATCAACAGCACCTATCTCACTTTGGACTCACAGACTAAGGGAGGGACAAAACAGGTATTTAATCCCCTTTTTATTTATGAGGAAACTGTGAGGTGCAGAGAATAATAATAACAATTTTAGTATTTGTTAAGTGCTTACTATGTATTACGTGCAGTACTGAGGGCTTTACACATAGTAGCCACTTAAATACTAAAATTAGACTTGAGAAGTGGCATGTCTTAGTGGATAGACACGGGCCTGGGTGTCAGAAGGACCTGGGTTCTAATCCCCTCTCCACCACATGTCTGGTGTTTGACCTTGGGCAAGTCACTTTGCTTCTCTGGTCCTCAGTTACTTCATTTGTAAAATGGGGATCAAGAGTGTGAGCCCCCAGTGGGACAAGGACTGTGCCCAACCAGATTAACTTGCATCTCCCCCAGAGCTTAGAACAGCACTTGGTACCTAATAAGTGCTTAACAAGTTATCGTAATTATTATTAGTTATTATTATTATAACGAGTGCTAGAGTAGTTACAAGATCATCTGGTAAAACACAGTTCCTGTACCACATGGAGCTCACTGCCTGAGGAGGAGGGAGAACGGGGACTGAATCCTCATTTTACGGTTGAGGATGCTGAGGCACAGATAATTTAAGTGACTTGCTTGTGATCACACAGCAGGCAAAAAAGGAGGCGTAGAATTAGAACTGATGTCTCTAGACTCTAGGCTTTGTACTATTGCCACTGGGCCAATTTGCTTCGAGCTCCTTCCTCCTCACTATTCTGCAATCCTTTGTGAGAAGACATTGCCTTTTATTACTCTATTCTACTGCCCTCTCCCAAGTGCTTAGCACAATGATCTGGCACAGAATAAGTGTTCAATAAATATTACTGATGGATTGTTTCAGGAATATACAGTAGAAGGAAAAAATTAAAAAAAAACATTATTCTTACTCCTTGAGGAACAAGAATCTATATAGGTGATAAGGTAATATTGTAAATATCTGACCTAACAGAAGCTCACAGTCCCTAGGGACCTAGGTGATGGTTAGCAGGGGGGAGAGATATGATTCTCCACCCTTTTCTAATCTTAGTTAACTGTCTTTGTTCAAGCCTAATTTCAGCACCTTCTAGTGTTTTCAACTACATCAATCAGTGGTATTTACTGAATACTTACTGTGTGCAAAACAGTGTTGTAACCACTTGGGAAAAGAAAACGCAGCAGACTTGGTTGCTATAATAATAATAATAATAATAATAATAATAATAGTACTTCTTAAGCACTTAGTATTGTCGAACACTGCTGTAAATGCTCGGATGGAAACAAGATAATCAGGTCGGAAACAGTCCCTGTCCCACAAGGGACTCACAGCTTACGTAGGAGGGATTATAATTTAACCCCCAGTTTATATTTGAGGAAGCTGAGGCCCAGAGAAGTTAAGTGACTTGCCCAAGGTCACACAGACGGCCAGTGGCAGAATTAAAATTAGAACCCAGGTCGTCTGGTTCCCAGGCTTGTCCTCCTTCCACAAGGCCATGCTGCTTCACAGCACATTCCCTGACCACAGGGAGCTTACAGTCTAGAGGGGTTTTATCGCCTTTTGATTTCCAACTTTGCCATTAAAATTCCAACCTGAATACATGGAATTTACACCTGAGAGTCCCTACGAGAAAGATACTGCATGTCTCTGTAGACATCTCGATTCCTAGAGGAGGGTTCAGCCACTAATCTGAAGCAGATGTACTAGTTTCCAGTGACCTTTGGGTGCATAATTATTCAGCTCTTTCTTAAATCCTTTGTATTGTAACTGCAACTATTATGATCCATTATTAGTTATATTTTGAAGCTGACTTTAATAGAAAAATCATTTCCGGACATACATTTTACCTAGGACATGTGCGTACACCTTTGTCAGGGATGGTGCTGTTCTCATTATGTTAACACATTGGGAGACATGAACAATTTTATCCTTCAGTGCACAACGGTCCTGGTCCTGACCTGTCCGAGTGAAAGCCAGCATTCTCTCATTTTCCACATTTCCATCTCTCCCCTCATATTCTCCTCCTCTCCCCCATCCTCCTCTGCCACTGCAAAGGATTCTCAAGAGTCCACAAAATTCTACGGCATGGTGACGGGGTTACCAAGTTCCCGGAACCACCACGCGACAGAAGTCAATCAAGAGAACTTCTCCGCCAATCAGAGGATACCGTGCACGGATGCAATCTCACTTAAAAAGAAATCCCCATGCGCATGACCTCAATATAAAGCTTTCCATGTACTTGCTGACAAAAGCATTAGGTTTCCCTGATGCTAGCTGGTTCACTAACAAAGTTAGATATTGGAAGTGCGAAGAAGACACCGACATCACCCATAAAATTGTTGCAATCTACCATTATCTGTGCTTGGTAAAGACACGACCATTTTGTACTTTTCATTCTTCAAAGGTTTGCCTTGAATTGCTTTGAATTCAAATTGCTCTAGATGGAGCTCTAAAAAGCACCGTGATTCCTATTGAAAATATGGCAAAACATATGATGATTTTGTCAATTTGAATGACAGTGTAGAGCAATCTTCAAAAAGGCTTGAAGGTTAGTAGAAGCCGCCAAGATCCTGAGGGGCTCTATGAAAACTGTGCAGATCTCTTAAGCCTGCAAAATCTGTCTGAAAAATGCCATGAATTGCACTTTCACTTATTTTAGCAGTGATGGGTCCTATCCGACTATGATTAAGAAATAGAGAAAAAGGGGTTTTATCTGCCATCCCCAAAGTACAATTCAAAGCAGTGAAGCACAGGGGAAAGAGTAAGGGCCCGGGAGTCAGAGGACCTGGGTTTTAATCTTATCTCTACCACTTGCCTCGTGTGTGCCCCCGGACAAGTGACTTCACGTCACTGTGGCTCCGTTTCCTCATCTGCAAAATCAACAAATTATATTTATTGCCTACTGTGTGCAGAGCACTCTGCAAAGTCCTTGGGAGTGTATAATATACCAGAGTTGGTATAATGTTACCTGCCCCAAAGTAGCCTACAGTCTATTAGGAAAGATAGATAAAATAAATTACCGAAATGTAAGTAAATGTTGTGAGACCTTGGATGAGGTAAATAAAGGGTAGAGATCCAAGGATGATGCAGAAGGGAGAGGGAGGCAGTATTGCCTAGTGGAAAGAGCACCAAGATTTATTAAAAATTTATTAAATGTGATTAAAATGAAGCAGACAGGCCCCTTCCCAGAAAATAGCATGACGGTCTATTTCCTTCTTGATTCTCTAAACTGTGAGATCCTTATGAACTGGGAACTTGCCTACCATCTACCAACGTTATTACACTGGAATAATAACGATAATGTTGGTATTTGTTAAGCGCTTACTATGTGCCAAGCACTGTTCTAAGTTTTGGGGGGGATACAAGGTGATCAGGTTGTCCCATGTGGGGTTCACAGTCTTAATCCCCATTTTACAGATGAGGGAACTGAGGCACAGTGAAGTTAAGTACACTGTACTCTCTCAAGGGCTTAATCTGCAGCCAGTAAGCATTCCATAAATACGATCGATTGACTGATTCACCTTTCAAAATGGGCATCAAGGACAGTATGTTCCGGCACTTTGCTGATCAAATTCTTCAGCAGAGTGAAAGACTATCTTTCTGCTTTGCCCTGGCAACTATTACTTTAGACAAGAACTTTAGGGATTCAAGCATAAGAGGAATCTGAAGGGAACTCAAGCAAGGTAGTTTGGAGGACAGCTAAGGTCCTGAGAACAGGGGAGAAGCAGCGTGGCTCAGTGGAAAGAGCCCGGGCTTGGGAGTCAGAACTCATGGATTAGAATTCCCGGCTCTGCCACTCAGCTGGGTGACTGTGGGCGAGTCACTTCACTTCTCTGGGCTTCAGTGACCTCATCTGTAAAATGGGGATGAAGACGGTGAGCCCCACATGGGATAACCTGATTACTCTCTATCTCCCCCAGCACTTAGAACAGTGCTCTGCACATAGTAAGTGCTTAACAAATACCAATATTATTATTACCATCTCCACTGTGTTGTACTCTCCCAAGCATTTAGTACAGTGCACTGCCAACGGTAACCGTTCAATAAATGCCCCGGATTGATCGACTCCGTTTGTTCAGTACTGAGTAGACCGGCGGGCTTTGGAATGCCAGACTTGCTAATCCCAGACCACTTTATGCAACACCATCTCACAATCTAAGTGGTAAAATTGGGGTCAGAGTAGGCAAAGAGCAAGAAACGAGGAGGAATGAGAGCAATTTCACGGTCTGCACCGGTTTTCAATAGCCCATAAAGTGTAGCAATAGGTCAACAGGTTCCTTCCTAGCCTTAATATCTGCAAAGGCAAAACTCTTACTAGCTCACCGGCTGCTTCAATAATGAAGATCGAGAGTTTTCAATGGTTGAGGCATCAGAAAAGTAGAATGAAATACGACTGTTGAGTTCCCATACTGTCAGGGTCATAAATGCAATCCCGTCCTTGCACAGTTAAGGCGGGGCTCTCGGTAGGGTGCTTGGGAATCCGATGCCAATTTTAATTAAAAAGTATTTTTCCCGACAATTGCAGAGCTTACACTTGGCAAGCTACACTTCGCACTACGTTAACTTTCTGAATATTGCAGAAAGGCAACATGGTTTAACAACCAAGCTTGCTATAATCGGGGCAAAATAATTCATTTTGACTTAGAAACGGCAGCACACAATTTTATGAAAAATACACTTTTCTTAAAAAAAAAAAAAAAATCAGAAAACAATCCAAGTCCAGAAGCATATCCCCAAATTAGAATTCACTTTCATTACTTTTGATCTTCCTTCCTCCCCCACAACCCCCATGAAGTGTTCTACTTATTGCCTTTGAGGATTTTGAAAAATGCAGATATTTTCTTGCCTTTCTTGGACAACACAAAGAACCTTAGTGGGCTGAGGATACTTTAGTCCATTAAACTGCATCAACAGCCACGCAACAGATGATCAACATTTTCAAGGGTTAATCATAACAATAATAATAGTGGTATTCGTTAAGTGCTTACTGTGAGCCAGGTACTATACTAAGCTCTGAGGTTAGATACAAGATAACCAGGATGGACGCAGTCCCTGTTGTGCATAAGGCTCACAGACTTAATCCCCCTTTTACGTTGAGGTAACTGAGGCACCTCCTCTCAGGGTCACACCCGGAAAAGTTCCAGTACCCTACCAGTTTCGGATATGGAAGGGAGAGTCAAGCAGAGGCCTTCCCATTCCATTCCTAGCTTGGGCAGTGGCTAGCAAATGGAACCAATCTGCTACACGTCAAAACTCAACTGTGCTGGGCAAGAGTCTAGGGTGGAGACCCAGGTTTTCTATGAGGAAGGAGGCAGTGGTAAACCACTTCCATATTTTCACCAATAAAACTCTATGGATTCACTTCCAGAACGATTACAGATGGAAAGTGGTGCATTCTGGGAGAGATATGTCCATGGAGTCACTATATCCATGGATCAGAGGTGACTCGTCAGCACAACTGAGGCACAGAGAATTGACTTGCCCAAGGTCGTGCAGCAGACAAGTGGCAGAGCCGGAATCGGAACCAATATCCTTCTGACTCCCATGTCTGTGCTCTATCCACTAGGCCATGCTGCTACTCACTAATCACCAACCACTCCAGACAGGGGAAAATCAGACTCTTGATGACATTAATTTTTCACATGAAAATCAGTGAGACAATTAGGTGCCCTTCTAAATTCACATTTAAAATCGGAGAAAATTTGAAAACAATAGCTAAGATAAACTAATTGCAGGCCAGTTCTTCCCCCATAAGATTTCACATTACCTGCACAATAAATGCTACTAGTGCTGTTTTAGTTGTCCAATCTATCAAGGTTAGAGAACAGAATCCATAATCTCTAAACTAATGAATGGTCCTTAACCCATATAACACACAGCTACTTTCCAGAGAAATGTATTTCAAATAACTCAAGGTGTTTCTGGAGTGATAGTATTTCCCTTTTGGGCTTGGTTTGGCCTTCAATGCGTTTAAGGCAAAAAGTACAAATACTACTGATGATTTCAATGTCACTATATGTAACAAAAGTCTCTTCTTTCTCCACATTATAGTAAACGTATTTAGGCACTGTGATCAGTATTCTTCAAGGATTTATGTCAATTTACATTACAGAAAACCTAACATTTCCAAAGCGGGAAAATAAAAGGAGCACAAATTGGCTGGATGAAAATACAAACCTGGTAAGAGTGAAACAGATTTATAACTGAGTCCTGATTGAGCTCCTGAATAGATAATTGTGATATTTGTGAATAGATGCTGATTATGATCAAGAAAGCAAAAAAATGAATATTTGAAGTAATCAACAATTATTTATTCTTAATATTAATAAACATTTTTCTCATCAGAATGAATCTCCTTGCAGTCACCCACTTCATTAGTAAAGCCAACCCTGTTACACTTTAAAATATTTTCACTGCAGGACTTGGGCATACGAAACGAACTGTCATTTCCAGCCTTGCTTCTTTTTCCCCCAGTTAATAATCCAGTGGGTCTAGCTTTTAACAGTCTAAGTTTCCCCACTTTCCATAATTCAATTCAGTTGGCATCAAGAGTTGAAATGGAAGACGACAACAGCTATTTATAGGACATCGACAATGCAGTAAAACCAGTATCAATCATGATAACTGGATAAAATTAAACAAATCTACTGTATTATTCATAAAGTGAGAATGGGGAGGTTGAATTTGGAGATGCAACTAAGTGGAACGAGGTGGAAATTTAGCCCTGGAACCCTGGTAATGGGATGCAAGACTTCTTCCCTGTTGATTGACATCAGTCTTGGGGTGAAGAAGGTGATGGTTCATAGGAGAAACGGATGCCCCAGTGGGGAGATTTCCTTTCTGTGCTACACATTCCAACTTGGTCTGCTTTGTTCCTGTTACTCTTTTCATTTAGTGATATCCCTGGTACCGCTTTATTTTCTGTCCTTGTAATATGCCATGACAGTAAAAGAAGATCTGCAGGACCGAATGCTTTCTTCAGGAAAGAACAAAGTTGCCTGAAAAGCAATCATTCTTCTAAGTTGACTTAATTTGCAGCACATTTTTCTGTGCAGCCCCCCTCTGCCTCCCCTAGGCACCACAGAATAATCTTACCTATTTAGAGATTGAGAATTATAATGTGAATCGCCCATGTGCGAAGATGAGTAATTATGTTTTTTGTTTGTTTGTTTGTTGGTGGTGTTTAAATCCATGTAAGCAAGTATAATAATAATAATGGCATTTGTTAAGCACTTACTATGTGCCAAGCACTCTTCTAAGCATTAGGGTAGATACAAGGTCAATCAGTGGGGCTCACAATCTTTATCCCCATTTTACAGATGAGGTAACTGAGGCACAGAGAAGTTAAGTGGCTTCCCCAAAGTCACACAGCTGACAAGCAGCTGAGCCAGGATTAGAACCCACAACCTCTGACTCCCAAGTCCATGCTCTTTCCACTAAGCCACGCTGCTTCTGGTAGAAGCTCAGATGCAGTCCTTTCCTCACAGTGTACACAGATTTTTGCTGGGCGGCAGCATTTGTTACTTGGCCGTGTTTCGAACTCTTTTTGATTTTCCTCTTGGTATCAAAATCTTCCCCAAAACACCACAAGCAACTGTCAGCTAGCTTAGCTGTGAAATTCATTACGGCCTTATGTGCTAAGAGCCGGGGTGGATACTAGATCAGCTCAGTCATGGGACACTGAAGAAGATCACTCCCCGGATTGTGACAACATGATGCAAGAGGGCATGAATTTTTTGAGTATGTTGGGAGATAGATGAGAAGCAGGACCGAGGCAACTTTTAACCGTCGTCGCATAAGTTACAAAGTTCGCCTAGATTCAGCCAGCTTCACAACGGTGTGGCGGACTGGGGCAGATTTGGGGGTGTGTGTGGATTTTGACAGGTTTTATTCTTCCACCGCAAGGAGCTGAAACTGGTGATATTTTAGGGCCCAGT
The DNA here is from genome assembly GCF_004115215.2 of Ornithorhynchus anatinus. NCBI lineage: Eukaryota > Metazoa > Chordata > Mammalia > Monotremata > Ornithorhynchidae > Ornithorhynchus > Ornithorhynchus anatinus. The sequence continues at coordinate 6,011,191 of NC_041733.1, read as the reverse complement.
CTCTGTATCCTATAGAAACAGGCTGGAAGATGCAAAGAAGGAGTTTGGATGCTGGTGTGAGTTTATGCTTTGATCCTCTGGGAAACTCATCCAACTCAATAGACTGCAAGCATCACTGAATGTCCTAGATTCAGTTATTCAGTGGTTGCTATATTTGGATCACTGCACCAAACTCGCATACCCAACCAGAATTCAGTGACTGCATTCAACTCTGTACTGCCAAGGAAAAATCTCTGGCTGTGCAGGGATTCCAAGCTACAGGTCGGTAAATACCTGAGTCTTTGGGGTTGTTAGTCCTTCACGCTTGGTGGATTTCTTTTATGTTTGTTTTTTTTTTTTGGGGGGGGGAGTATCTATTATCTTGGGCATCTTTTGGCTACAGGTGCACATGGCCAGGATATTACTGACAGTAGCTTTTCCTCAAAAATGATAAACACTTTTATGTGCTCTCGGTGTATCATCATCTTTGAATGATCGACTCCGGGGAGGCAGCATGCACTAGTGGGAAGAGCATAGGATTGGGAGTCAGGAGATCCAGGCTCCTGTTCTATATGTATATAATTATATAATGGTATTTAATAAATACCGTTAAATATACATATATATTTAATAGTATTCATTAAGTGCTTACTATTTGCCAGTCACTGTGCTCTGCACTGGGGTAGATACAAGGTAATCAGGTCAGACACAGTCCATATCCCACATGGGGCTCACACTCTTAGTCCTCATTTTACAAATGAAGTAAATGAGGCATAGAAAGGGAAGTGACTTATCCAAGGTCACTAAGCAGACAATTGGTGGAGCCGGGATTTAGATCCGAGGTCCCTCTGACTCCCAGGTCCGTGCTCTATCCACTAGACCATGCTGCTTCTCTTCCACTGCCTGCTGTGTGAATTTGGGCATGGAACTCATCCTCTCTGGTCCTTCAGTTTCCCCATCAATAAAATGGGTATAGATCTTCTACTTTCCCAACCTCTTCGACCAAGAGTCTCTCATATAGGACAGAGGCTAAGTCTGTTACGATTATTTTGTATCTACTGTAGCAGCACCTAGCCCAATATCTGGTACTTAGTGATTACTAAGCAGCATCATCACTAAGGACCTTTGATGAAACTCATACCCATACACAGTTGAGATAGGAGTCTCTGAAGACTGAAGGAAAGGTTATATGAAAAAGGCAACCATTCCTAGAACTAGTACATGTCCAAACTCCACTCAAGTCTGACAACTCTTATTTGTTTGTTTGTTTATATGTATATATATCGGTGCTGGGTGGCTGGGTAAATATCAAGTAAATCAAATGTATCACTTGAGCACTTGCTGTGTGCAGAACACTGTGTTAAATCTAAGGAGAGTACAACAAAAAGTCGGTAGACACATTCTCTGTTCACGTTCTCATCCTCTTCTTTTAATGATCTGCTGCCACAACAAAGCCTTCTAAGGTAACAAAAACCTCTAAGGAGATCTAGGTTCTAGTCCAAGCTCTGCCCCTGGCCATTGTGTGACCTTGGCCAAGTCACTTAACCTCTCTGGGCCTCCATTTCTTCATCCCTAAGACAGAGACGATGATTACTTGCCTCTCCTTACCTCACAACGATGTGAGGACACACACGAGACAACCGATAAGACGGTGCTTTAGCAAATAAAGTGTTACATTAAAAACAAGTTCTTTAGGTAATTATTGTTATGAGGCATTGCTCATTTTTAAACAAGAAGCTCTCAGGAATCTGAGAGATTTTTTTTTTTTTTTTTTTTTCCAACTCAGCCTCAACTCAGACTCCGTGCTCACAATCTTAATGCATCCAGGTACACAGCATCTTGTAGAAACACCCATTTACTGTTCTCATGGGTAATGGCTGATGTAGAAAATCCATAGGCATTCAGATGGTCTGAAAAATATCATCATTCTACAAACCGAACCATCACCCATGAAAGGAGTATTTGTGCGTCGGATATTTAAACCTGCACTTTTGTTGGATTATTTGCTACGTCAGTTTGGTTCAAAAAAAACTCAACAAACCCCTGACAGAATAATTGGTTACATATTTCCAAGGTCTGTATTATACTGATGGGATTTAAAGACTTGGAAGTGCTTAGCACAGTGCTAGGCACAAAGTAAGCACTCAATAAATATGATTAAATGAATGATCTCTTGCCTCCATCCAATATGTCATCCAGGTTGGCATCACTGTGTGTATGATATGAATGGCATTCGGTCCCCATTGAGTTGACTCAGTGACAAATAAAACTTAGTTTAAATTTCAGCTGTGTACAAATACATTCTTCCGTATGTCAGACGAGGGAGACTTTGTGACCTAGCTTCTTATTCGCCCCCAAAGACATCTTTTCAATCCAATTGTGCCTGCAAAGAGAAGCTGATTGAATCCACTAGGGTCAACTTTAACTGTCTCAATAGATAAATAAATGATCACATGAGCACAATCAAAAGTGACACAGTAAATTCTGAAAGCAGTTCTACTTCTTTGTTTGGGACAGCTAAGGCTCCCGTGCACTGCTCCGGTGACACAGCCGATCTAAAAAATCACTCTCTGAGGTGACAGATAAAAATATGAAGAGGCACTCTCACGCAATGTAAGCACCCCATGGATCTACGTCCATAAAGGAATTTCAGAGTTAATTACCACAGAATTTCAACAGAAGAGCTTAAAACCAAGATTCCTAAAGCAAGTTATTACTGCTATAGTTCCTCAAATTGGTTGAGTTAGTTTCAGCATTCAGAGCACTCAGAAAGTGTTCATGAAGCATAACACAAGCTACATAAGCAAACACAAATCTAATATTTAATACTATATTAGCACCTTAGGGATTTTTTTTTCCAACTTGGAAATTTGACATACAGTATTTAAAGTCACCACAGAAAAATTCCCACAGAATTCAACCTACTACTAGTTGCTCGTCAGGCAGTGTTTTTAAAAATTCTAAAGAACCAAGCCTTTTGTGGGCAGGAATTGCCTCTATTGCTAGATTGTACTTTCCAAGGGCTTAATACAGTGCTTTGCACACAGTAAGTGTTCAATTAGTACAACTGAATGACTGAATGATGGGGAATCGGGTTTATCTTCCTGGCTTTAGCACAAGCTCTATTATTCCTAAGGAAACGGTTAGAACTTTTCAAAGATCCATAAAAGTTGCCCGCAAAACATAACCCTGGCATTTTGCTTTGAATAGAAAGGATGAACTAATTCAACGAAACACAAATCTGTTTATTAGGTTCTGGAATGTGATTTTGAAATTTAATTTTTTTACAGTCCTGAGTTAAGAAACTTCTTAGCTACTGTAATATTTTTTAATTACCAGGAAAAAAATTGTGTGCCTGCTGTTATGTACACACTGAGTCTCTGGCTGTTTGACACTAAAGCACATCTGTTAGAGTGAGATGGTGCCCATAAGGTAGAATGCCAGACTCGAAGGGCCTCGATGGCAGTTCTAACACTGATTCTCAATGGCAGTCTGAAAAATACAAAAAAAAAAAAAAAAAAAAACAGAAAAAAGGGATATTTCTTGCCTGGACAAAGCCTCTGGTGGTACTTGATGTTAAATTGTCATCATTAGCTTCACTGCAAGTGAGGGAAGTTTCCTACATTGCTACAAATGTAGCAGAGAAGCAGCGTGGCGCAGTGGAAAGAGCACGGGCTTTGGAGTCAGGGCTCATGAGTTCGAATCCCAGCTCTGCCACTTGTCAGCTGTGTGACTGTGGGCAAGTCACTTCACTTCTCTGTGCCTCAGTTCCCTCATCTGTAAAATGGGGATTAAGACTGTGAGCCCCACGTGGGACAACCTGATTCCCCTGTGTCTACCCCAGCGCTTAGAACAGTGCTCTGCACATAGTAAGCGCTTAACAAATACCAACATTATTATTACAAATCTAATCCTTCCTCGTCTAAAGTATTCTAAAATATTTGGGATTTTAAATTTGCTCCTGCGCAAGGCAGTCCATATAGGTCCCCTGTGTGACTTTGGACAAGATAGAAAAGTCAATCTATGTGGCAGTTTGGAATAACAAATCACTCATTCAGATGTCTTTGCTACTAATGACAATAATAATAACATTGGTATTTGTTAAGCGTTTACTATGTGCCGAGCACTGTTCTAAGGACTGGGGTAGATGCAGGGTCATCTGGTTGTCCCACATGGGGATCACAGTCTTAATCCCCATTTTACAGATGAGGCAACTGAGGCACAGAGAAGTGATCTGCCCAAAGTCACACAGCTGACAAGTGGCAGAGCGGAGATTAGAACTCACGACCTTTGACTCCTAAGCCTGTGCTCTTTCAACTAAGCCACGCTGCTGCGTCTTTGCTAGACTTGCTAGGCTCAAGGCCTTCCACAATCAAGGGCAGGTGAAATGAGCCTTACAAGACTAGGTGTTTACAACAGTTCCACACTGGGATGAGTGTATTTTCTCCTCCAAGAATATACCTCCAAAGGTGGGTCCAAGTCAAACACCTACTTGAGGCTCTGTTTGTTATCAAATTGTTTTTTTAATACAATAGTTGAAAAATTAGGCAGACTCATCACAGTAGATCCTCAATAAAATGAAGCATATGACTCAGAGGTGACCAGTTGGTAATTTGTGCTTCGAAATCTAATGGATCGCCACCCACCCAGTTGGGATGATTCAAGATGTGGTAGAAAAATGTCCCCAAACAAATTGTGCCTGGCACTTGGTGTTCAATTACTTGTGCATCAGATAGGATGAACAGCATGATATAATGAATAGAGCACAGACCTAGGAGTCAGAAAGTCACGGGTTCTAATCCTAGCTCTGACACTTGTCTGCCGTGGGACTTTGAGCAAGTCACTTTGCTTCTCTGGGCCTCAGTTACCTCACCTGTAAAATGGGAATTGAGGCTGTGTGCCCCAAGTGGGACAGGGACTGTGCCAACCCGATTTGCTTGGGTCCACCCCAGTGCTTAGTACCGTGCAGCAGCGTGGCTTAGTGGAAAGAGCCCAGGCTTGGGAGTAAGAGGTCGTGGGTTTGAATCCCGGCTCTGCCACATGTCAGCTGTGTGACTTACGACAAGTCACAACTTCCCTGGGCCTCAGCTACCTCATCTGTAAAGATGGGGATTAAGACTGTGAACCCCAACTGGGACAACCTGATAACCTTCTATCTACCCCAGTGCTTAGAAAAGTGCTTGGCACATAGTAGGCGCTTAGCAAATACCATCAAATACCATCTACTTTTTTTGTTGTGCCTCTGTCTCCCCCTTTTAGACTGTGAGCTGGTAGTTGGGCAGGGATTGTCTCTATCTGTTCCCGAATTGTACATTCCAAGTGCTTAGTAGAGTGCTCTGCACACAGTAAATGCTCAATAAATATGAATGAATCAATAAAAAAAATACAACACACACACACACACACACACACACACACAAAAACACCTCTATATTCCCTCCTCTAGACTGTGAGCTCATTGTGGGCAAGAATTGTCCCTCTTTATTGTTGTATTATACTTCCCAGGGCTTAGTACAGTGTTCTGCACAGAACAAGTGCTTAATAAATATGATTGAATGAATAAGAAAGGCCAGAGTTGCAAGCTGTGCTTCCATCTTCATATTCAGTCTCTGCATTCAGCAATACAGTACATGAGACACAAAGCCAGCACACAATCCTAACGAAGGATAGTGGCTTAGTGGATAGAGCCTGGGCCTGGGAGTCAGAAAGACTTGGGTTCTAATCCCGACTCCGCCTCTTGTCTGTCGTGGGCCCTGAGGCGAGCCGCAATCATCTCATCTGTAAAATGGGGATTAAGACTGTGAGCTCCAGGTGGGACAGGGACTGTGTCCTTCCTGATTAGTTTGCATCTACCCCCAGCAGGTAATACAGTGCCTGAAACATAGTAAGTGCTTAAAAAATGCCATTTTTTAAAATCCAGTGGAATGATGGCAAATGTTTTGGAGATAATAAGTGCTCTATAAGGAAGAAGAAAGAGGAAGATGACAGCGATGTGTTCCATCATTTGGAACATGCTCTTGAGGACCATTTCTTGATGATCCGCTTTGATCGATACTTTTGCCGGGTTTCAGTAGTTAGCTTCACAAAGTCTCTCTGTTCGTGGCTCCTCCGAGTTCCATTGTGAAACCTCAAAGAATAGCTGTCCAAAGCAGCTCATCAAGGGATAACACCCACCCGGCACAAATCAAAAATCGGTACCGACCTCATCGATGACCAGCTTTGGGGCAAACATAGTGATCGCAACTGGGGAGTGTGTGCTGAACAGTGATTCAAACCTTGAGTCACAAAACGAGTACCATCTGGGTCTCATTTTTAGAAGCTAAAAATTATTCAGGGTATAAACTTTTCCAGAACACTTTCAGTTCCGTTATAAATGCATCCCAATATACAAAGCAGACTATAGAACAAAGAAACCTAGATTAAGAAATACATGATCTAATGCATTTTGTTCAGGTGTAAGAAATATTTCATATAGAGTGTCAAACTGATTATTTTCTCATGGGTCTTTTCGCTTCCACTACAAGAAATGAGATTGGCTGAACTTTCTGGATAAAAATATGAAGCAGAAGCAGAGCAGAAGCAGTGTGGTTCAATGGAAAGAGTGTGGGCTTTGGAGTCAGAGGTCATGGTTTCTAATCCCACCACCGCCACTTGTCAGTTGTGTGACTTTGGGCAAGTTCCTTAACTACTCTGTGCCTCATTTACCTCATCAGTCAAATGGGGATGAAGACTGCGAGCCCCACGTGGGACAACCTGATCACCTTGTATCCCCCCCAGCGTTTAGAACAGTGCTTGGAACATAGTAAGTGCATAACAAATACCATCATTATTATCATTATGATTATTGATAAATGATTTGAATGAAATGCTTCATCCCAACAACCTGGTTAGTATTTTCCACTCTGCTAGTGTTCTTCACACTTTCTCAGTCTGTCCCTATACCAGAGTGAAATGAACAAGGGATGCAAAGCAGTGTGGCTCAGTGGATAGAGCCCAGGCTTGGGAGTCAGAGGTCATGGGTTCAAATTTTGGCTCCGCCACTTGCCAGCTGTGTGACTTTGGGCAAGTCACTTCACTTCTCTGTGCCTCAATTAACTCATCAGTAAAGTGGGGATCAAAAACTGTGAGCCCCACGTGGGACAACCTGATCGCCTTGTATCCCTCCAGTGATTAGAACAGTGCTTTGCACATAGTTAGTGCTTAACAAATACCACCACCATTATTATTATTATTATTATTATTGTTATGCAAAGAAACATAAACTTCCCCTCAGTGGAGCAATGTGTTCTAAAAGATATAACACAGGCCTGGGATCAGAAGGCCCTGGGATCTAAACCCAGCTTCATACTTGTCTGCTGTGATCTGGGGGGCAAGCCACTTCACTTCTCTGTGCCTCAGTTCCCTCACCTGTAAAACATGGTTTAAGATTGTGAGTCCCATGTTGGACTGTGTCCAACTTGTTTAGCTTGTACCTTCCCCAGTGCCTGGCACATAGTAATCCCTTAAATATCATTCTAAAAAAAATGGAGCAGAGAAGTTTATTTAGCAGTTCAAAACACAAAAGTACTAAACAAAATGCACTTCAGAGGCTTTTTTTCTGACTTAAACCCCTGTGAAGATTTTATGTAGTCACCACCAAATTGAAAATATCATATATATATATATATATATATATATATATATATATATATATATATATATATATATGATCCTGGCTTTTCAGGTGTATTCCTAGATAGAACCAGGGGAAAGTGAGTGAAGAAAGCAATGCTGAAACAGCCTCCCAACCAATAGCTTGTGAAGTGCTCTGATTCCTTGGATTTTCAGATTCTGAGAATACAAGGAATGGAAAAGGCTCAAGTTGGCTGCATTTTCAAGGCACTGGACCAGAGACATGGAAAACAACAAAACCAAACATAATGCTTTAGAAGGCTCCAACTCACTGTATTATACCCAAGATAAATGAAAACCTGGAACCACATGGGACCCTCAACTGAAAACTAGCTTCTGAGAGGGTGGATCAGAAATATCTTTTTTATATCGCCAAAGAATGATCCTGACGAGTCACTGCAAATTCATTTTTAAAAACTTAAAATCTCAAAGATATCATTGTCAATGATATTCAAAGTGAGCTTGGGCCTCCATACTTCCATATCCCAAACTTTTAATTATATTCTAATAACCCAAGGGTTATTGAATAATAGTAGGCTAAGAAAAATAAAGGGTATGGACATCATTGTTTTTTATTAAATAATCCAAACTCCTGGATATATACCTAATTCTCCCTCCCCACACCAAATCTGCCATTTGTGTATATGAGCAATTGAACTCTCCATTTGATTCTATTCCACTGCTTCGTTCTATGTCCATCTCCACATTAGAGTGGAGCTCTACTTACATTAGAGTGTAAGCTCCTTCTGGACAGGAAATGTGTCTTGGATTCCTGTTACACTTCCCCAGTGGTTTAGTACTTTGAACACAGCAAGCACTAAGTGACATTACTGCCCCTACTGAAGGTTAAAATCTTAAGCAGGCAGCACTTAGCTTTCTCCTTTCTCTGTGGTTTACTCTCTGCTCACAAAGCTTTGAACCTGACATAAGAAACTTTTCTGTGTCTTTAAGTCTCCAGAGGATGCAGCTCAACTTGCGCTGTCAGAGGGTCTCTTTGAAGACTGCAATTTTGTCTCCAAGTCTCCTGTTCACGCGCCATAAAAAAGCAAAATTAAAAAAAAAAAATAGAAATAAAAACTCCTACCAGCTGTAGAGAATTGAGCGGGCAAACATTTGTCAAGTGACTCTGGCAGCCCGCCTCTACCCGAGCAAAACCACCACCGCGTTCAGCATCTTTGTGATCGGTCACAGAGGCATCCCTCATGGCCTTTCGTCCCCTTTGTCCTGCTAAACTGAATGCAGGAAAGGGGCTGTTGTTGGAGCCCTGAAGTCAAAGACAAGGAGCTGATTCACTGCGCACAATCATCCCACTGTCTTCAGGTTATGTTTGTTTAACTGTGAGGCAAGGCTCGTTGCTTTCCAGCGACAATATCTCGATGATGCAACGTGTCGGTGAGACAAGGCAATTAAAATGAATGAATCGGATACAGTAATGCATTCGAGGACTTAGATGACTATCCTAGACTGTTGGCGGTCCTCCAGAGATGTTGGTTTATTACGGAACAGCATTTGCTCTGTCTGGAGCTGGTTCATATTTCCAATTTGCAGATGAGGCAAGCGAGAGGGACAGATGGACTAAACTACCTGACGACAAGAAGGGGGACAAACCTGGAATCCTTAGCCCTGGGATTTCTAGTGCTGTGGAGGCAGGCCAACAGAAGAAAGCTGTCTCTCTTACCATTCTCCTTTCACAGTGGGGAGAAAGTTGAGGATTTGAAGCTGAACTGCCCCCTTTCCATGAGGAAAATCCATCGAGAGCTTTTATTAAACACTGTGTGCAGAGGGGATTGTAATAAATTATTGGGAGAGTGTAATAGAACAGAGTTGGTAGAAGTGTTCCCTGTCCACAAGGAACTTCCAGTCTAGAGGAGATCTTAAGAGACACAAACAAACCCACTGGCTAATTGCAAGAGACTCTTTGTACTCCTCAAGAGCTCTGGTGAAAAGTAGAATGGTGATGATAGCTTATATAAGGGGAAACTTTGCCAATTTTTTTGGTGAGGTAACCAGCATGTGAGTAGACAGAAAACGTTAACCCTGCTTGGAAATCTCTCCTTCTCCAAATCCACCAGACTACAGTCATCCTGAGATTCAAAGCACTTTTGGAAACCCACCTCATCCAACATGCTGTCCCTGATTAATTCCCTGTATTCCAAGTCACAGAAATCCATCAGTCATTTCTAAGCGATCACACACCTATTTAAATTTGACTTGGCACTTAAATATACATCCTTATTAAATTGAACACTCAATTATTCATTTTGATTACTCTTTATTTTTATGCCCGTCTACCCCATTAGAGCATACATTCCTTGGGAGAAGGGAACGTGTTCCTTCCTTATTTTGTGCTTCCCATTGTGCCTCAACTCCTGTCACTCACTCCCTTCCTTCTGCCTTGAGCTCCCACCCGTTTTATATCTTGCAAATCACTACTCTCCCCATCTTCAAAGCCCTTTGGAGATAGCACCTCCTCCAGGGGTTTTTCCTTGATTAAGCTCACTTTTTTTTTTTAACGCTATTTATCCCCTATTGCTACTTGAACACTTCCCCATTTCCAACACACTTTGGAATTCTCTCTATCCTCGCCAAAAGTGTGTCCGTATTTGTTGACTTTGTGATTTCCCCCTGCCTGTAATTCATTTTAATGTCTGTCTCCCCACTAGACTGCAAAGTCTAGTGATCAGGTCTTCGGAGCATACAGTGTTCTGCACAGAGTAAGAACTCAAATACTATTGCTTGATTACTTATGTCCCCGTTGGCACCAAATACTCTTGTGACCACTGCGATGACCTGCCTTATCAAATGAGACTGCTTTGCTGGTGATGTTACTATGAACAATGCCATTTCCTTTTGGGCGTGAACATCTGTACTACTGCTGTGATGAGATTGTACTCTAAGCATTTATATTTTTTCTTAGAATACAAGGTGTGCCAAACTGTTCCCCATTTTTGAATAAAGTTATACCACACTTCACTTTCCCCACAACACTTTAAATCGTACCTCTTCATCATGCAACGTTTCAACAATCTGAAGCAATTTATTAGCGAAAAAGAAGTGCAAATAAACACTAGCAGTATTGGTCCACATTTCCATGCCTCCTAACAGCTTTCTGTGGTAGAAGTCCTGTGATACCTTCTATAACTTATCTCAGCTTATCCCTTTAACAATGAATGCTTGAGAAAAGCAATTCTTTTAGAGTAGATTCCACTCATCTTGACTTCTAAGAGAAAGTAGACTCAAAGCAACTGGTTTTCCATTCCTGCTATGGTAAAAGAACACCTTCAGCAATCGAAAATGTCCCTCAGTTTCTACTGAAAATACCCTCTTGGCACCACTATTAAAGCACGGGATGCAGAATAGACACTTCCAACTTAACAGGATGATTCACAGGACTCACTTGTTTCCAATCTCAGTGTTTAATTTGCATCTTGAGATTGGCATGACCTTACTCAGGTACCCAGGCTCCTGAGCTACTGATTTATTTTTATTTATTTTATTTATTTTTGAGTGAATGACAAGATTTAACTCCATGGTCAGGACGCGAATGTGGCGGTCCCATCTGAGAAGGAATTTCCAATTGTATTTTTAAAATGTATGTCATTTAAAATGAAATAAAATTATTCAAAAATCAGATCAAATCAAAGCACCTAATTTCAATAGATGCAAAGATGAAAATACAGTCAGTACTCAATATCAAACCATTTTCTTTTCTGTATTGGTTCTCTAATTCTTCACAAAACAAAGGCCCATGTCACATGTTTAATATAACCAAGCCATGTATTATTCTGTGGTAATGGACATCTGGGGTTTGAGCACATTCGCACAGAATAGGCTGGAAGCGTGTGTAAGTGCATACAAGCAAACACGAGTGTGACAAGTACAAGAACCTATAGGACGAGAGCCTGAAACAATTTATATAAACTAATAAAACAGGCAACAGATGAGGTTATTTTCATTTCATAAAATATTTCTCAGCTGCACAAGCTCAGAGGATCTGCTGTTTGCCTTACCTCTGATCTCGATGCCCCTTACTGCGTCTTCACTGTGAAATTACAGACAAGACTGTTGGACATTTTCTGAGTAAAGGCTCAATTCCAAACACACACAGACATGAGACCTAGTACTTCCAAGATGGAGGCTAACATAATTATCAAGTGAATTTAAGTCCAAAGGATGTTTTCCATCTTCTACCAAAAAAATCCAGGTTGGATGTGCCCATGATGCCAAATTGATTTGCTCCTCTCCTTTTCTACAGCATGCAAAGATTTACAATACTTCATCTTTCAAGTGAGGAAAGTTTACGCTTTAACTTTAATTTGCAAGAAGCATGGTGAAGTTGGAAGGAATCTTTGGAGATTATTTTATCCAACTCCAGGCTCAAGGGCAGATGAAGGGCTCAATTCCCAGGGTAGTAATTAGTCTGCTCTTTTAGATTTTCAGCGATTATACAAATCCATAGATTTTGTTTTTAATTTTGCATATTTGTGTTGTGTTTTGATCTTCCATCATTCTTGCTTTGTCTTGTCTTCAGTCCCTTTTCGCTACTAAGAGTCTTAGAATGTAAGCCCCCACCAAAGGAAACGAACCACGTCTAGTTCCCACCTGATCTTCTCTCCCAGCGTTCAGTACAATGTCCTGCCCATTTTATGAGCTTAATAAATACTACTATCTCTCTCGATGGCCTGCTTTATCATTATATCACACTGATGGACAAAGTGAAGAATTTCCTAAGCAAAATGTCCCCAACTTCAATTAAGGTCACAGTTCTAGTTTGACTCATGTGGAGCAGTGGCCCAATGCAACATCCTCCAAAAAAAACCATTGTATGGTTCCTCCTTAGCCTTCTCCTCTACTGTGAGCCCAATATGGGACAGGGACTCTGTACAACTTGATTCATTCATTCATTCGATAGTATTTATCGAGCGCTTACTATGTGCAGAGCACTGTACTAAATGCTTGGAATGTACAATTCAGCAACAGTTAAAGACAATTCCTGCCCATGAGGGCAGGGATTGAGTTTATCAAACTCTCCCAAACAGTATAGTGTTCTGCCCAGAGTAAACACTCAGTACTGATTATAGATGTTTGCTATTATTTTATTATAGATTTACAACTCCAATTTTTTTTAACCCAGCTGAATAAGACTCTCTGAAATGCCTAGAAGAATTGACTGTTCTCCCTTACCTGACTGCTGCAAGATGCTCTAAGAGGCCTAATTCCTGCTCAGACTTAAGCACCCTGTGTCCTGCAACCCTAACGTCTGCTGACTGACCTTAGAACGTCATTTCTCTGTCTAGAAAAAGAGGGCTCACACAGCACTGGTAAATCTTGGGCGAAAAGGGCAAAGGATAAGAATAGCAACATGTAGCCTGATTATTCTTACATTAAATGAGACAATCTCAAACATAAGATTTTTGATTAATTCCACTAAAAACCTAGGTAGCTGACTTGCTGATTATCAGCAGAGAATTGTTGCACAGCATTTGAAGGGCACTGTTTAGTTAAATAGTATGCTTTCTGAAGTTATGCACACTTCAAACAATTTAATTAGCCCAAAAAGGAGGGAAGTTTTATCTTGTAATGTGGCTTATGGCTCCACTTTCCTAAATGAACACACTGTCCTTGCCTCCCTCAAATTATGTTTTGATAAACCCTTAACACCATCCCTTTATTTTTTAATAAACTAAGTACCTTGTCATGATCTACTCTACACTTGTTGATCAAGCAATCAGTCAAACTTTATTTCCCTATTAATCTAGCACTTTAATTTGTATTATTATCACATTCTAAGTGTCCTTAACAAGAAAAATGGGATATGGAATTAAGTCACTGCAACGTTCAACAACCCAATCATCAGCAAAGGGATAAGCCGTTCCTATACCCGGCCACAGATGTTAGAGCATAATCGTGTAGTAAAAACCGAAGAAAATGGAAGCAAGCTAATGGAGTTCCTTTTTTCACTTTGGTGCACGACCAGTGAATTGTATTCTTCAAATTGTTTCTGCTTTTAATGAGCAGGATGTACCAGGTTTAATGCTAAGCAGACACAGAAGAGGCATCCTCCCTCAAAAAAATATAAAAAAACAGGTATCAGGTATTCATTTTACTATTATTGGGTGTAAATTCTAGTTGCCACAAATACCTACTTGAATGGAATTTCATTTAGAGGGAACACAGAGGGAATGTGTCTGCTTATCATTGTATCATGCTCTCCCAAGCACTTAGTACAGTGCTTTGCACACAGTAAACACTTAATAAATGACCGAATGGATTAGATATAAACTTAAAGAAGAAATCTATCTGAGTCCAAGAAGGCCCCACGGGAATACACCATTCACAAAGGAAGTCAAGGTTTTGCTTTTCTCTGTTTGTTTTTTTTTTTTTTTTTCCTTAAAGGATATTTGGGTATACACAGTTCATCAAAAATGTAACAATTTGTTTTCATTATCCCCACACCTCTAGAAAAAGCTTAGGTCTACCACCACCAAACATTCTAAATAAAAGTGGTATAGATCTAGGTTATAGTTTTTTTCAAAGAAAACATAGTCTGTTACTTTGTCAAGGTTTTAAGTGGTCGTGAGGGTGTTACTACGTGAGCAGTTCTAGAGAAGCAGTAAACTGAATCAAAAAGGGCATCATCTCCTCTAAGACCAGATAAAGCACGGCTCCGATGGGAAATGAAGCTTCAAAACAACTGAAGGATATAAGACAGGTGCAGGGTGCAACGTTTTATTTTACGGCTGTGAGAACTGTTCCACTTCCAGACGCCTCACTCAAGTTCTTGGCAGCTCCAACCAAAGCCTCCTGCATGTAATGCATACAACTCTTGCAAGACAATCACGAAAATGACATCTCAGAACCAAGCCAGATCTCTGGCACTGCTTGTTAAACCTCTCTGGCTCCATCTCCCAGCCCATTAAGCTTCCCTCATTCTCCATGGTTCCTGTGCACTTCCCCTACCATCTGTACTGCTTATGTTACAAGAGATGAGTGTCAGAAATCAAAGAGTCCACACAGCACTGATTGAACATCTGGAAGGAATTGTTAGGGATGATGCCAAAGGGGAACCCATATGTGGATACTGCAAAAAGAGAGGAGGATCCCTACAAGAATTGGCTAACCCAATGGGGCCAAACTCCGAAAGAACCGGGAACGCTTAGAAGTCCTTAGTTGAGGTCCCTCCTGTAGAACGGAAGCTCCTTGAATCGCATCTAACAACTCTGTTGCATAGTACTTTCCTAAGTGCTTGAGACAGTGTTCCGCACCCAGTAAGCACTCAATAAATACCATTAATCGATTGATGGCTCCTTTGAAAAACAAAAATGTGAGTTATCAAGCCACCTAAACTGGGTCGGTACAAAGAGATCTCCACTGTTTCTGAGTTCCCATGACTATTTGAATATTTCACTGGTAGTCAATCACCTACTGTGACAAATTAGCAAAACTAAAATATGAATGTACCTGTATTGCTGAGAAGAAATGCATGCCTTCCCTTCAGAGTTTTCACCTTGATCTGGTTTTGTTGAAAGAAGTGTTTCCAAAAATAACAATCATAAATGTTCTAAAATTTTCAGATGGGATTCTTTTTCACTGTGAGTGCTAACGGGATGACTATACTTGTCAGCTTCCATTAGGCCTCTCCTTCCAATTAAATGAAATGGCTTTCAGCAATGTGTGTCACTTCTGTGTTTTGTCTGAAAATGAGTCGAAGATGAACTCCCTAGGATCAAAACTGCTTCATTCAAATATTTGGCTTCTGAAAGTGATGGCAACAGGAACCTGTACAAGATAGTAAAATTTGGGCAGTGACAGTTAATGACAGATACTCCTTGGCAACTCTCGTGTGTCCTTTTCAACTGTCCACCACTCTAAGCGTGGCCTGACTTGGGAAAAAAAAAAAACATTGCCACTCTGTAGATTTAAAAACCAGCTGTGAATTTTTACTAGGTCACAGTAAGAAGGGCTTTCTTAAAGTTCAAGCCAAGTACAACAAGATGCTTTAAGACAATCAGGCAAAGGAGAAGTATCTCCACAGAAGAGAAAAAGAAGTCAAGTAGGAAAGATCTATTCGTGACCTCTAGTGATACTAGAAAAGACATGTCGGAGTTGACTTTAAACTCTGCATCTGTTAAGACTTTCAACACAAATTTAACTGTAGAAGTAATTTTTTTTTTTTTACTCGGGATTTTTACAATGAGGCAGACTTTTTAAAATATTCCTTCAAAGAACCTTCAGAAATGTTGAAAAAAAATGGGCATTGTGCTTTTAGCATCCTAAGAATATGTCTCTAAGTCAAATGCTCCTATTCTCATTCTTGTTTCTTGTTCATATCATTCATCTCTCTAAGCTGAAATAAAATACAAGAGGACATGGGTAGGTCAACTTAATCTATTTTTGAGAAGTGAAGGCATAAATGAACAGAGGAATAAAACATTCTAAACAGTGGGCAAAATGTGATCCCCTTTTTATTGATCAATTAGTGGAATTATAACAGCATTTAAATCATGAGAATAGAGATTGTGTTCCCCACAGTGTAATGACACATAAATGTCTTCCTGTTTGTGTATTGTGTTTAAATTAGATGTTAAGAGAAAACTGTGAGCAGGTGTTAAAACATTAAGGTGTTTATTAGCTCTCAACAAGGTTCTGAAATGGCTCTCACAGCCACAGTGCACATCTAAACTATCTCACTGATACCAGTTTCTATGGGTGCCTGGTGGATATGCCGTTCAAAGAGAGGAAACAAACAAAAGAAAACCCTAAGACAGATGCTGTCTGTCAAATCATCTGGATTTTTAAAACTTTCCACCCAAAAAGTAGTTCCTGGGATAGCTGAAGTTCTTCAATCTTGTTACATATCTGGTGGCTAACCGAAGAAGGATTGCAGTAGGAAGCATGGAAAATAAGCACTGGATAGCACTATTCATTTGCCCACGCTAGCTGCCGATCGAGATCCGATCGAGATGAAAGGAATAGAATCCAAATGCCAATTTCCTTCTGCTCCAAATCCCGCCTCATTTCCACAGTTCTGTGCTTTGCCTAAGATTTTTGTTTTGTTTTGTTTTTATGGTATCTGTTAGTTTCTCAGTATGTTTCACAAATTGTACTAAGCATAGGTGTAAATACAAGATAGGTTGAACACAGTCTACATCCAAAATGGGGCTCACCATTTTCACTCCCATTTCACAGACAAGGTACAAAGAAGTGAAGTGACTTGTCCAAAGTCACCCAGCAGAGAAGTAGCAGAGACAGGATTAGAATCCGGGTCCTTCAGTCTATCAGGCCCATGTTCTTTCAATTGAGCCACATTACTACTCAGGATTGCACACAGAGATGGGCTTAAACCAGTTTGCAAAGGCATGTTATGTGGATCAACAGCCTAACAATTTGATACCACCTAGTAGTTCCTAATAAGAAATGATCAGGAAGGCAGAGAGGAAGCAGTTGGAGAGGAAGCAGCTCTAGGGAGAAGCAAAGACTCGACAGATACTGCCGCTATGGATATGTTGAGATATTTCCTGCCCTCGCAGTATCTCTGGTACTTATAAAAGCAGTGCTTGACACAGAGTAAGCGCTTAACAAACATCATTATTACTACCATCATTTGAAATCTTGAGTGGGATTAGGGTCTAGGAACCACACTCACACTTCTCAATGTAAAAATAGCTTTAATTTGCTGGCAACATAAACCATGTGGACCATAAGATACTCCTGTAGACTGTAAGTTCACTTTGGGCAGGGAATGTCTCTTTTTATTGTATTGGACTTGCCCAAGTGCTTAATAAAGTGTCCTGCATACAGTAAACGCTCAGTAAATATGACTGAATGAATGAACTCATGTGTACTGTACTCTCCCAAGCACCTAGAACAGTTTTCTGCACACAGTAAGCTCAGTGTGATTGACTGATTCTTCTAAGCACTTCGGAGAATATAGCATCACAGAATTGGTAGGCAAGTTCCCTGCCCACAACAAGCTTACAGTCTAGATGGGGAGATGGAGGTTAACATAAATAAATTACGGATACGTATGTAAATGCAGCAGGGCTGAGGGAGGGCTGAATCATGGGAGCAAATCAAAATGCAAGGATGAGGCAGAAGGAGAGTGAGAGGATGGGAAATGAGGGCTTAGTCAGGGGAGGCCTCTTGGTTTCAATAAGGCCTTAAAAGTGGGGAGAATTATCTGTCAAGTACAAAGAGAGATTTTAATGACCTATCATTGTCTCAGATTAATAAAACAACCAATACAATAGTCTGTTTCTTACAGTTAGACAATCATATTTATTGAGCACTTACTGTGGAGGGCACTGTCCCGAGAGCTTTGGAGTGCATAATATGACCCAGTTGGTAGACACATTCCCTGCTCACAACAAGCTTTACTGTTTATAGGACACAAGCTTCCTGGAACAACAGGATGACTGATGCCCTCTTTTCATCCATCCCCATGAAGAGGCAAGTTCAGTCTAACAACCTAACTTTACCTCTGATAACCACAAATTCCTGGACAGTCCGATTCATTAAGTCTGCATACAGTTGCAACCATATTTTCTTGAGAGTCCTTGAAATGCCCAAATTAGTCAAGATAATGTAGCTATGGTTAGTATGGGCAAGGATAACATTGTACAAAATGTGAATTAGGAAGTAAAAAAAAGTATGGGAAATGTATCTTGAGAGAGGGAGGGAGGGAGACATATTTTGCTACTAAAACAAAGCAACCTCTCTAATTAGCAGTTCATAAAAAGTTCCCGAAGGTGTGCACGCCTGCTTCATATTTTATTCTACCCTAGATTCAGAAATCCAAACTGGAATTTCATCAAACGTTGTATTTACAATTTAAAATATTTAGGAAGAGGAAAAAAAAAATCAGTCCAGCGTTTTGGGGAGGAATGAAATTAAGATTACAGAAATATATGACAAATTGACATTAACATGCATATCGGGTTATTGGAGTATGAATAAAATGATTGGAATGCCCTCTCTTAAGTGGCATCAAACCTCATTAAACTGAACATTTAACCACGGGCAAAGATCACTCATGCCGCGACTTGCAAATGGACTTCTAGGTGCAGTCCACATGGAAAGCCTAGTGCTCTAGGACTCAGAGTAAATTTTATAAGTGAAACACTGCACATACTAAATGCTCCTTCCCCTCCAAG
The DNA here is from genome assembly GCF_004115215.2 of Ornithorhynchus anatinus. NCBI lineage: Eukaryota > Metazoa > Chordata > Mammalia > Monotremata > Ornithorhynchidae > Ornithorhynchus > Ornithorhynchus anatinus. The sequence continues at coordinate 5,992,388 of NC_041733.1, read as the reverse complement.
TGTCTACCTGAAAAGTTTATGGAAAAAAAAAAAAATTGCAGAGCCTCGTAGTGACTTTTCATTTAGAATGTGACAGTTTTGACGCCGTGTCATTAAGACAAACCAAAAAAAAAAAGTGTCATCCATTCAGACTCACGAGAAGAAAATGTTTTCACTGAAGAAATATCTTATGGCAAGGATGCTTCATTTCCTGCTGGAACTAATGATAACATTGTATTTCACGTCCATTGGAGCTCTAGCCCGTTCCCCGGATCCGATCTTTGTAACTGCTCACATTCCTCAGCTTGAATAACAAGCTTATGTGAGCTGATTACTTTTTACAAAAAGAAAAAAAAAAGTTCCATTTCTCTTTAGTTTAATATCCAGAGAACACACAGTTAGGCATAAAGAGGCACAACTGCATGATGTCATTAATATTGGCATGCACAATCTAACCAATTCGTTCATCTAATCGTACTTACTTCACAATTCCTGTGTGCAAAGCACTGTACTAAGCACTTAGCCATTGTGTAGCTATCACTATCCTAAACAATTAGTGGTGTTCCTTGAGCACTTAATGTAAGCAGAGAATGTACTAAATACTTGAGAAAGTACAACACAGAGTTGGTAGACACATTCTAATAATGAGCAAAATTTAAATACCTTCTTAGAGCATTTTCCTCGTAAATTGATAGTTGAATATTCCTATGTATGGTTAATCCAGTAAGACTACGACCCTGGAAAGCTAATAGTTATATTGATCAGTTGAGGATTATTCTCTCCTGGGCTGTTGCGTACTGTGTACTTAAAACTTTTGAGAAGTGGTGAAAAATTGGACCCTAATGAATTTGTGTATGTATAGGAATTCCCTCTTTGGTAGGAAAAAACACATCGCTTCAGGAAAATAGAATAAGTGCCAGCTTAATTGGGATTTTTATTTTATTGGAGGCTTTCTCATATCAGGAAAAAAAAAAAAAAAGGACTACTATGAAATTTGGTTACCACTGGGAAAAAATCACCAACCTCTCTCAGCCACTGAATACACATGTAACATTCTGAATATCACCATGTTCTGATCAATGTGTGTTGTGTAATCAATGACTGTCATGCGTACGTTCTATGGAGACCACAAACCTAGTAGGTTTCTCTAGGGCCATCCTTGCCTCCCACTGCTTTTCTCCCAAGCCCCTGTGGTCTCACTTTAGGCTTAAGAGAGTGGCTTACTTCATGTGCCATCTTAAGCAGGCCCTGAGGTGAACGACCCTTGTCATCACCTCTAAAACATTTGCCATGGCTCTAGAATTAGATTTAAAAATGGCATCTGGACTTTCTTTCCCACTGGGCTCAAGTGTAAGGAAGTGGACTGGCTTTCCTGGGTGAACAAGGATGCTTCCTGAACTGTTAGCATCTCTCCGCCCTCCCCATCCTCACTCCCCCAAATCCCTTCCTTCCCAAGACTAGTTTCCCAGGAGTCTGTTTTGAGATTTTTATCCAACATGTATCCTCTTGACAGTTTATCTCTCAATTTCCTTCTCTAATTTAAATTCCCTCTTGATTTTACAATTCTAACACTTAAAAAAAAAAGTTAAAGTCTCCGGATGATTTCTAGATTCAGCTCCAGGGAATGACCGTGTCAATTTTAAAATTACCAAATAATTTGCAGTGCTCCAGTTCTTTCAGAATGTTAAACCGCTTTCGCATTGGTATAATTTATTTTTGTTTCAATCCCCGTGTTTCAAGATGATTTGGCATTGGTATAATGTCTTTCAAAATGAACACAGTACTTCTTTTATGCAGATAGATACTGTGAGTAGAAGCAAAGTCACATCTTTGTGCCTTACACTTAACACTATAAGCATAAACTCTAAAAAAAAGCATATTCATTAATTACAGCTACATAGTTAGCAAGGAAATTGCACAGCACAGGATTTTTTTAAGGGCTACATTTGTCCTCTTAGGTCCTAGCACATGGGTTTGCATTTAATATGTGGCAGATGAGGCAACTTTTTTTTTCTTCAAGCAGTGGTATTAATTGAGCACAATCTGTGGGCAAAGCATTGTATTAGGCACTTGGAATATTTGTATATATTTGTACATATTTGTGCATATTTGTATATATTATTACTCTATTTTGTTAATGATGTATATGATTCACTGCCAAGTGATGGGAAGACAAAAAAAAAAAAAAAAGGTTAGACTTCAAGAATCAACCTCCATATGTCTACATTCATTCCATCAGTGGTATTTATTGAGTGCTTACTATGTGTAAAACACTGTACTAAAAGCTTGGGAAAGTTTAACACAGAGGTCTTAGATATGTTCCATCCGATAAAGGGCTTACAGCCTTGAGGAGAAGCCAGATATTAATATGGAGGAGGAGCTTGCAGCCCAAGCACTTTATATTCACCCCACCCTCGGCCCCACAGCATTCTCGTACAATCAATCGGTGGTATTTACGAAGCCTTCACTGTGCAGAGTGTTGTACTAAGTGTTTGGGAGAGTAGAATCCAATGGAACAGACACGTTTCCTGCCCATATATTTACAATCTGGAGTACACATTCATAATGAAATGTATTGTCTGCCTCTTTAGACTGCCCACAGTAAGTGCTCAATAAATACCACTGATTGACTGATTATTATTATCCTATTTTGCTTCAAGGGTTCCCTCCTCGCCCCCTTTCTCGGTGATACCAATCTACTCAAGCCTTGCCCCAATCATTAGCTCTTTTGGAGGAAACCAGGTTTCCTCCCACCACCCCGTCTTGAGCTCACTCCTCAGAACCTTGAAATTTACAGGGAGATTAACATCAGGCTCTGGGGATTTTCAGTTGCCTCATCCCAACCAATTTGTCACGCTGATAGACTAATTAAATGCATTCTCCTTACACAGAGCAGAAGGAATGCTCCAGTGGCTTCTTTTACTTCTTCCTTTCCCGAGAACTATTCCCTTACGGCGAGCGCTAGGTGTGAGGCCCGGGAGACCCTTGGGGTTGTTGCTTTTGGAAGAGCTCCCCTCAGAGCCTCAGCTTACAAAGTCGAAGCAGCAGCATCATCATCATCATCAATGTGGGTGCCTTCCAGGGCATTGGCTAACTTTAACAATAATAACATAATAATAATGATGATAATAATAATAATAATGTTAGTGTTTGTTAAGTGCTTACTATGTGCCGAGCACTGGTCTAAGTGCTGGGGTAGATACAAGGGAATGAGGTTGTTCCATGTGGGACTCACAGTCTTTATCCCCATTTTACAGATGAGGGAAGTGAGGCTCAGAGAAGTTGAAGTGACTTGCCCAAGGTCACACAGCTGACAAGTAGCAGAGCTGGGATTAGAACACACGACCCCTGACTCCCAAGCCCGGGCTCTTTCCATTGAGCCTCACTGCTTCTCTGTGTAAAATATAATAATAATAGGATATGATAATAATAATAGGGTACTTGTTAAGCACTTACTATGTGTCAAGAACTGTTCTAAGCACTGGGATAGATGTATGTAAACCAGGTAGGACACGGTCCCTGTATCAGATAGGGCTTCACAGTCTTCATCCCCTTTTTACAGGTGAGATATCTGAAGCCCAGAGAAGTGAAGTGACTTGCTTAAGGTCACGGAGCGGACAAGTGGCAGAGCCAGGATTGGAACCCATGACCCTCTGACCCTCAGGCCCGTGCCCCATCCACTAAACCATGCTGCTTCCATGCTTTGGAAACCTCTGTGCTTGGGCAGATTCCAAGTCTATCCTACAGAATAGTAGTAGAATAGAAGCAGCGTGGCTCAGTGGAAAGAGGCCGGGCTTGGGAGTCAGAGGTCATGAGTTTGAATCCCAGCTCCGGCACTTGCCAGCTGTGTGACTTTGGGCAAGTCACTTAACTTATCTGTGCCTCAGTTACCTCATCTGTAAGATGGAGATTAAAACTGTGAGCCCCATGTGGGACAACCCGATCACCTTGTATCCCCCAGCGCTTAGAACAGTGCTTTGCACATAGTAAGTGCTGAACAAATACCACCATTAGTAGGCATAATGATATTTATTGGCTGTTAGTTAAGGGCAGAGCACACTAAGAACTTGGGAAGTTACAACAGAAGCACAGGATACAATTGTCCTGTCCCACAAGGAGCTTACACTGAAATGAAAAAGTTGATCAATCATTCATTCATATTTAATGAGCTCTTACTGTGTCCAGAGCACTGTACTAGGCGATTGGGAGGGTACAATCTACCAATAAACAGACACAGTCCCTCCCCACAACAAGCTTACTATTTACACGCTGTCCTTAGTTGTAGCTGGTCCCACACGTCTATGTGTTTCCATCATTCCAAATGGAGAAGAGTAAAACACAGATTTGGGAGTCGGGGGTCACGGGTTCTAATCCCGGATTTGCCACTTGTCAGCTGTGCAACTTTGGGCGAGTCACTTAACTTCTCTGACTCAGTTCCCTCATCTGGAAAATGGGGATTAAGACTGTGAGCCCCACCTGGGACAACCTGATAACCTTATATCTCCCCCAGCACTTAGAATAGTGCTTGACACATAGTAAGCGCTTAAAAAATACTATCATTATTGCGATAATCATTATTAAAGGAAACAAAAACTTCTCAGGAACAAGACCTTAGATGATTCTTTAAGTCCTCCCATCTGCATCACCCCAACTCAACAGCCTTTATAACTGTGACTTTTATCAAATGCTAACTATTCGTCTAGCATTGTTCTCAGTGCTGGGGCAGATATACGATCATCAGGTTGGACAGAGTCCCTTACGTATGTGGGTGTGTGTGTATATATGTATATATATGTATATATATATATATGTATATATATATATATATATATATATATATATGTTGATAATTTATTTTTATGTCTCTCTTCCCCTCCAGTCTGTAAACTCTTTGTGAGCGGATAGAGATCATCTCACCCTATTCTATTGTCCTCTTCCAAGTGCTTAGTACAATGCTCTGCACATAGTGAGCACTCAATGCCATAGATGGATTAATACTTGCTAGGCCACTGTCTCCTGTACAATGTCTAATCAAAACACGTTTTCTTCTACCAAGTTCTAAATGCTGCAGATTTTCTAAATGTGTCTCCTCCTCTCTCTCTGAATTCTTTCCTTTCAAGAAAGGAATGCATGAAAAACCATTCCCATTTTTTACTTCCACATCACCCCTGGGGGAATGTTAATTAAGGAAGGACCCAAGGCAGATAAAGCTGTACAAAGTGCTTGGGAAATACAACAGCCACAAGGTCCTCATTCTGAGCGCTCAAGGAGCCTACGATCTAACAGAAGAGAAAAACAAAAATATATTTAGAAGGAGTAGCAACAAGAAGGAAAAAAAAAAGGTATAATCGGCAGTAGTACAAATATGCCAAGATGAAATAGCTGAATAATTGAATGCACAGATGAAGTGAAAAATATAGACCTAAAGTACTTAAGATGTAAGGGTGGCTGTCCTGGATGAGGAAACCAAGATGCCGTGGCAATCAAGGAAGAATTCATTCATTCAATAGTATTTATTGACTGCTTATGCTGTGCAGAGCACTGTACTAAGCGCTTGGAAAGTACAATTCGGCAACAGAGAGATTCCCTGCCTAATGACGGGAATTGAAGTGATAACATCCAACAAGTGGAAAGCGCCTTGAAACATCTCATGCAATTCTGAAGAAACACTCAACTGGCTCAGAGGAAAGAGCCCAGACTTAGGAGTCAGAGGTGGTGGGTTCTAATCCCGGCTCCTCCGCTTGCCAGCTATGTGACTTTGGGCAAGTCAGTTAACTTCTCTGTGCCTCAGTTACCTCAACTGTCAAATGGGGATTAAAACTGTAAGCCCCACGTGGGACAACCTGATCACCTTACATCTCCCAGCGCTTAGAACAGTGCTTTGCACACAGTAAACCCTTAACAAATAACACCATTTATTTTATTTTATTTAAACTAACTCAATCAAAGCCGATGTCTGATTCTCTAGGCCTTTCCAGAGTCCTTCCGAGAGGGAATCCAACAGCACGTTACAAATCTCGTCTGGAGATCTGCAGCTCTCTTTAGAAGGTTGGGCCCTTCCGCTATTTCGGTGACACACCAAACTCCTGATAGAGAGCTCTGCACTCAGGGGACTTTAAATAAACAAAGTGATTATCACATCCCAAATTGAATTCAAGTTCTCAAGGAACACCCCCATCCCACCTAATTTGAAAATGTGATGAAAAGAGCTGATTTCGTTCTGCCGGAAGATAGCAAATGGTACTCAAACTTGGTATGATTCAACAGGACTTTAAAATTTGAAAGTTTGGAGAATGAAGATCCAAGAAAAAAAAAATCACACAGGAAACTGGCACCTTTTTAAAAAGTATCGAATGCTTGGATTTTAATAATTAATGCTATTTTATTAACTCCCCCTGTGCTTTTTATTAAACTCACACACTATTAAAATTGTATAAAAATGCACATTTGGGAATGAAAATAAAGTAATTACATTGCATTGTTGAGTTTTTTTTTTTTTTTTTTTTTTTTTCTGAAATCTAAAAGTTTGATGTGCCGGAATGATAATTTTCCTTTTAATAGCTCCTGATGGTGCAGCAAATAAAATCTATTTTGTTACAGAAGGCTCATCTGAGGGCATTAATTACAGCTTTTCCTTCTGCCTGAGTATCCAAGAGGCTTCCGAGAAGTGCGCCGATTCCCTGTCCCAGATCGAGGTGTTATTTGCCGCACCCTAGGGCTCTGTTTCAGTTAGAGAAGGCAGCTTGGCATTTCTGTAGAATGTGGGGGAAACCTGTAGGAGTGAATGCTGTGGGTACATCTGTGTAACAAAACTGCAACCCCCAAATCGCCCCTGGCCCGAGAGCCTGCCTCTTGGGAAAATCTGCCTCTTTGGTTTCAACTGACCTTTGCCCCATTGCCTTAATACAGCAGTGGCATTTCACTGATGAATGAGTGACAGCAGGAGGGAAGGAGTTGGGCAAGCACTCATGGAAATATGGGGCAGAAAAGCTCAGATTGGTTTAATTTAAAGAAAAACAGCCTCATTGTGCATACATTATTTAATTTCAAGCACCGAGAAGCCCATAAATCACGAGCGACAGATCCCAAACCACGTATGTGAGATCTCAGATGAAATTCCTTTCCGCATTTAATGACACCTAAGCTAACAAGTGTCATCAAAAGATAAAATCATTAAGAAATATGGGGGGTGAGAGGATGTAATCATACAGGTCTGGGTCACGCCCCATCCTAACTAATCAAGGAAGAGTTGACCACACTCACGGAAACAAAATGGAACCTGGCTTTTCCCCTTCAAGCTTGGCACAGTTCACCTCACCTTGAGGGCCATTTGGCTCCCACAGCTACAGAAACAGGGCCCTTGCTCAAGAAAGGCAGTGGCTAATCAGTGGTGTCCGTTGAGCCGTAACTATGTGCAGAGCACCGTACTAAATGCTTGGGAGAGTACAATAGAGTTGCTAGGCATGGTCCCTGCTCACAGCCAGTTTAGGGAAAACCTTTCCTAAATGAGCCTTTCCAGGTATGAAAGACAGACACTGACAATCTGTGGAAATGGGGAGAAGGAAGGAGGAGTATTCTAATGCCAATTCTAATTCTAATGGTTTTGCAGGAGCAGTGATAATCTGTTGAGCCATTCTTGCTCTCTCCCCTTCCACCCACACTGCTGAAAATAAAAAAAATTGATTACCCTGAGAATGAGCGGTGAAGTGCCCTGGGAAAAAAATAGATTCCAATATTCATTTAAAAAAAATACATCAAATTTAAAGAAATGCACTTAAGCGATGTGAGGTTAAGGATGAGCTAAATATCAAACCAATCAACTATAGTTACTGTGTGCAGAGCACTGTACTAACCACCAATGTCCAAAAGTCACAGATCCAAGCTTAATGACCGTAATTTTGTTCTGTGCTATGTGGAGTAGTGGACAGGGCACCGGCCTGGGAGTCAGAAGGTTGTGGGATCTAATCCTGATACTGCCGCTTGTCTGCTGGGTGACCTTGGGCAAGTCATTTCTCCTCCCTGGGCCTCAGTCACCTCATCTGTAAAGCAGGGATTGAGACTGTGCGCCCCACGTGGGACAGCGACTGGATCAACCCGATTTGCTTGCATCCACCCCAGTGCTTAGTAAAGTGCCTGGTACACAGTAAGAGCTTAATACCACCATAATTATGATTATTATTACTAAGTCATTTAATTTCTCTGTGCTTCAGTGTCCTCATCTGTAAACTGGGGATGATTCATTCAATCATATTTATTAAGTGCTTCCTGGGTGCAGAGCACTGTACTAAGCTCTTGGAAAGTATAAGTCAGCAACAAAGAGAGACAGTCCCTACCCAACAATGGGCTCACAGTCTAGAAGGATTAATGCTGTGAACGCTATGTGGGACATGGATTGTGTCCAACCTGAAAGCAGCGTGGCTTAGTGGAAAGAGTACGGGCTTGGGAGTCAGAGTTCGTGGGCTCTAATCCCTGCTCTGCCACCCGTCTGCTGTGTGACCTTGGGTAAGTCATTTCACTTCCTCTGTGTCTCAGTTACCTCACCTGTGAAAATGGGGATTAAAAAATGTGAGCCCCACGTGGGACAATCTGATTACCCTGTATCTACCCCAGCATTTAGATCAGTGCTCAGCACATAGTAAGCGCTTAACAAATACCATAATAATTATCGTTATTATTAAATCTACCCCAGTGCTTGCCTGGCATGGAGGAAGCACTTAAATACAATTAAAAAAAAAATGAAATAGATGCAAGGTAAACAGACAGAACACAGCTTCCATCCTCAGTGGGGCTCATAGAGGAGGTATCGCAGGTATTTAATCCCCATTTTTCAAATTAGGAAACTGAAGTAGAAAGAAGTTGCTTGTTCAAGGTGACACATCAGACTTGGGATCGGAACCCAAGTCCTCCGACTCCCAGCTCAGTGAACTTTCCACTAGACCATGCTGGCTTCACGTCCATGCGCTTATGCTCCATTTGGTGTTCACTGAGCTGAAGCCAAGTCTCCTCAGATGTCTTCCAGACCCAATCTGTGTGGAAAGTGAAGGATACGAGGTGAAGAAGTTACCATAAAAAAAAAAAAAAAAGGACAAACAGCAACAACAAAAAACCCAAAAATCGCCAAGCTGATTGGCATATATGTGTGCTAGGGTTCCAGAAGAAACTTTTCAGAGCTGCTGAATTCCATTAAAGCTCATTAGAACAGAACATTGCAAATTGTTTAATAGCAAAATATAAATCATCAGCCTCAATTTGTGCAGAAAGTCAGAACTAGTCAGCATAATTATGATCAAATCAGAAAGGCAGTAGGCATCTTTGTAAGCTAATTACCATAATTTTAAAAAGTCTAAATTCTACTTGATGTGATTATACACTTTTCATTTATAAATCAGTGAACAATGTTATTAAGAATATGAAATGTTTTACAAAGCGAAGATTTGAAATTAAAATCAAGCAGAATCGACCCCTACTCAGCCACCTCCACTCACACGAAGGAAATGGAAGTCATGGGCATGCTCAAGATTTCCGCCCCCCCACCCCACCAGACTCAAGAAGTCCGATAGTGTTTTCAGAGAAATCTTTGAGTTTTCATACTGAAGCAAGTGAGTTGTGCGTGGTAGGGGCAGATCTATTTAAAAATAGTCTTTCCAAGCCCACACCGTGACTCGCCAAGAGCCCTGCTAAACATAAGCCATATTAGAGATTTAGATGCCGGGGGATCTTGGATAATCACTTGAAGCCACTGAAGATGAATAGTCCGGTATAAACCTCCATTATTTTCTTGTCTAAGTACCCCATCCTCTTCTCAAATGTTTAACACATAGCTCTGCACATAGGAATCACTCAAATCCCACTGATTGATACCCCTTTCCCAAGTGTTCCCACTTGAACTGCGGCTTAACTACAACCTCCATCAATTTCTCATCTCTAACTTAGAAAATCAACGTGGCCCAATGGATAGAGCATGGGTCTAGGAGTCAGAGGGACCTGGGTTCTAAATCCAGTTCTGCCACCTGTCTGCTGTGTGACCATGGCAAGTCACTTCACTTCTCTGTGCCTCAGTTACCTCAACTGTAAGATGGTGAGTCCCATGTGGGATAGGGGCTGTGCCCAACCTGATCAGCTTAGAAATGTGCACAGTAAATGCTTAAAAAATACCATAAATTAATAATAAGTAAAAAAAAAAAACCCACAAAAAATAAACCATCAGGACTATGTGTAATTTCTAGATTCTCAAACTTCCCCAGTTCTATTTGGGACTACATCCTGAGCAGAGCACCCATAATTATTCCAGTAAATTCCTGCCGACATCCGGGATTTAAAATTTCAGGTCTCTGAGAGTCACTGGGGCAGTCAGGGACACTTTGTGCCAATCAGCCTAGTGGCATTTTGCGTACCGACCTTGCATAATACTTTAATAAGTCATTGGGAGGCTACACCCGGTAGGGTAAAATGCATAGACTCTGCCCACAAGGAGATTACAATCGATGTTTAAAAAAAGAAAACTTTATAACCTCTAGGCATCTCTCCATACCTAAGTACTGAAGCTGGGTGAAGGATGGCTAGGCTATCTCACCCTGTACCATGACCAATCAACCTCTGAAAGAATCAGTGTGGCTTAGGGGAAAGAGTGCAGGCTTGGGAGCCAGAGGTTGTGGGTTCAAACCCGACTCTCCCACTCGTTAGCTGTGTGACCTTGGGCAAGTCATTTCACTTCCCTGGGCCTCAGTTACCTCATCTGTAAAATAGGGATGAAGAGTATGAGCCCCGGGGGGGGGGGGGGCAACTTTATTATCTTGTGTCTACCCCAACACTCAGAACAGTGCTTGGTACATAGTAAGCGCTTAACAAATACCAACTTTATTATTATTAGTAGTAGTATTTATTGAATGCCTACTGTATGCAGCGCATTGTATTAAGCACTTGGGGAAAAAAAAAAAAATCATAATAGAGTCGGTAGACATGATTCCAGCCCACCAGGAGCTTTCAGTTTACAGCGGGAGACAGACACTAAATAATTTTATCATCAATTCCTATTTGTACTGAGCATCCGTGTGCAGAACACCATAGTGGGTCCTTGCGTATGAAAAATTGAGGACCACTTACCTCACAGAGTTACTAATCCAATCGAATGGAGGAGGCAGATGCTCATTTGTAAAATAGGGATGAAATATCTGTTATTCCTCCCGCTCCAACTGTGAGGCCCAAGTGGGACAGAGATCATGTCCGGACTGATTATCTGTTATCTACTCCAGCCCTTTGAAGGGCGCTTGGTCTAATATTAAATGCCACAATTATCATTTTCAGCGTCAGCTGTAATAATAAAAACAATCAGGGAACACTTATGTAATTATATGGGAAAAAAGGAGAAAGCACCAGCCTTCCTTTCTGTCAGTAGGTGTACTGTCTTTTCACATCACGGTACTGGAGTTATCAGGCCTAAAAAGACTGTTCTCATCTCACAGATGGAATATTCTAATAACTTGTAATAAAATTATTGCCACTCTCCCCCCAAAAAACTTTGGCCGGCCCTTTACGAGAAACGATCCAAAGACCTCAGAGAGGGACAGTCTTCTGGAATCCACTTTTACCACTCAGTTTCATTTACTGAGCACTTTATGCAGCACACTGTGCTAAGCGATTGGAAGAGTACAATATCACTTAATTGGAAGACCCGTTCCCTGCCCACAACCAGTTTTGGGGAAGTATTTAAGAACCCAGTACTGCTAGACAATCAAGACACATTTTTCTAACCATGCTAGTGCACAACTTGTGTCAATAGAAGGCTTTTTGTGCCCTTGGGCACATTTGGAATGTTTTGAATTTTCCTTAGTGTCCAGTTTTGCAGGTCACCACTGTTACTGAACAGGGTGTATTATCAAATAACTTTTCTATTTCTACTTCACAGTTCCATTTTCTGTTCATTTTTTTTATTGATTCATTCTTCAGACTTTAACAAACTAGGCAATACTAAGGTTCATCCTTCTTTGTCGCACTCGACCGCATAAATTTATCTCTGCAGCGTGATCGCTTAGATGCTGAAGAATTTGATTCTGCTTTCTTCACTCATCTATTTTTTTTTTTTTGAATTTGGTTGACTTGTTTACTTTCCTATTCATTTATAATACGCTTTTCCTGCCAAATGGACGGGCACTGACAGATATACATATCCTGCTTCTGTGTTGAAAGTTGGGAAGAAAGAAAAAAAAAATCAAAAGATTCTTATTTAATTCTATGAGGTGGTAAATTACGTCCCCCTTGAGTTGAAGACGTGGTTTGCAGCTTTTCTGTGATTTATTTAATCCTCTGTCATCTTTATTCATTAATACTGTCTTCTTCACTTAACATCTGATCCCATCCAAAATTTGGCTTGGAATCAGGGATTAATAAGTAAAAGAAGTACTGTTTTTTGGTTTTTTTTTTTAAAGTTCGTGCACTTTTAACAATTAAGTGACATAAGAGGTTGAATGTATTAGTAATTCTGGTATTTGTTAAGCGCTAACTCTGTGCCAGGCACTGTACTAAGAGCTGGGGTGGATACAACCAAATCCAGTTAATTCAGTCAGTCTTAGTTACTGAGCACTTACTGGGTGCAGAGCACTGTACTAAGCGCTTGGAAAGTACAATTCAGCAACAAATAAAGACAATCCCTACCCCACAACGGGCTCACAGTCTAAAAGGGGGAGACAGATAAAGCAAAACAAGGTTTGGAACTGTCCGCATCCTACACAGGACTTACTTTCTTCATCCCGTTTTACAGATGAGGTAACTGAGGCACAGAGAAGTGCTTGCCCAAGGACACACAGCCGAGGTCTGCCTAGGGGGAGGGAATCCAGGCATCCTCATTCTCCCCGCCCCAATCTGAGCACTAGTAATTTGGATCTGCAATAGAAAACCTGTCGTTGGGTAGGGATTGTCTCTGTTGTTTGATTGTACTTTCCAAGTGTTTAGTACAGTGCTCTGCACACAGTAAGTGCTCAATAAATATCACTGAATGAAGGGATGAATGAAAAGGATGCAGATGGCCCCCATACAGGTGCAGCACAGAGACTGATTTTACAATGATTTCCAAGGGTTTTACAATGTGTCCAAGCTGGGCCTTTAATCACTAAGGATGGGCTGGCTAGCTCTCACCCATTCACTGGGCATAGTAGCTATAATCATTTACTAATCGCAGACTAGAATTTGTGGATTCCCCTCAGATGGGGACCTAATAATAATAATAATAATAATGATAATAGTATTTGTTAAGCGCTTACTATGTGCCAAGCACTGTTCTAAGCTCCAGGGGAAATAGAAGGTGGTCAGATTGTCCCACGTGGGGCTCACAGTCTTCATCCCCATTTTACAGATGAAGGAACTGAGGCACAGAGAAGTTGAGTGACTTGCCCACAGTCACACAGCTGACAAGTGGCAGAGTCAAGATTAGAACCCACGACCTCTGGCACCCAAGCCTGGCTCTTGCCAATAAGCCATGCTGTTTCTGCATTGGTCACTGGGCTCTAACATGATCAGTTGCTGCAGCTCCGGACTGTCTTTCTCCAATGCCCTATTCCCTCTTGTGACCTTAATAATAATAATTATGGTATTTGTAAAGTGCTTACTATGTGCCAAGCACTATCCTATTGGTAACCAGGTTGCCCCATGTGGGGCTCACAGTCTTAATCCTCATTTTACAGATGAGATAACTGAGGCACAGAGTTTAGTAGCTTGCCCAAGGGCACATAAAGCAGACAAGGAGAGGAGGAGGGATTAGAACTCACATCCCCTGATTCCCAAGCCTGTGCTCTGTCCTCTAAGCCACGGTGCTCTATTCCCTCTTTTCTCCCCAAGCTCCCTCCTCAGTTCAACTCCCAGCCTGGTTTCGTGTAAAGAAGCTGGGCTTGGGAGGTCGAAGACATGTGTTCGTATCCCACCTCTTCCGTGTGTCTGCTTTGTGACCTTGCGCAAGTCGCTTCATTTCTGTGCCTCAGTTTTCTCAACTGTAAAATGGGGATTAAGACCGTGAGCCCCACGTGGGACAACCTGATTACCTTGTATCCACCCCACCTATGTGCCACCTTTAGAATAGTGCTTGGCACACAGTAAACGCTTAATACCATAATCACTATTATTATTACTGTCCAACTCCTTCCCACCCCCTTTCCCAGCCCTATCCCTGTTACCTTATTCCAGGGTCATGCCTCATCCCCATCCCCAGGTGCAGTCACCTGTAAATTAGAAACTCATTAGGGTCAGGGGACATGTCTGCTAATAGTTTGACTGCCCTCTTTCTAAGCACTTAATACAGTGCTCTGCACACAAGAAGCATTCAATAAATGCTCCTGATTGATCGACTGTGGAATCCATGATCCACAGTCTGTTCCTTCATCCGTCATCTGTTCTTAATGCAATCACTACTCCTCCCCGACATCATTAAATCCGGGCTCTTCCCAGATAATAATATTGATAATAAGAAAAGTTTTTGTTAAGAGCTTACTATGCTTACTGTCCTAAGCTCTGGGATAAATACGAGCAAATTGGTTTGGACACTGTCCCTGTCCCAAGTGGGGCTCACACTCTCAGCCTTCACTTTACAAAGGAGGTCACTGAGGCCCAGAGAAGTGAAGTGATTCGCCCAAAGGTCAATATCAGAGGAATGGCAGAGCCGGGATTAGAATCCATGACCTACTGATGCCCAGGCTCCCGCTCTATCCACTCCGCCGTGCCAGTCTCCCCTCCTGTGCTGACATGAGGAGGCCCCATTATCTCCCACTCCCCAAGACTCATTGGGAAGTGGGGGAGGAGTCAGTTTCCTTCTTGCCTCCCAATGCCCCTTTGACATTCTCATCTCCCCCAACCTCCCTCTTGCCCTTCCTCTGAAGTCCATGGCATCATCCTCTACCACCCACTCCAATTATGACTAGTCACTAGGCAATTACGGATGAGGAAACAGAGAAAGACGGGTAAAGTGACTTATCCGAGATCACACAGCAGATCAGCACTTAGAACGGTGCTTGGCACACAGTAAGCGCTTAAATACCATCATAAATCATCATAATGTGGAGGAAATTGGATTAGAACGCGGATCCTTCTGCTCTAACCACCAGGCAATGCTGCTTCAATTCTAATTAAATATCAGCAGGTGGACAGTTTCTGCTACGAATGGAGAAAGGGTGGATTTTGGAAGAGGTGAGGTGCTAGGGTTTAGTTGGAAATGTTTGTTTTCTCACTCATTGGGAGACACTAGCTCACCCTTTTTGCTTCCCCTCTCCTCATACAGAAGGGAATAATAACCCTTCCCAGTAATGCTATTAACATTTATAAACTATAATGAACACACATTTATAAAGTGTTCGGAGGTTCTGAAAGGTTGCTCGGTAAACATATAAGATTATTAGTGGTAATCATTAATTAGACTTGTAGATCTCATTTTCCTCCTCACACCACCCATAAAATGTTTTCATTAGTGTTCAGGAGATTTTTCAACCCAATATGCATGTTTCTGTACCAGACATGCCCCATTAAGGAAGGTTAAAGTCAAAAGGACCCTACTTCCTTAGATTACAGCAGAATTAATTGATGTATTTAATCAAAGAGATGCTTCTTGGCAAAAATATAAAACTTCTAACCTCTTGAGACACAAGCATCGTTGGCATTTTTAAAGGATATTTGCCTGCCAAACAAAAACAAGAATGGATGCTTGAATTGAAGTATTTTAAATATGTTTTTTCTTCATCAAATCATACTATCCTAATCCCTTGAATTTTTCCACTCCTCAATATTCATCTCTTTTGTCAGAACCGTACACACTAGCCAACTATGTAGATATTTCAGGACAAAACACATTTTCCTTGAATTACATCTAGATAAAGGATATTGAAAGGAGGAGTTTAGATAGGGCAAATTCCATAAACTCGATGATTCAGATCATTTTGTAGCGTGGAGAAGAATTACCTGTCTGTAACTGACAAGCGTTCAGTTCAACTGTAACTACTGTTTCTAAGACGGAAATTAAAACAGGAAGAGTTGCCACAGTTTAGAGCAGGCAAGGCAGGGTCAGTCACATTTATTGAGTACTTACTCTGTGCAGAGCACTGTAATAAGCACTTGGGAGAGTACAAGATAACAGAATTGGAAGAGCCATTTCCTGCCCTCAAGGAGCTTACTGTCTAGATGGGGAGACAGACATTAATATGAATAAATTATCGATCCGAACATGATGCCATGGGGCTGAGGGAGGGGTGAATAAAGGATGCAGGCACAAGTGCAAGAGTGAAGCGGAAGTGAGTTGGAAGAAGGAGAAATAAAGACCTAGTTGGGGAAGGCCGCTTGGGGGAGATGTGCTTTTAATAAGGCTCTGAATGTGGGGAGAGTGACCATCTGTTAGATAATAATAATAATTATGGTATTTGTTAAGCACCTACTATGTGCAAAGCACTGTTCTAAGCACAGGGGAGGCTACAAGGTGATCAGGTTGTTCCACGTGGGGCTCACGGTCTTCATCCCCATTTTAGAGATGAGGTAACAGAGAAGTGAGGTGATTTGCCCCAAGTCTCTCAACTGGCATGCAGCAGAGTGGGGATTTGAACCCATGACCTCTGACTCTCCTGCCCGTGCTTTTTCCACTGAGCCATGCTGTGAAGAGGGAGGGCATTCCAGACCAGAGGCAGGACACTGGTGACGGTCGGTGGCGAGGTAGAACAGGAAGACTCTTGCAATAACATCTAAGACCATGCAAACTTGGAGTCAAAGCCAGAAGGGTGATAAAAACTGCGATTCCACTTCCACTGGTCATTGGATATTTTTTCTGAATATTTTAAGCTCATTCAGGAAATGTCATCATATGCTCATTGCTTTGTACAAGGTTCACAAATGCGTGCTTTCGACAGTCTCACAAACAAGTGAACTATCAGTAACTATGTGTCCATATTCATTAAAACTGGTTTACAGGTCAATCTGTAAAAATGCCTTCTTTGGCCACGTTGGCTTTGACCCATGACCCCCACGTGATCTCTGATGGTAAAACTGTGGATCATTTAATCCCTCCTCCTGTTCTTCAGGGAAACGTCATCTAACTTTCCTAACTTTCCCTTCTACCTCCCTAACTTTCCCGCTAAGAATACTCTCTCGCTTTTTCAAAGCCTTATTGAAGGCGCATCACCTCCAAGAGGCCTTCCTTTCCTCTTCTCCCCTCTCCCTTCGGCATCACCCTGACTTGTTCCCTTCATTAATTCCCGCCCTCCCCTAGCCCCAAAGCACTTGGGTACATATCTGCAATTCATTTATATTAATGTCTTTCTTCGCCTCTAAATGGCAAGCTCGATGTGGGGAGGGGCTGTGTCTGTTTACTCTCCACTCTCCAAGCGTGCACTCTCCAAGCTCTTAGTACAGTGCTCTGCACAGAGTAACACTCAATAAATATGATTCAATGAATGAATCATATCATCTCATCCGTAGAACCCACACCCCTTTTGAATCCACTAATATTTTCCCCTTAGGTTAGAAAAATCCAAATAACCAGCACCCGCTGGGTGAGAAAGTGTCCCCCCTCTCCTTCACACCTTGACCACCCTTCTCCACACCTTTATAATCAGAAAAATCTTTGTAATCGAATCGCTTCTCCTACTTTGGGACAAGCACTAACAGACTTGTCCTCCACCTGGTTTTGACAACACCATTCTTCAATCGTTTTACTTATATCGCTCTACTGCTCCGTGGTCACAACATTCTTCTGTTAGAATAAAGTTTCTTCAGACAATCATTTATAGATAATTAAGACATGTTTCTCTTCAGACCCAAATAGGTTTGAAGTGGAAAGCGCAAGCTCAAAAACTGCAGCATACACTTCACTCTGTCACATCATTCTTTGGGTCTGACAATGCTCTTTTTATTTAGAATAAACATGTGTTGTTGTCAGAGGATGAAATAGGACCAGAACAAAACAATGAGGCACAGAGAGGATTCTGAGAGTTATGAGGATGACATTTTTCTCCCTAACACTACTTAATGAACAGCCTTGTAATCATGCCAAAAGAAAAATATATATCATCAAGGGGCACTGATCAATAATTCCAATATTTTTCCTAATATTCCCAAACTGCTTATTGTAGGCACAGTGGAAATGTGACTGTTCATATTTTAATTGATCATTCAGCAGTTGGTTCTTCCTGCTACTTTGTGTTTTCCCGACACTTTAAGGTGCCCAAAATTTAACCAAACTGCAGGAATCTCTTATAATCAGAGCTTTTGATGACTCATATTGTTCTGCTCTCCGGACCGAGTCAAGGTTCATCCTTCCTCGTAAGCTACATGCTTAAGGAAGTGGGTGGGCAAAGTTATTCCAATATTTACAAGGTCACAATGGGCTTACGAAGGACCAAAATGAGGCAATCTAGAACCAGAAAGAATCTTGTTTTGCACATCTCAGTCTCTACCATTCATGGTGTTCCTTTTTCCCCCACAGCACTTGATCCCCATCCCAGGAGCTGGATATTCCCGGGAGGGAAGTCTTGTAGTACAATATGTCTCTTATCCTGCAGAGGCTTGGACACACCTTTCAAATAACTAAGAATGAATCTCATTAACTCTTTCAGGCCTCCATGGACTCAGCAGACTTGAAGTAGCTTGCAAGGAATGCCATTTGACGGCTCAAAATCATTACCGATCCTCCCAAAGTGATGACCTTATTACCGGGGAATAACTCGGGGAGAACAGAATCAAGGTAAGTATGTCAGGCATTTTGGAACAAATCTCAGGGAATGTGCTCAGGAGAGAATTGATGGATTCTTAAGAAGAAACAATCCTTGAAAAGATTAGATAATTGGAAATTTATAGTGACTGCATTCCTAGTCCACAGTTATATTTCCAAGCAGATTAAAATCTTTAGACCTGTCTGGGATCTTTAGGAAATATGGAAATCATAGAAAGTGTCCCAAGAGCAGGTTTACATGAAGGCCAATATCTGGAGTGTTTCCACAAGTAGCTGAATTTAAAAAAAAAAATCACAAGTCCACTTTAAATACTATTCCAGGGCTCTTCAGACAAAATCACACTTTTTTGGTCTAAATTATGTTGGCCGTTCTAAGTGTCTAAACCTCCAAGATCTACAGCCTCATTTCTAAGACAAAAAAGCTCCATTTGTTGAACTCCCAAATTTATCTCGATTCAGCACATCATTTAAGTTCTGTACACAGTAAACACTTAATATTACTTCTACTAGTAATGTTTTACTCTTATATATCTATGTACCTCACACATTTCTAGAGTCACAGGAAGGTCTAAAGAATAATAGAATGCATTTCATTAGTATCTGAACACATTAATCTCAATAGCATTGATTATTATCAATCATATTTACTGAGCACTTATTGTGTGCAAAGCATTGTCCTAAGTCCTTGGGAGAGTACAATATAACATCAAACACATTCCCTGCACATATGATTAATCAATCAATGGTATTTACTGAGCATTTACAATGTGCAGAACACTGTACTGAGTACTTGGGAGAGTACAATATGACTGAATTAGTGAATGGGCTCCCACCCATAACTTACAGTCTAGAGGGAGAGACCGGATATTAATATGAATAAATAATTTATAACATGTAACGATATGTACCTAAGTGTTGTAGGGGTGGGCATGGGGCAACTATCATTTGTCTGAAAGGCCACAGATCCACGGGCATAGATGGCACAGAAGGGAGCAAGCTGTGGAAAAAATGAGTTTAATCGGGGAAGACCTCGTGAAAGAGATTCATTCATTCACTCAATAGTATTTATTGAGTGCTTACTATGTGCAGAGCACTGCACTAAGCTCTTGGAATGTACAAATTGGTAACAGATAGAGACAGTCCCTGCCCTTTGACGGGTTTACAGTCTAATCTGGGGAGACAGACAAAAACAATAGCAATAAGTAGAATCAAGGGGATGAACATCTCATTAAAATAATAAAGGAAATAATTATGGTATTTGTTAAGCGCTTACTATGTGCAGAGCACTGTTCTAAGCGCTGGGGTAGATACAGGGTAATCAGATTGTCCCTCATGGGGCTCACATTTTTTAATCCCCATTTTTACAGATGAGGTAATTGAGGTACAGAGAAGTGAAGTGACTTGCCCAAGGTCACACAGCAGACAAGTGGAAGAGCCGGAATTAGCACCCCTGACCTCTGACTCCCAAGCCGGACAGATTGATTGTTCGCTGCATTTGGAGAAGGAGGGAGTTCTAGACCAGAGGAAGGACGTGGGAAAGTAGTCAGTCTCAAGAAAGATGAGATCCGGGCACAATGAGTAAGCTAGAACTAGTGGAGCTGAGCGTGGGGGCTGGGGAATAGTAGGAAAGTAGTGAGATAGGATGGGGCGAGCTGAATGAGTGCTTTCAATCCAATGGTAAAGATTTTTTGTGTGTGTGACGTGGAGGTGGATGGGCAACCACTGGAGGTTCCTGAGGCGTGGGGAAACACGGACTGAACGTTTTGGTGGAAAAGTGATCCGGGCAGCAGAGTGAGGAGTGGACTGCAATAGGGACAGACAGGAGGCCGGGAGGTCAGCAAGATGGCAGAGGCAATCATCAAAGTGGCACAGAAAAAGGGCTTGGATCTGTGTGGTAACGGTTTGCAATCATCAAAGTGGCACAGAAAAAGGGCTTGGATCTGTGTGGTAACGGTTTGGATCGAAAACAAAAGGGTAGATGTGAGCCATGTTGTGAAGGCCGAACCCACAGGATTTGTTTACAGATTGAATATGGGGGTGAAATGAGAGAAATGAGTTGAGGACAATGCCGAAGATGGGGTATTTTCTACAATGATGGGAAAGAATGGGAGAGGGCAGGGCTTGGGTTGATAGATAGAGTTAAGATTCAATTGAATCAAGTCAGCCTCCCTCCTCCCTCTTTATTCCAAGACTGTGAACCTGCTAAGAACTAAGGGTCTTCTAGTCCATATATTTCTTTCCCCTGGTACTTAATTGAGGATTTTGAAAATAGTAGGCATTTAACAATTCCCTACTTCTGCTAAAAAAATGTAACTACATAAAATTATATTTTCTAGTCTTCCCTGCATCAGTCCCCATTTCATTATAAGCTCTTTGAGGGAGGAAAACATTTGTTCTAACTTTGTATTTTTCTCCCAAGTATTGAGTTCTCTGCATACAATAGGTGCTCAATAAATAATTGATTAGTAATGATTGGGGCAAAAAAAAAAAAAAATCCACTTTTTTTTTTTCCTCAATGGCACAGCTAATATTAAGCAAGGTGAGCCCCTTTAAAGGTTGTATAGTTGTAGACCCTAGACCGTAAACTCATTGGTGGCAAGGAATGTGCCTACCAACTTTGTTAGAGTGTACTCTCCCAAGCACTTAGTACAGTGTTCGGTACAGCACGCTGTAAGTTCTCAGTAAGTACCACTGATCCATTAGTAGTTCTTCATTATCTTTTAAAACCTTAGGGATCAGGACAACCAAAGAACTGAATAGGCCCAATTGTTAAACTTTTTGCCACAGAGAAGTTAAGTGACTTGCCCAAGGTCACCCAACCAACAGACGGAGGAGCCGGCATTAGAACCCAGGTCCTTCTGACTCCCAGGTCCATGCTCTATCCACTAACCCATGCTACTTTTCTGGTGGCTTTACTTTTCCGCACCTCAGTTACCTCATCTGCAAAACAGGGATTAAGACTTTGAACCACATATGAGACAGGGATTGTATACAATCTGCTTAACTTGTTTCTACCCCAGTGCTTAGGACAGTGCCTGACACAGTGTAAGCATTTAATAACCTCTTGCACACAAAAAAAGTAGCCTTCTCTGCCCAGAGTAAGTACTCAGTAATTGATTGATTAGTAAGGTTATTCTGCCTTTTAGATCAGAAAAGCATCTGTAAGGCACCAAACACACTCAGGTTTCAATAAATGACCCGAAAGGTTTAGGCAGATAGTGCCAGGCAAGCAAGTTTTCTTCTGACTTAGAGCACTTGCCATGGCCAGCGGTGAAGGTGCGTATAATTCTGCCAAGACTTTTCTTTTAGAATTTTGTCATTTCTTGGGGAATTTACTAGCTGACAGGGACAAATTGCCAGCATCTCAAAATGCCTCCATGTACTCCGTCTGCCAATGCACCTACTTAAGCATTATTGATGAAATCTCCATTTTCAAAACAAATGATTATCTAAACACCACAAAACAAAGATCTGTGTCTTTTGATGGGGACACTGAATGTCATTCTGCAGATGAGCCCAAATGCTTTGTATCGGATGTAGCCGTAAGGCTGAGGCACAGTCACGGCCAAACTGCGTTTTTGGGGTGGTGCTAAATTTATCTATAAAATCCTGCACTTACTCCACTTCCCCTCATATACTTAATTAAGTACATCACATTCATGACAGGCTACCCTGCTGACATCCATTTTGCTCAAACAAGCAGCATGGCCTAGTGGAAAGAGCACAGGCCTGGGAGTCAAAAGGATTTGTGTTCTAATCCTGCCCCGGCATCTTGTGTGCTGTGTGACCTTGGACAAGTCAGTTAGCTTCTCTGTAATTCAGTTTCCTCATCTGTAAAATGGGGATTAAGACTGTGAGCCCCATCTGGGACAGGGACTATGTCCAACCTGATCAACTTGTATCTACCGCTTAGAACAGCACTTGACACATCGTAAGCACTTAACAAATACTATCATCACCCTACAACTTGACCAGCTACATTGAGTTGAGACTATGTCTCTGCTCTTCGACTGGAGATCAGGTAATCATCACGAATGACCTCTATTGCGAGGTGTAGAAAAATGAATGACGTTGGGAGAGTTAAATTGCTAAAGCAATTGAGAGAACTACCTATCCATCAGTGGTATCTATTGAACGCTTACAGTTTGCAGAACACTGTGCCTAATAAGTGCTGCGGAGAGTACAATAGGGTAAGTAGACATGATCCCTGCCCTCGGTGACCTTAAAATCTAGTGGGGCGGAGAGACAGACTCAGTAAATTACAGGTGGGGGATGAAACCATGTTTGAGGACGGGCATATAGAGTGCTGTGGGTGGAGATGATGTAAGCACTGCCGACTGATTGACTGCAGGTTAAGATTATGCTTGGTTTAGTGGAAGGAGCACAGACTTGGGAGCCAGAGATCATGGGTTCCTATCTCAGCTCCCCCCCCCCTTATCAGCTATGTGACTTTGGGCCAGTCACTTAACTTCTCTATGCCTCAGTTACCTCATCTGTAAAATGGGGATGAAGACTGAGAGCCCCATGTGGGACAACCTGATTACCTTGATTCTATTTATCGTGATTATGTCGTCTTGTTTTTGTCCGTCTGCCTCCCCCGATTAGACTGTAAGCCCGTCACTGGGCAGGGATTGTCTCTATCTGTTGCCGAATTGTATATTCCAAGCGCTTTATGCAGCGTTCTGCACATAGTAAGTGCTCAATAAATACTACTGTATCTACCCCAGTGCTTAGAACAGTGCTTGACACATAGTAATTGCTTAACAAATACCATTATTACTATTATTATTATGTGTATCAGTGGCCAGTAAGGGGAGGGAAACAGGATCCTTATGGTAGCTCTAATCCTAGCAGGAAGGCAAACACATCCCCAAAATGGCTCTGCCAAGTTTCCGCCGGATGTCATGTCAACAGCCTCGGCGTTTTCTCTTGAACCTGGCAACCATGCCTGTCGGTCAGCATTTGTCCAACAACTGTTCGTCGAGATGCAGAACCCCGCAGGTGCAGTCTAGTATACAACGTCCGTCTGGTCTCACAATTGGCCTGAAGATACTAGCCTGCTGATTCAGTAAACCTGCCAATAATGAAAGCCTGACAACATGAAATATGTCAACTTGTTAAAGCCAATCAATTTAATTGAATCCTGGATTAAGACAAAGAGGAACATAAAAGGAGATACAACCCGCAGGGGCAGTGTTCCAGTAGCTGGAGGGCTCCGATGTACCCTTCCCTCTACTTCCTGCCTTCCTCTCTCCACTGCGGCGGCCAAGGCCCGCTGAAACTCACGGAAGCCGCACGACAGAGAAGCGTAATGGCCTGATGGAACAAGCACAGGTCTGGGAGTCAGAAGGACATGGGTTCTAACCCTGGATCCATGAGCCCTGGATCATTTCTCTGTGCCTAAGTAACCTCATCTGTAAAATGAGAGGGAATTAAGACGGTGAGCCCAATGCGGGACACCGACTGTGTCCAAACTGATCACCTCACTGTGGAGTACTCTTTCTGGCACATAGTAAGCAATCACTGAATCGTATTTGAGTGCTTACAGTATACACAACACTGTACTAAATCCTTGGGAGTGTACAACACAACACTATAAGATGTATTCCCTGCCCACAGTGAGATCACAGTCTAGTAAGCGCTTAAATACCGATTAAAAAAATAAATGATTCTTATAAGGCGGCAACAATTTTTGGCTCGAGCTTTCCGGGTGTGCAGATGTGTACAGCTCCACTCCTGATTCTGCAAGCTTTCTCCAGTGGTTTTGCCAACACCACCCACCAGATGCCTTCTCACTATGTTGTCTTCTTGGTTCCCTTCTCTCTCTCTGCAGCCTATTTTCAGGACAAACATACACCATTATTTCCCTATGTGCCTTCCCTGTCTGCCCCCATCAAGTTTCTGCTGCTGATACAGCTGAGGTTGGGAGTTTGTGACAGTAATAAGCATTACCTTAAACCACTGACAATTACATCTAGTGGTAACGGGATCGGGGGGTCCACCAGTCTAATCGGGTCAGAAGAGAGGCTAGCAGGAGACAGCTGCCTTCACTCTACTGGATTTGTGTCGAGTTTGAGCCTGGTCAGTGCTTGTCATTTCATCTGGACTGCAATGATCAGTAAGTGATTTATTTTGCTGCTGTATCTCATTCTGGAAGCCATTACCATGCACACGACAAGAGACGCTCTGTCATCCACACACAATTGTGCCTTCATGTGGGTTTCCAGTGTCCCATCACACCAACTCCCTGTACATGTTTGCTTTAAGTCCGAATTGGTCAATCGATGGTATTTTCTGAGCACTTACTGTGTGCAGAGCCCTGTGGTAAGCACTTGAACATCAAGAATATGGAAATAGAACGCAAAGTAAGATCTTAGATGGAATCAGGATTGGGGGCAGGGGGGAGGTGAAATCTATGGAAGCTACGCTCTTTATACCAGGCAACATTTTGACTTTGTGACGTGTGAAAATAGAATGCATTATGCCACAAAATACGGTGTGGATTAATATTTGGGAAAAACACCCTAATTACAATATGGAAATGTGCAAAGCACATCCAGATTGCTAAGGATTGGGTTTAACACTTCCCTCCTATTGACTTAGAGGAACAGAGTTGTTTCTTTGTTACAGTCTAGAAGGCCATGAATACTGTAGCATATGGACTTTTATTCTCATCTATGGATCTTGCAGTGAGAGAAGGATTCTATTTAGCACTAAAGCTTTGAGAACCATTAGAAGTTATTACAGTTGATTTTGGATTTCTAGGTCCTGAACACATTTTAATGGATTGAAAGATGTGTTGCTACAGATAGGTTCTAATGAACACTATTCTTTTTCAAATTTCTTGGGTACTCCAGATTTTTGCAAAGTGGATATGTCGCGTTTTATTTAAGCACATTATGTGAATCCCCAAACATATTTATGAAGAGCCACCTAACTAAGGCATACCTAGGGCTCTGAAAGACAACATCTAATGTAGGGATA
Organism: Ornithorhynchus anatinus; assembly: GCF_004115215.2. Lineage (NCBI taxonomy): Eukaryota > Metazoa > Chordata > Mammalia > Monotremata > Ornithorhynchidae > Ornithorhynchus > Ornithorhynchus anatinus. The sequence goes on along the minus strand of NC_041733.1, from coordinate 5,966,737 downwards.
TGGATCGATAGTATGTTGAAGCATTCTTTCTTAAAGAAGGCAAGCGATCCTGACTTGGCATACACCACCAATTACTCGGTTGCAATCGATCTTACCGTTCAAATTTATTTTAAGTAGAAGATCGTTATAGAACGATCGGGTATTCCGCAACGGGTGGTAGTTCAAGTCAGATTTGAAACCCGAATTTATATTTCGTCCATACCTCGGCTTTATTGAGCAGTCTGTTGTGGTTTGAGGCAGCACCCAACAGGCCGTATTGGAAGTATTCTGTGGCTAAAGAAATAAGGTGGATGTCAAGTTCCTTATAAGAAAGGGACGTTCGTAGCAGTTAAGAGACTACAGCTTTAGAACAGCAGTGTGCAGGCTCATAAATCCAGCCGAGGCTTATATAACCCGGCTCTAATCTCAGTGTTCCCTGCATTTGGAAGAGAAAGAGCAATAAATGTTATTACACATTCCTCGTTAATATGCAAAGGTGAACCTATAAGCTTAGAGAACATTGTCTTAGCCTGTTAATGTGCATTTCATGGACTGGGCAACTGTGGTATTGAATTTTGATAGAAACGGCACATTGTTTCATCCAGGCTGAAGGTTTTGACATGCGTGGTCTTGCTTTGATGTTTAAATTAGGCTGGTTTTAAAAGGGCCCATGGGTTATTAGACAGGGCTGATTCTCTCTCAAAGTTTTAGCTCCCTCAAAATACAGGAGGACTTTTTAAGCTATTTAATGCCTGCTAGACTCCCTAATGTCAGAGAAGTCAACCTGGGGCTTTAAAGAGATTTTCTTTCCTTTTGACTAGAAATAACGATCACCTTTTTTCCCCATGATTTGCATGAAGGGAGGAATATTTGGCTATTAAAAAAAAAAAAAAGCCTCTGTCCAACCACATTTTAGGCACTTATCTTTAATAAAATGTAATCAGAAAGGCTTCTTGTAGGCTGATTTTTGGGGAAACAATCTTTGTTTTCTCTAGCTTCTCAGAATGACCATTGTCTTGGAATATTTTTTCCTTTCACCTATTACTTTCCTTATTATGAATATATTTTGATGTCTGTCTCTCCCTGTACATTGTAAACTCCTCGTCTGCAGGGATTTTGTGTAACTACCCTGTTATACTGTACTTTCCCAAGCACTCAGAACAATGTTCTGCACATGATAAGGGCTAAAATTCCACTGATCGATTGCTTGAATTCCTCCGTTCTGTAAGATGTGAAACCTGATTTCGAACGCATATTCATAAACCATTATTTTAAATCTGAATCATTATTCCTACTAAATGTCACAGTTGACCCTAATTCAGAGAGAGAATGCTCAAGTCCCCTGGGGAGAAACCATCACTCAGTTACCCAAGGTTCTCTTCCTTGAATCAAATATATTTGATGAAAGACAATGAAGTTTTCCCATTAGCTTACAAAACCTCTCCCTAGGATCTTGAATCCACAAACGTGAGAAAAGATCTTTAGTTTTCAAAGACCGAGGCCCAGAAGTTCACCAAAATATTGCTGCTTGAGAGGTTTCAGCTTGATGGATCATATACACAAGGTCTACCAAATCAGGGAAAAATTCTTAATTACTAACACCACACAGAGTCTGTCGAAACCAAATTGCAGCCCCATTCCAATCTGTCATATTTCCATCCACCATAAATGATGCAAAGTTACCAAAAAAAAAAAAAAAAAAAGCCCAAACAAAATGGGGATCAACTTACTGGAATTCTATTACGCTTTCACTCAGATTTTAATATGGCCTTTGGTAACCCCAAATATTTTTGAAAAATACAAGTCAAATCACAACCTTATGGTCACAACATAAATCCTGGTTGTTGTTTTTTTCTTTCATCTGCCCTCTTCCAGTTAGGATGAAAAGATAGCTCATGCAGCCTCTCAGTAATGATTTCATCAATAGCTGATTCCACCTTTTAAAATCCTCCATGTCATGACAGATGTCGAAGAACTACCAGTGTTGCCAAAAGCAACACACAGTGAACGAAGCTGCAAGTATGTTAAGAAAAAAACAAGGCCTTAAATGAGTGTCCTGTTTAATTCTTCCCCCATGCCTTAGGCTTTTAAATTCAGTCTTAAAATCGGCCAAAAGCATATAATATTGACAAACCAACTTTCAAATGGCATTGGAGATTCAGCACTATAGGAATTTCACCAGCACTCACAACAGAGCTTTAATAGTGGAACACAGAACAAGTTTATTGTGAAAACTTCTCCTTCAGAATATCCACGGAAACGGAGATAGGCTACAAAATTCAAAGCAGATGGATTTTATTACTATTACACTAAATACTATCCTCATGTATCTTGGGAAAAGACATGCTGACTTACTAAGTAGTTGGAGCAGAGAGAGAATTAAAAATAAATTAAGAGTATTAAGTGATTCAAATCCAGCTCAAAAAAGTTTAAGGTTAATATACAGCTTACTATCATGTTCCACAAACCTACAGAGACCTGCTTGTAATAAAATAGAGCAGGTATAGATTAAACTAAGGCAGAGTCAGAATAATTTTCTTTTGTCAAGAAGTTTAAGGATTTCTGGCTATATCCAGGTGAGAATAGCTGCAATCTCTCAAGAAGCCCAGAAAAAGCCAGATGCTCGTTGCACGGGCAGACTAACCTGTCGGAGAAAGGTCATGTAGATATACAAAGAACCACTGGGGAAAACGGCAATAAGCAAAGCAGGTCTGACAAGGGATTGAAAGGGTTTCCCATAACAGGATAACCTAGGACATGGTCCCTGTGAATATTTTCCTCTCTGTCAGATTGGAATAACTGTGGCATTTTTTAAGCATTGTATGCCAAGTCCTGAGGTAGATACAAGGATTTCAGTTTGGGCACAGTTCTCTATCCCACATGGGGCTCACAGTCTTAGTTCCCATTTTACAGATGAGGCACAGAGAAGTGAAGTGACTTGCTCAGGGTCACACACAATTACAATAGATCCGGCTCCACAAGCTGCTCACAGACTAAGAGGGTGAGAGAAAACAGGCATTTAATCTCTATTTTCCAGATGAGATCGCTGCAGCAGCAGAGAGAGGGGAGGTGACTTGCCACGACCACAGAGCAGGCAATTGGCAGAGCAGTGATTAGGATCCAAGCCTTCTGCCTCCCAGGCCCCGCTCTGTCCATTAAACCAAACTGCTTCTCATTTTATTCATAGCGAGGTACTGGAACCTATCAATAGTATTTGAGTAGATAGTGTGAGCTGAGCACTGTTCTAAGTAAGCTCTTGGGAGAGAACAAAAGAGTCAAAGCTCATCTTACCCTCGAGGAGTTTACTATCTGCTGGGATGGTGGATAAGCAGACAGCCACAAACAATGATAAAGTAAAAAAGATATGCACAGTTGGAAGCAAATGTCTTACTGTGTAGATTCCCTCTGCAACACTGTGACATGGTGCTTCATCTGACTATTCTCACTGAATATAGGATTCCTCTTACAACTTCCCAACAGCTTTTCACCCAGCAGTCATCTTGGGATGATGAAGACAGACCATAGCACAGAGTAAAGGAAAGGTCAGCTGAGCTAGTCAGGACCACAGGCCACTGAGGGTGAGTCAGTGACTAGTGATAGGAATATATAATAATAACATTTATGAACTGCTTTGTACCAAGTCCTGTACTAAGTACTGGGGTAGACCCTAGATCATCAGGTCCCACATGGGACTCATAGTCTAAGTAGGAGGGTGAACTGGAATTGAATGCTCATTTTGCAAATTAGGAAACACGGGCAAGGAGAGATTAAGTGACTGGCTCAAGGTCACTCAGCAGACAAGTGGGAGAGCAGGGATTAGAACCCAGGTCCTCTGACTCCAAAGCCCAGGTTCTTTCCACCAGACCAGGCTGATTCCCTAATAGTAATAATAATGGCACTATTAACAGCATGGGGTAGTGGATAGAGCCCAGGCTTGGAAATCAGAAAGTCATGGGTTCTAATCCCACACTGTCACATGTTTGCTAAGTGACCTTGGGAAAGTCGCTTGACTTCTCTGTGCCTCAGTTACCTCATCTGGAAGATGGGGATTGAGACTATGGCCCCCATATGGAACAGGGACTGTGTCCAACCTGATTGACTCGCATCCACCCCTGCGCTTAGTGCAGTGCCTGGTACACATTAAGTGCTTAAATTCCACAATTATTATCATTACGTTCTGGGTTAGAGACAAGATACTTGGATCCTATTAAGTCCTTGCCCCACTCAGGGCTCACAGTCTGAGCAGCTGGGAGAACTACCATAATGCCCCATTTTACAGATAAGAAAACTGAGGCAGAGAGATGTTAAGTTGCTCAACATCAACAACAAGCAGGTGGCAGAGCTGGGATTAGAACCCAAGTGTCCTTATTCCCAGTCTTGTGTCCTTTCTATTGCATCTTACTGCTCCTGTGCATGGGTGAAGCCAAGAAGCCCAAGGCAGAACCAAGAACAGCATGGCTCAGTGGAAAGAGCACGGGCTTGGGAGTCAGAGGTCATGAGTTCGAATCCCGGCTCTGCCACTTGTCAGCTGTGTGACTGTGGGCAAGTCATTTCACTTCTCTGTGCCTCAGTTACCTCATCTGTAAAATGGGGATTAACTGTGAGCCTCACGTGGGACAACCTGATTACCCTGTATCTACCCCAGCGCTTAGAACAGTGCACGGCACATAGTAAGCGCTTAACAAATAGCAACATTATTAAGAACCCTCCTTTGTGTGAACTAAAGTACTGCCCCGGCTTGTGGATGGGATCAGAAACGAGGAGCTTATAGCTGTTAGGTGTCAAATCATTTTGCTTTTGCATTATAAAGTCATTATTGATCTAACCTTAGCTGAGTCATACATTAATTCATATTTGTTGAGGGCTTTCAATGTGCAGAGCATTGTACTAAGCACTTGGGAGAGTACAATGCCACAATAAATAGGCACATTCCCTACCCACATTGAGCTTAACGTCTAGAGGGGGAAGAGTCAGGACTTAATACAAATGAACTACAGATGATGTACATAAGTGCTGTGGGGAATGGAAGGGGGAAATAAAGGGAGCAAGTAAGGGCAACACAGAAGTGGGAGAAAAAGTAGGTGGTGGCTAATCTGGGAAGGCTTCCTGGAGGAGGTGTTCCCTCAATAAGGTTTTGAGGGGAGTGGAGAAAGTAACTGTTTGTCAGATTTGAGGAGGGAGGGTGTTCCAGGCCAGAGACAGTTTGTGAGCTAGGGGTGGGCGGCAAGACGGACGAGATGGAGGCAGAGTTAGAAGGCTAGCATTAGAGGAGCAGGTGGGGTTGTAAAAGGAGAGTAGTGAGGTGAGGTAGGAAGGGGCAAGGTGGTGAACTGCTTTAAAGCCAGTGGTGAGGAGTTTGATGCGGAGGTGAGTGGGCAACCACTAGGGTTTTCAGAGAAGCGGGGTGATATGCCCTGAATGTCTCTGTAGAAAAACGATCCTGGCAGCAGAGAAATATCTGAAGAGACAGAAGGCTGGGAAGTCAGCATGGAGGCTGATGAAATCATCCAGGCAGGTTAGGATGAGTGATTCTATTAATGTGGGAGCAGTTCAGATGTAGAGGAAAAGGCAGACGTCAGTAATGTTGTAAAGGTAGGACTGTCAGGATTTACTGATGGCTTGAATATGTACGTTGAATAAGAGAGTAGAGAAACAATGTTTAGGTTTTGTGAGACTGGAAGGATGGTTGTGCCGTCTATATTGATGGGAAAATCAGGGACAGCAGAGGGTTTGGGTGCAACATAAGGAGTTCTTTTGGGGCCTGGAAGACAAAAGGACTTGGAGGTGTGATCCTGACTTCTCCACTTGTCTGCCGTGACCACAGGCAAGTCATTTAACTTCTCTGGGCCTCAGTTACCTCATCTGTAAAATGGGGATTAAGACTGTGAGCCCTATGTGGGACAGGGACTGTGTCCAACTTGGTTACCTGGTATCTACTCCATCGCTTAGTACAGTGTCTGGCACATATATACAATTCTTAGTACAATGCTCTGCCTAGAGTAGGTGCTTAATAAATACTATTACCATTACCACTATTTCAGCATGCATCCCTTCCTTAATGAACTTCCCCCAAGATTACTTTTTTTCCAGAGAGATAAAAAGGAATAGCCGTTCGGGTTGAATTATTTCCTTCTGGGCTCTGAGCTAGAAATTTGACCAAAAAAAAAAAAAAAAAATCATATTTTTGATAGGAAACATTTTGCAGTTCCAGTGTTTCACTCTAGGTTCCTTGAAGAGAAAAACAACCAGACTGGCTGTTTCTCGGCCTCTAATTTGTATCTATCTTTTCACATGGTGTCCAGAAAGGGACCTCACAGAAACGGTCTAGGAGCCCTCATTTACCCTGTCATTTTCTAACCACATTCTAATTGTTACCAGCTGGAACAAGTTAGTTTTAATTTTTTTAAACCTGATTTTTTTTACAGCCGATAAAGACAAGGAGAAAAACAGAGAAACAAGGAAAAGACAAGCTCTAACAGATCAGATTTCCCACGATCCACATGCTAGACACAACCCCTTTACCTTTCCTCCACAGGTGGGACTCCCAGGGAGTTGAGTTTTCAAATAAGTATCAGGTCTGTGAGGCCTCCAGTGAACACCTGCTCTATTATTTTATGTCATTTATTAAGCTCGTACTGAGTGCTAAGACCCGGAGCAGAGACGAGATAATGAGATTTGACTTTATCCCTGACTCTGATGGGGCTCACACTCTACGAGGTAGGAGGAACAGGTATCAATTTTCCAATTTTGCAGATGAGGAAAGGAGTCCCAGAGACATTAATTTACTTGCCCAAATTTATCTAGCAGATCCCAGTAGCAGAGCTGGTATTAGAATCTGGTTCTCTTAGTCATCTTCATCTGAAGTAGCTGAGCACTACTTTGGGCAGGGTACTCTACCAAGCATTTGGGAGCACCAAAACAGAAAAAAGAAATTGCCGACAAGATCCCTTCCTTCAGGGAACTAACAATCTAGTGGGGAGGACTAGTTATGGGCATGATGGTCTTCCCACGAGGCTCATTACCACTACTGACCCAGGTGGTCAAGAGCAGGAGTGAGAAGTGGTGGTGGCGGAGATAAAGCTCCTGAGAGGAAGGGATACGTGGTCTACTTTTATTATATGTACGATGTCCTGTACACCCAGTTCAGCTACAGTTTCCCTACTACACCATTTAGCTAGAAAAGTCCTCCATCAATCACACTGGTGTGGAGTCAGCCCGCCAGTGAGATGGAAGCAGCACCGTTTGGTGGATAAAGCATGGGTCTGGAAGCCACAGGACCTGGACTCTAATCCTGGATTCACCATTTGCCTGCTGTGACCTCGGACAAGTCCACTGACCTCTGTGTCTCAGTTCTTTATGATGAGAGAGAGAGAAAGAGAGAACTTTCTCAACTGTTTTGTATAGTGCTCTGCACAAAGTGTGCAATAATTATATATTACGTATAATGCATTTTTTTTTTTAACATGAGAATAAGGTGTGTAATGCTGTAATCATTTTAGGTGTGCCTATAAATCCCGATAAAGTATTGGTTATTGCTCTTCCGTCCCACCACCTTTTTTTTTTTTTTTAAAGGGTATTCGTTAAGCACTTACTATATGCCAGGCACCACATTAAGAGCCGGGATAGATACAACCTAATCAGATTAAACACTGTCCACGTCCCACATTGGCTCACAGTCTCGATCCCCACTTGATTCATTCAACTTTATATACTGAGCGCTTACTGTGTGCAGAGCACTGAACTAAGCACTTGGGAAAGTATAATGGACATGAGGTAATGGGCCCAGAGAAGTTAAGTGACTAGCTCAAGTTCACACAACAGACAAAGGGCAAGGCGGGATTGGAATCCGGGCCCTTCAGACTCCCAGGGCCATAGCTTTTCCACTAGGCCACAGTGTTTCTCGTTTGCTCTACTCCTCTTCAGTTAGTCGATCCATGATATTCCTTGAGGGCTTACTGTGTGCGGGAATGCCTCTACCAACTCTATTATACTGTACTCTCCCACATGCTTAGTACAGATGCAGCAGTACAGAGAATCAGTGTGGTTTGGTCTAAAGAACCCGGGCTTGGGAGTCAGAGGTCGTGGGCTCTAATCCCGGCTCTGCCACTTACGAGCTGTGTGACTTTGGAAAAGTCACTTAACTTCTCTGTACTTCAGCTACCTCATCTGTAAAATGGGGATTAAGACTGTGAGCCCCACGTGGGACAACTTGATTACCTTGTATCTACCCCAGCGCTTAGAAAAGTGCTTGGAACATAGTAAGAGCTTAACAAATACCATCATCAATATTATTATTATTATTATTATTATTATTATTATTATTACAGTGTTCTGCACAAAATAAGCGTTCAAATACAAGTGATTGATTGGATCAGTTTCCACTGGCTCTTGGCCATTGACTAATCTTGCCCCAGGACTCTTGTAGATTACTAGAGCCCATCCACACTGGTGTCTTGTTGATTTGGAGACCGTTTTTCAATACAAAGACCCCAACCAACTCCAACTAAAATGAGCAGGATTCCCAACTTTTGCGCTCACTCCAACTTCAATGCTTACCTTTCCGACAATTACTCCCCGTCTATCTTCCTTATTCCTAAGTTAGAAGGAGGGTAATATTCTTTACTGCTGTCAGGTGTGTTAGGCTTAATTAGTTCACTTTTTGGCAGTGCTTTGAAGATGAGAATCACTGAATCTGTGCACTTCATGACAAAAGCAGTATAGTTGAGAGGAATGACAAATCAAAAAAAAAAAAAAAAAACACTTAGAAAATGCATCAGAGGTGATATTACTAGCGACCCAGGCATATTTAAATCAAACATCCTCCAAAATTTCCGAACAGCTCAGAGATTTGGCTAGATAGGTGCCATTATAATCAAACGGTGTCTCACCTGATGACACTGGAGATCTCCGCTTTGAAATTGTAATAAGTGTTTTGTAAGTGCTTGTTCAGTATTGGAATAAAAAAAAAAAAGAAATAGAAACATGTCAGTAAAATATGTCAAGTATTTGGAAAAATCGCATGGCGATATTACAAAAAAGAGGAGAAGTCTTCAGAGTTTTAGTATTTTTATGGCATCTATGAAGCACTCTCTATCAGCCACTGCACTAAGCGCTTGGGTAGATTGAAGCTAATCAGGTTGGTCAAAGTACATGTCCCAGGGCTTGGGAGTCAGAGGTCATGAGTTCGAATCCCAGCTCTGCCACTTTCCAGCTGTGTGACTGTGAGCAAGTCACTTAACTTCTCTGAGCCTCAGTTCCCTCATCTGTAAAATGGGGATTAACTGTGAGCCTCACATGGGACAACCTGATTACGCTGTATCTACCCCAGCGCTTAGAACAGTGCTTGGCACATAGTAAGAGCTTAAATACCAACATTATCCCAATTAGACTGTAAGCCCGTCAAAGGGCAGGGACTGTCTCTATCTGTTGCCGACTTGTTCATTCCAAGTGCTTAGTACAGTGCTCTGCACATAGTAAGCGCTCAATAAATACTATTGAATGAAAGGCGGGCTCGGTCTTCATCCCCATTTAAGAGATAAGGTAACTGAATCACAGAGAAGTAAAGTGCCTTGCCTAACGTTACACAGTGGACAAGTGCTGGAGCTGGGATTAGAACTCGAGTCCTCCAACTCTTGGACCTGGGCTTTTTTGCTTAACACCTCAAATTTTACCATTGAGAGTACGTTCACTTCTTCCGAAGTCCTTATCTTATGTACAATTGAGAAGCAGCATGGCCTAGTGGAAAGAATACAGATCTGGGAGTCAGAAGGAAGTGGGTTCTAATCCTAGGTATGCCACCTGCTTGCTGTATGACCTTGGGCAAGTTACTTCACTTCTCTCTGCCTCCTCACCTCTAAAATGGGGATTAAATACCTGTTCTCCATCCTACTTACAATTTGGGGCAAAAACCAAAATCCAATCTGATCGGCTGGTGCCTACCCCTGCACTTAATACAGTGCTTGGCACATAGTAAGCACATAACAAATATTACAGTTACTATAATACTTATTTTCCTATTTGGTTGCTTCTCTCAACCTGTAACTGAAATGATAATAATAATAATAGTATTTGTTAAGCGTTTACTATGTGCAAAGTACTGTTCTAAGCTCTGTGGCGGGGGTGGGGGAGGGATACAAGGTGATCAGCTTGTCCTACGTGGGGCTCACAGTCTTAATCCCCATTTTCCAGATGAGGGAACTGAGGCACAGAGAAGTGGTGACTTGCCCAAAGTCAGACAGCTGACAAGCAGTGGAGCCGGCATTAGAACCCATGACTTTTGATTCCCAAGCCCGGACTCATCCCACTGACCCCTCCTGTGAGCTGGCTGCTCGTTAGTGTAAGGTATGAAGAAAGCATGTGACACTGTAATACCAAAAACATGGTGCCCAAGTGGCTCGTGACCTAGAAAGTCGTCATCTACCCCTCTAGACTTACAACACTAACTGTGGGAAGGGAATGTGTCTATCAGTTATGTTACATCATCCTCCCCATGCACTTAGTACAGTGCCCGGCACATAATAAGGGCTCAATAAATGTAACTGATTGATGGCCCCTCCCTACCACCGAAGATGCCTCCATCCAGGGGCCTAACTTCTGCTTTGGTCTCAGCGGCATGAACAGCAGATGTTGGGACCCAGAACAGGACCATATTATTAATAAAAATGAATAGTATTTGTTAATGTGCTAGGTGCCAGGCACTGTATTAAGTGCTGGGGTGGATACAAGCAAATCGGGGGATCATTCATCCAATCATATTTATTGAGCACTTACTGTGTGCAGAACTCTGTAGTAAGCACTTGGGAGAGGACAATTCAACGACAAGCAGTCATAGTCGTTTCGCACAACAAGCTCACAGTCTCAAGTGGGGGAGACAGACATCAATACAAATAAATAAAATGGCTGATATGTATATAAGTACTGTGGGGCTGGGAGTGGAGGAGGAGAGCAAAGGGAGCAAGTCAGGATGACACAGAAAAAGTGGGAGATGAGGAAAAATGGGGCTTAGTCAAGGAAGGACTTTTGGAGGAGATATGCCTTCAATAAAACTTTGAAGTGGGAGAGAGGAAATGTCTGTCAGATTTGAGGAGGGAGGGCGTTTCCAAGCCAGAGGCAGGGCGTGGGCTAGGGGTTGGTGGCAAGACAGATGAGACTGAGGTACACTGAGAAGTTTAGCACTAGAGGAGCGAAGACTGCGGACTGGATTGTAGGAGGAGAGAAGCAAGGTGAGGTAGGAAGGGCCAAGGTAGTGGACTGCTTTAAAGTCAATGGTGAGGAGTTTTTGTTTGATGCCAAGTTGGATAGGAAATCGCTGGAGTTTTTTGAGGAATGGCCTGACACATCCAGAACGTTTCTGTAAGAAAATGATCCTGGCAGCAGAGTGAAGTATGGACTGGAGTGGGTAAAGACAGGAGGCTGGGAGGTCAGCAAGAAGGCTGATGCAGTCAGTAATTCAGGCGGGATAGGATGAGTGACTTTTTTAACAGGCTGACTGTTTGGATGGAGAGGAAAGAGCAGATTTTAGCGATGCTGTGAAGGTGGTACCTACAGGATTCAGTGATGGATCGAATATGTGGGGAAATCAGGAGATGGTGCTGCTTTTTGGTCAGGCGCGGCACCCGCCCTGTTGCCGACTGCTGGTTGGTGACCTGCCAATTTTCCCTGTTGTTCCCTCTCCCTCCAGCCCAGAGCAATGGTACCGACCCATAGGAACCCAGGGCCCGCCTGCAGCAATCTGCGGAGTCATCACTAGCCCCAGTCCGGCCCCAAGGGGAGCCATCTGGTCACCTCGGTCCATGGCATAGAACCAGAGAGGGAACTTAACCTCCTCCCCTTGAGCCTCTTCATCCTGCCCCATTTTTGCAAGATTCCTTCTAATGGTGGGCAGGCTCCATAACGACAAGGGACACTAGAAGATCAAAGTCGCCAGTGTCTACAGGACAAGCTTACCTGTTAATCTGAAAATGACAGGTAGGCCCATTTCATTCCATCGTCTTCCCCTCCTCGCCACCGCCCCCCCTTCATTGTCCATTTCCAACAGGCTCCATGCTTTGATTTTCCAACTAGAGGCAACATCATAATAAACTGCCAGAGGCTTGCTGTTCAATTTGTGTGTGAGGATGGAAGTGCTCTTAAAAGCACTGGCGAGTTGCGTTAGGCCAGTTAAAATTGGTCGAGAACTCAGAGTCCTTTACAACTTTCTCGGCTGACTTCAATATCGGCCTCATAGTCTAGAAGGAGATCTGAATTTGACTGCTATGAGGAAGAGAGTATTAAGGAGATGAACTTTGCTGGCTGGCTTTGCATGAAGGGGGACCCAAGTACTTCGCTCAAAATGGTGAAATGATTAATGAATGTGATTCACGCATTAAAACATCATGACCTGCCCTAGCAGACACCTGTTCCCACGATTGCATGTATTAAAGGCTTCCTGAGTGCAGAACTTGGGAAAGTACAATGCAGCAAGAGACAATCTCTTTCCACAGTGAGCTCACAGCCTTGAGCTGGGGAGACAGACATCAATACAAATAAATTAAATGACAGATATGGACTTAAGTGCTGTGGGTCTGGGAGGGGGATGAGATGAGGAAAGGTGATGCTTAATAATAATAATAATTATGGTATTTGTTAAGTGCTTACCATGTGCAGAGCTCTGTTCTAAGTGCTGGGGTAGATACAGGATAATCAGATTGTCCCACGTGGGGCTCACATTTTTTAATCCCGATTTTTACAGATGAGGTAACTGAGGTACAGAGAACTTAAGTGACTTGCCCAAGGTCACACAGCAGACAGGTGGCAGAGCTGGAATTAGAACCCACGATCTCTGACTCTCAAGCCCGGGCTCTTTCCACTAAGCCCTGCTGCTTCAGTAGTATTTGTTAAACGCTTACTATGTGCCGAGCACTGTTTTAAGCACTGGAGTAGATACAAGGTAATCAGATTCTCCCACGGGGGGGGATCACAGTTTTAATCCCCATTTTACAGATGAGATAGGCACAGAGAAGTTAAGTGGCTTTCCCAAGTTCACACAGCAGACAAGTGGCGGGGGCAGGATTCGAACCCATGACCTCCGACTCCCAAACTGGTGCTCTTTCCACTAAGCCACGCTGCTTCTGTCTTAGTCTGGGCTACCAGTCTGACACATGACACAGACACTACAGTGTTCGCTCCTACGAAGTTTTGAAGGGAACGGGCTGAAAAGAAGCCTTTGCAATAAACTATTGGCAATGATTTCTCTATGACTGATCTTGCCAAGCTGAGAGGTGTCATTTATACTTCTTAATTGGATTCATTTCCGAGCAAGTACTGTCTTTAGATAAAAAGTTGCTCAACAGCTGTACCCATGAAATTATTAAAAGGAAGGGACTTTTGGAACCAATTATGAATCCCATAATCCATGTCCCAGAACTTTGAGACCCACATAGATAAAACTGATAAAACCAAGATAGCTTCTTTGAAGCAAGAAGATGAAGTGCTTTATAGAAAGACATATGAGAAGTTTTATGAGCTTGGAGAAATATTCCGTACAGCCCACACTGTTCAAACGTTACATTCTCAATTTCTTCCAAGCGTTAATGCTGTCTGCAAGAATCCAATTCCCATGTGAAAAAGAGGGCTCTTCCGCCCGGACATTCCTAAAATTTCCAGATAAGGATTCTCATATCTTTGTGCCCAAAGAGTAGTGGAAAAGAAAGGGGTTCTGGGAGATCGGCCAAGATTTGATCCCCCATTGGATTGTGTTTTATGCCTTCACAATTAAACCAATGGACATTAAATAATGCTGGCTCAAGGGCAAACATAGTAGTAGTACTGATATTTATTAAATGCTCTGTGTTTGTGTGTTCAGACATCTGTACTAAGCGCTGGAAAAGGAAAAATGCCAAAGAAAAATTAGACACCACCCTCGTCCTTAAGGTCTCACAGTGAGAAGAAAAATGATGACAGATAATTAGGAAAGCTGGAAACAGAAAAATGGAATAAAAGACAATGAAATAAAAGACAAGGGGAATAGGGGAAATGGCTTAGAGGAGCAGACTTTTCATCCTGTCATGGCTCAGACAGGACAGATGCTTATTGCCTTCCCCTATTTTGAGGAGTTTTCAAAGACGGTTAAAAGAAAATCTAAAAGCAAACACCTAATAATCTTTCTTTGTTCTATTGCCATTTTGGGATACATTTCATAATGCCTTTCTCTTTGACATTCAATTTCAAAGGTACCCTACTGGAATTTTTTCAAAACCCTCCCTTCCTAAATTTTTCCTCTGTAATAGAGCTGCAACTTCCCAAAAGCAATTAGATGTGATTTACCACAAAGTCATTTTTTTTCTAATTAATGAATTCCTGAGTAGAATATGCAAAGATATTAGTCATCAAGCATAAAAAATGAAAAGCCCTCAATTTTACTTCCTCCTTCCTTTAAAATGTCTTTTAAAAGATCATCAGTTCTTGCTGCCCTTTATGATCACGAGGTGGATGACTAATTGCATTATTTGCTCTTTCAAGATCTTCCGGCAGGTATCATTTTATATAAAACATCACCTCCTAAAGTCTTTTCTCATGGAAAAGTCACGCCACAAAGACAGCCTGAAGGAGCTCAATGGGTCCTTTGGTCAAAGAAGAAATGACAGAAATTGAATCTGAGCCAAGTCTTTTCTAGGATCCTCATCAATTGTCATTTGCAAAATGCTTTTCAGATATTCCTAGAAAAGGAAGAGTTTGCCAAGGAAGAGATTCTCGGTTAGTCGACAGCCCTGCAGAATTTTGCTCTGCAAAGTAATTTAACTGTTAAGAAGCACAAGGTGACTCATCAGTACAATGGCTTTTGGTGCTGTCTTTCAAACACCTTGTGCAAATTGTGCACAATCTGCACTTGGTCCTACATATGTGAATTGGCAAAGGAAAGAAAAAAAGAAATCAATCTTCCCTTTCTAAAGGTTTTGTGCTTTGAAGAAGATGACTTCCTTAGGTACACTGAAATATAGAAATTCCTCCGAATCGATCTTGTTTGTTGCATTTTGCCACATGCTTAGTACAGAGTATTGAAGCCAGGGAATGTTCACTGAATACATTACTTTTATTACTACTTGTATTAGTTAGTGCCGATTTCACTGTTAGCTTGAACAAGTTCATACAGCTTAAAAGTTGCCCAAGCTTGTGATGATGGAGTAGCTGGGTTCTGGGACAATTCATTAATTCAGCAGCCAACCACCACCATGTGCACAGCATTGTCCTAAGCACTGGGGAAAACACTTCAGACTTCCTCTGAAATGGAGAAATTAAGTGATTTGTGTGGTTAAAAATAGTGCATTCCTCTACTTCTCTAGAAATTGTGAGAAGTGACCAAATAGAGAAATGCAGCCAAATAAGAGCCAGGAAGATATATTGGTTGATGTACAGGTTGTGTGCTAGTCTAGGTTGTATGGGTTCTAAAGAAAATTCAAACAGTCTTCATTCAAATTCTACTGAAATTGAATGCATTTATTTTGTTCTATTTATTTTGTTAATGAGATGTATATCTCCCTTATTCTATTGATCTTGATGATGTTGTCTTGTTTTGTTTTGTCGTCTTTTCTGTCTCCCCCATTTAGACTGAGAGCCCATCACTGGGCAGGGATTGTCTCTATCTGTTGCCAAATTGTACATTCATTCCAAGCGCTTAGTACAGTGCTCTGCACATAGTAAGTACTCAATAAATACTATTGAATGAATGAATGAAATGGCAATGGGGAGCAACAAATCCTTTCATAGGTAATCAAGATAAAGAAGGGACCAGAAAGTTCTCTGAATGGTCCGTGCTCTGTCTTCAATCCTTTCCACCTGGGAAACTCCTTTAGAAGGGTAAAAGTCCCACTGGTCCACATATGAGCAAGAGGTTATAGACACTTCAAAAAAAAGTCCTAGGAGTAAGGTGATAGAGGGTAAACGTGTCTAGGAGAATCAGCAGAGGTCCCATGACTGTGCATCAACAATAATAATAATGGAATTCATTAAGTGCTTACTACAATGCCAGACACTTTTCTAAGCACTGGGGTAGATAAAAGACAATCGGGTCGGACTCTGTCCCTGTCCCACATAGGGCTCACAGTGTCAATTCCCCTTCTAGAGATGAGGGAACTGAGGCACAGAGAAGTCAATTGACTTGCCCAGCATCACACATCCATCAACTGACAGAGCTAATATTAGCACCCAGGTCCTTCCCATTCCCAGGCCCGTGCCCTATTTACTATGAAACACTATCTTGGTTTGTCATGAATAACACATAGATCAGTGATTCTCACAAATGAGCCATCAAAGTGAGCAAAAAGTGCGTGCAGGGTGTGATACTGAGAATTTGTAGTGGAACATTCTGCCACCCTCCCCTTCCATAGCCCTGAGTGGTTAATCTGATACTATGAAAAAAGTAAACCCCTTTTTCTAAAGCCTGAATCCAAATGAGATTTTTTTTTTTTCTTTTAAGTGCTTATTTTGTACCACTGATCTAAGTGCTGGGGTAGATTTAAGTTAATTGGGATGGACACAATCCCTGCCTCACATAGGTCTCACAGGTTTTATTCTCATTTTACAGATGAGGTAACTGAGGCCCAGAGCCCAGCTATACCAATTTTCTGCTCTGTGACCTTAGGCAATCACGTAACTCCTCTTTGCCTCAGTTACCTCATCTGTAAAATGGGGGTTGAAACTGTGCGCCTCATGCGAGACAGACTGTGCCCAACCTGATTTGCTTGGGTCCATCCCAGCACTTAGAACAGTGACTGCCACATAGAAAGCACTTAAATACCACAGTTACTATTATTTGTGGAAAAAACCTACCCTGAGTCATAGTTCCCACTACACAGTGTGCAGGATAGGGCTTTGAAAAGTTATTAGACACTGCCTTGCCTTCTTCTTGATTAGACTGAGATGAGAGAGACGAGTTTTCTCTAAATCAGAGGCTGGATTTTCTCTAGCTTTTTACAGGAAGTCCTGTACTAGCATTCACTGTTGGTGAAATGTAGAAATATGGCTTAGCAATAAAGTGCTGTGGATCCGGAGCTATTAATGCACGCCTTACAATGACAAACTGCACGGACTAGGTAGAAAATTAATGGGGCTTAATACATCTGGCAGAAATTCCTGTCTCCCCAAGGTAGTCACTAAAATGAACATATTAGATGTTTTGTAAATTCAGTTTGTGAGGTAGTTTTTATGCTCTGGTTAGTTTCCTCTCCCAAAGTGTAGAGGAAATTGTGGAAGGCAGAAGATAATCTAGACTACAGTGACAGACTAAAGGGCAACATGGGGGTGTCACCAGGACCGGATGGCATCCATGAGATGTGAAGACATCTGACAGGGAAGAATTAGAGGCGAGAGAATGCAACTTAGAGTCGCAAATGGCGGCCAGACAATAGCACCCGTGGAGCACCGGAGACCCAATATATAACAATAGTTCCAGTAGTGATTCTGGGATTACAGATCAGTGATTCTCACTGTCGAGCCATCAGTGTGAGTACAAATTGCCTGCAGGGTGTGGTACTGAGAATTTGGGAGAGTACGATAGACCATAAAGATGTGAACCCTGCCCTCAAAGAGTTTACAATCTAGTGGGGTCAAAAAATGCTAAAATAAATTATGAATGGGAAGGATTATAAAGACACATGCACAGTGCTAAGAGGGTTGTGAGGATTTAAGCAGCATGATATTTGAAGAGTAAGAAGAGCAGCAGGGCGTAGGGGAAGGAGTATGGGCCAGGGATGCAGAGGACCTGGATTCCAATCCCGGATTCCCCACTTGCCTGGTGTTTGACCTTGGGCAAATCACTGTGCTTCTCTGTGCTTCAGTTTCCTCAACTATAAGACGGTGAATTAATAACTGTTCTCCTTCCAACCTAGACTCTGAGCTCTGTGTGGGATAGACTCTGACCTGATTAAGTTGCCTCTCCCCAGTGCTTAGAACAGTGCTGGACATCCAGTAACTATTTTATACAATAATTACTGTGGAATTCTTGATATAGTAGCGGCAGATAAAGGTGGAGAGATGAGATGAGATATTAGGGAAGGCCTCCTGGAGGAGATGTGATTTGAGAAGGGCTATAAAGGTTAGAGCTATTCATTCTGGAAGGATAATCTTAGGACAGAAAATGGACAAGTCATTAAGCAGGTGTGCAGTGCAACTACAAATGTATTATTCACCAATTTCCATGCCAATAAAACCAACATCTTTGGAGGGGGGATATTCACAACAAAACGATAAACCTTTTCATACAGTGGGGTGGTAAGTGTATGAAATAAATAATGTAAGGAAGTTTTGCAAGCAAGAGAACAGAATCAAACTCTGGATAAATTCACAAACAAAAGACGAATCATAGGTTAAAGAGAAATGTATAGATGACTCAGAAAAGATTGCAAGAGGTTTCAAGGCCCATGGGACAGATAGCTATAGGGATAAGAGAGCACTGGCCTGGGTTACTACCAAGAACGATAGGAAAGTTAGAATGTTAACAGGACAAATTTCAAGGAAACCAACTTCACCGATCCTCTAACCATCCTTCTTGCCACTTTCTGAAAGAGAAGTCTGCACAAGAAAGTGCTGCTCTGACCTATGCCATTTCTTACTGCACAGAGTATAGCTAGCCATAAAAATTGCATGAAATATTGTTATAAGCCATAGCCTACTGGGATTTTAGCTTTAAAAAAAAATGATAGGAGGTTTGAACCAACTGGGTGTTGAAGATCCCTTGTGAACTTTAGAAGAGAGGAGACATTCATTTATCCTGGATGGTTTAGCTTGTCTGCCTAGAGGCAGGGAGATGAGATAATCACTGACATTCTCTTCCAGCTCTATGATTTCTAGGTTTAGGACACCTTTCCCTGCAACATCTGTTTCAATGAATGACTAGTTAGGATTCTTAAGAGAAAAGACTCAAAATCTCTCTTAATTTTCCACCTAAGCTACCATCTTTTACTGTCAATCATTGATTTACAAACAACTGCATCTGATCCTCATTCCCTGACCTCCATTCTTTTAAGGCAATTTTCCTAATGCTTTTTGTTTGGAGAATAATTTCAATAATACTTCCTTCTGACAAAAATATGATCACTAGAAGGGTATGCAGAGATTAATTCCCAATAAAATATGTATTTTTACCTCATGCATTTCATTTTTATATTTTCCATAAATTTCAATAAAGGGTTGTAGAATACCAAGGCATCAGTTCTGTAAGGTTTCAGAATACTGAGGGGGGAGATATGGAAGCGAATACGTTAAGGCACAATTTTTATACTCCTTTCTGAGGAGAGAACTTTGAACTCTTAAGTAGTGGGGTTGCAAATTGCTACTTCATGGCTTATGAGGTTTTTGGAAAAATTTGTCAGTCAGAGAAACTGTGACCTTTTCTAAGTTTCCAGATGGAACCTCTTATCCAACATATTGGACTGGATCTTCTACACTGAACTACAGTTTGCCAAACATCATGTTTTGAAAAATACAACATAAAGCAAAGAATGTGAAAGATTATTTTATTCAATCTTTGCGTAGATCCCTGGTGAGGGGAAAATATTAACTATGATTAACTGGAAAATTATATTAACTACAATTACCATGTATCATTTAATTCAATATGCTAAAATGAAATACTGCTCCACACACTTTGTGGATATTTGGCAGAAGTTACACTTATTCATATTAGCGCCAAAGAAATTTAAACACCGCGATCACACTCTCATGCTGTTCACCTTAGTCACTATGCAAAGTTTTATTATTGGACCTTCCAAAAATGGAAGTGGGGAAATAAGGACTGAATATATACCAGACAGAAAGGGAGAGATGAGTGAGCAAGAGCTAGTGAAAGACTGTGAAGAGGGAAGACGGCACCCATTAATTTCCACCACATCACTTCTGACACACACATCGCTTCTCTCCTTACGCTAAGACAATAACAGCATATGTTAATGAACATCTTAAGACTGTGAGTCCAAGACTGGATGGCAAACTGCTGTTGGCAAGAAACATCCTGTCACCAAAAGCTAGTTTTTGACGATAATGATTTATCAAGATCTTATATTTATCTTCTAGCATCAAAAACTTTCATATTAGAGATATTACATTGTGAGAAGTGGGGCAACGTATTTACAAAGCCAAAGACATGGTCTTTGAATAAGCATTTAAATTAACCGAGCAAGAACAATCTACCTTTTCAATGCAAGTCAAATAGAACCGAAGTAGAGAATTGACTGCCATCATCACAAATCCTAGTTTCTCCCATCCCAGAAGTGGAATAGAAACATTTCTAGAGGCAGGGGGAAGAGTGTGACAGGGTGATGGGAAAGGGATGGCTTTGTATGGTGAGTTAGGACACACCCGGGTCTGTATGATGCCAATGGTCTGTTGGCCAAAATTCTCGTTTTCCTCTAGGCGGATCAGAGCAAACAGAAATCGCTCACTGTTGGGAGACATCCTAGCTGCTGTGATTAAAGCATCTGGATGCTAAGCAGGGGGTCTGGGAAGACATCCTGGAGATCAAAAATTGGAGGGAAAGATGCCTTTTTTCCTCCTCCTGGTAAGTCTTCACTTTGGCAAGAAAGAGAAACAAGCATATCACTGGCTCCTTGGGAGTGGGAGAAAGGGTAGGTGAAAGGGTAGGTGAGTAGAATGAAGGGGCATCTATGGTTGGTTTGTGTTTAGATAATAATAATTATTATTTTGGCATTTAAGTGCTTACTATCTGTGAGCAGCTGTACTAAATGCTGGGGTGGATAAAAGCAAATTGGGTCGGACACAATCCTTGTCTCACGTGGGGTTCCCAGTCTCAATCCCCATTTTACACGAGGGAACTGAGGCTCACAGAAGCCCAAGGTCACACAGCGGACAAGTGGCAGAGCCAGGACTAGAACTCATGACTCCCAGGCCCAGGCTCTATCCACTACGAGACCGACATCTCAAAGGGAAACTAAAGTGGCCTGACTTGGTAATATGCCAACACCATTGTGTTGGAAGCATTTGTGTGTTCTGAGGTCAATATAAGGATTTCAGATTTAAGCCATTAAGTCAGACATAAAAGAGTAGCTACAACTGATATGTGGAGTTCAAATGTTTATTATAGGGTTTCTGGTAGATTCAAGGCACAGTAAAAGACCTGTGTCAAAATTCAGCCTTCTTGCTTTCTCTAAAACCAGGCACACACATTCCTTAGGACACTGGTGCTTTGGACGGCAGCCATAATAATAATGTTGGTATTTGTTAAGCGCTTACTATGTGCCGAGCACTGTTCTAAGTGCTGGGGTAGATACGGGGTAATCAGGTTGTCCCACGTGAAGCTCACAATCTTCATCCCCCTTTTAGAGAGGAGGTAACTGAGGCACAGAGGAAGTGAAGTGACTTGCCCACAGTCCCACAGCTGAGAAGTGGCAGAGTCGGGATTCTAACCCATGACCTCTGATTCCCAAGCCCAGGCTCTTTCCACTGAGCAACGCTGCTTACAACAAGATTAATCAAGTGCCTGATGTGTGAAGTGCTTACTATGAGCCAAGCACTGTACTAGACACTGGGGTAGATACAAGATAATCGGGACGGACCACAGTCCCTGCTTCACATTCTAATTAAGAGGGAGAACAACCAGACATCATGGCCTAGTGAAAAGGATTACAGGCCTGGGGTTCTGGGGAGCCAAGTTCCAATCCGAGCTCCACTACTTGTCTGCCTTGTGACCATGGGCTAGTCACTTTACTTCTGTGCCTCAGTCCCTCATCTGTAAAATGGGGATTAAGATGGTGAACCCTATGTGGGACAGGGACTGCATTTAACAGGATTAGTTTGTATGTACCCCAGCACTTAGAAAGTGTTTGATGCAAAGTAACATTTTATGCCATTATTAGTAGTATTTATCATTACAATAGGGATTGAATCCCCATTTTACAGATAAGGTAACTGAAGCTTAGAGAAGTTGAATGAGTTGCCCAAAGTCACATAGGCAACTGGCAGAGCCAGGATTAAAACCCAGGTCTTCTGGCTTCAAGACCGATGCTCTACTCACTAAGCCATGCTACTCCTCAAGGTAGGCAAGAAACGAGGGGTGGATTCTCTTTTCAGTTAAGACTCCTAGGGGTCTTAAATGCTTTCTTCGATACAATGATTCCCCTTTGAGATGAAGATTTCTTGGCTGTTTCCTTCCAGAAGTTGATTTGGTCAAGGGAGAATTTGATAAATTCTGTGTTTAACTGAATAGGTTTCACTGGGGATGGGGAGGGGCTGGGTGGGGGCAAAAATCCACTTGCAATATCTTTATGCTAATATAAATTCCCATAAGGAATAACCTTATAAATGAAAACCTGTCATGGAGTACATTTTTCACTAAAAATGAAATGACTGGTTTTGAAATATAAAAAAGGAGGAATTTGGAAAATTAATGCTATATTTTTGCAGTATATTATTTTCTATTACTTTTAGCACACCTAAATATAGAGCTCCTATTAAACAGTTGTTCAAACAAATATCGAGTTTTTGACACTGTAACAAACCCCAGTTATTTTTTCATTTTGTTTTATGAATTTCCTAGCGGTACAAAGGGTCTAACTAAGCAAACCCACTGGAGGAATGAGAGACATCAATAACGCCATCGTGGGAGAGATCAATAGCCTGAGCGGCTCAACATTCCATCAAATGTGGCCCCACACACTTTAATGGAACCTTGTGCTGGCTGTCAACCTTGGCATTCAGACCACACTGGTTGCTACTTTGTGACTTTGGGCAAGTCACTTAACTTCACTGTGCCTCAGTTACCACATCTGTAAAATGGGGATGAAGACCGCAAACCCCACATGGGACAACCTGATCACTTTGTATTCACCCCAGCACTTAGAACAGTGCTTTACACAGAGTAAGCACACAACAAATGCCATCATTATTATTATTATTACAATGAGGTAGATAGTCATGGTTTCTGCCTTCAAGTTGCTTCCAGTTTAGTGGAAATTGAGGGGGGCGGTGGGTGGACTCACGGCAAACCCGGCCACGGTCCCTGGAGCAACAGACCAGCAGGTCCGACAGCTCTGGAGGATATACGGTTTAGTTTGGCAGGCCAGCTCCCCCGGAGTCAAGCCGGCCACATCCTGAGCCATGGCACCTTCAGGTCAAAGTGGAGGAGGCTTCCTCCATGCTAAATATTTTCCAAACCAAAGTCCTCCAAAAGCTAAACCATCCAAATTTAATTTTCCCCATGCCGCATTGTTTGATTCATTTTAAAATGGGTGCAACGTATTTTGTTGCCCAGCCCCTCTAGACAGTTGGCAACTGGGAGCGATGGCCCAGGGGATAGAGCACAGTCCTGGGAGTCAGAAGGACCTGGGTTCTAATCCCCCTTCACCACATCTGCTGTGGGACCTTGGGCAGGTGACAACTTCTCTCTGCCTCAGTTACCTCAATTATAAAATGGGGAACAAGTCTGTGAGCTCCATGAGGTGCATGAACTGTGTCCAACCTGATTACCTTGTATCTACTCCAGCGCTTAGAACAGTGGTTGTCGCATAGTAAGACCTTAACATGTACCATCATTATCATTATTAAGCTCTTTGAGGACAGGGGATATGTCTGTTGTACTCATCCAAGCACTTAGTACAACACTCTGCACTCAGTAAAATGTGACTGACTGAAACAAGACAAGTAAACTCTCAAGGACGCAAAAAACAGGGCATATCCATGCTACCTCTCATGATTGTTTTCTGCATATGCTGCCTTAAAAACGATATGTACATGTCTGTTTTTTGGGGTTTTTGCAGCACCTTGCCTTTCCAGGTTATGGAAGAGATAGAGGTGCTGGCATGCCTGCTGACACACCGGGAAGTTACATCACTATAGAAGTCTGCCCGCATTTGGCCATAATTACGTACGGAGTAGAGAAATGCCGAGATAGACATATCTGACAACTGAGAAGACGAGAAGTCTGAGAACAAATCCATATTGGCAGTCCTATCCAGGAGTTAAAATGGAACATGCAGGGTGTCCACTTCCCCGGCTCCTGCTATCTCTTCAGTAGGATTCATAGCCTAGAGTTTTCTAATTGACTTTCCGCTTCAAGACGTAACCATTTCTGAACCACTCGATCCACTGCAGCCCAAAGAGGAAAAATCTCGCTAAAGCATTACTACTTATGTTAATATGATAGCAACTCAATTTATTCAAGTGCTGATCAATGCTAAACAATCAAAGGAGTTCATGCATTATGTATTTCCCAAGAACCTGGTGCTTTTTAGCGGAATGTCACAGGGTTAACCAATGGGTAGACAGAGGCTCCCCCTGGGCCCAATTTCAGCCTCCGCGTTCGCTACCGAGTCGATGGAAGAACAATAGCAAAACGGAGAATTGTTTGAAACTCATAATGAACTCCTCTCATAAACCTCAACCTTCAGAAATCATTATCCTTTAGAATTTGATACAGCAGACAATTACGGGGCCTCCATTTGGCCGGCAACTTCAAGTCTTGCTGTTTTGTCTATTCCTTAACCATATCTCAGTAATTATTGATAGCGCAATTGTCATGGATTGCCCTGTTAATACAAATGCATTAGCAATTAAAACAGCTTGTTATGTACTTCCTGCCAGGAGTATTACCGTGTGTTCGAGCCTGTCTCCATTTATCAGTAGTAATGCTTACTCCGGGAAAACTACAAAGGCATACATCTCCCCTCCTGAGTGTTTTATGAAATGGCTGGCCTATTTTCCATGGTCAGAGAGACACGCTCTTGCCTGGAAAGCATTTATACTCATCCCCCATTCCTTCTCTATTTGATTTTGGAACTGTTTGCCTGAACCAAGGCATCTGATCAGAACTTTGGGGGTTTTCTAGGTGACTATCCTCCACTGGCAGCTGAAACCAGGGATTCACTAACAACCTTTATAATGAGATATAAACTCTGAGGAGATGAAGCAATCATAACTGATCAATTACTGTGTGCAGGACACTGAACCTAAGTGTTTGGAGAGTACAATAGTACAGAATTGGTACGTACGGTCCCTTCCCACATCAAACTTACAATCTAGGAGGAGAGAGATGCTAATCATATTTACTTGATGGATTCAGTGAGTGGACAATGTCCACCGTAGACCTACTTGAGGATAAGCCACTATAGAATTTCAGCCTAGCTAAAAATGTCAAGGACTGGACTGAAGGACCACAAACTTTTTTTGGCTGTAGCTTGATACTATAGATTATATAAAAAACATCCTCCCTTCAACTGGAAAGAGAAAAGTGATTCAACTGCCCTAAAATTAGCTATCCCTTAGCTCATTTATTTGTTCTTATAGCATTGTATTAGACTTTTTTTACATTTCAAAAGTAATTTGAGCCTAGTGCTGAGCAAAGAAAGGCTTGGTGGGCATCAGGCTCAAGAGCCAAAGGTTAGAGGAAAAAAATAAAAAGTTTAGGGCCATGAGAAAAAAAAAAAAAAGTGCTGTGAAATGGCACAAAGAGGATCCAGGGAAGATGCATGGATCCCCCAGTCTGGTTCTGCCAAAGGAAAAGACACTTACTCTTTTCTTGAATCTCTGCCTCTAGAAGCTGTGGAATTATTCAAATGGAATACAACCGTGGTCTTATGCTTGACCTCTAAAATTGGTTCCAATTCTTCATAAACTAATCGCCAAGATAGACCATGTCAAAATCCCTTCCTCAGAAAGACAGGCTGTTTCCAATTATTTTGCACCCTGGAAACGGGTCCATAAATTCTCTAGTTTCCCCCAAAATCACCATTTTCCACTAGCAGGGGCTTGCATTATTATTTGTTGCATTCCATCAAAGGGGTCCTTAAAGATTTCATTCTGATTATGACAACTGATCTGTGTTCTTCTGACCTCAGTGTTCACAGGTCTGTTAACCCGTCTCAGTAGTTGAATTTATCTGCCAGGGACAGACGGTTTGGAATGAAATGGGGAAAGGAAGCACCAAGATTTGAAAACAAAAAGGGGCAGAACACTTTTTTTTCCTAACCATCAGGCTGTACCTCCTTACTCCAGACTTGACTTACTTATCGAATACCCCTTACAGTCTTAACTGCAGGTGTGGGAGGGAATCCCCATCACTCCCACGACCCCCATCTGCTTTGCTCCCCTCCCACATTACTTATGTATATAGTTTATTATTCTATTTATTTTATTAATGATGTGTATAGATCTATAATTCTATTTATTTATATTGATGCTAATGATGCCTGTCTACTTGTTTTATTTACTGTCTCCCCCCTTCTAGACTGTGAGCCTGTTGTTGGGTAGGGATCATCTCTATTTTTTTTTCAAATTGTACTTTCCAAGTGCTTAGCACAGTGCTCTGCACTCAGTAAGTGCTCAATAAAAACGAATGAATGAATGATTGACCATCTCAGGGATTGCATCTTTCTGTCTTAATGCTTAGTTCGGTGGCTGGCACACAACGACATACTAATGCTCTACCACTATCACTATTATTGCTATTACTGGAGTAATATCTCAAATCCGAACCAGCAGAACAGTCCTTGGCTGGGCGGTTCAAATTCGATATCATCTGGCTCTTTTACTCTGGCAATTTCCAGTTGGTTACCCCTATCACCCAGGGCTCAAAACAGGCCCGACCGAGCCTACAAATATTTCACTGTGAACACAGTTGTCCCATCTTGCTGCTATCGAGCCATCATCAAAGCCAGGAACACAACAGGCATCATTACTAGTGATTTACTCCTAAATTGCCTGGTCAACCTGGCCAACGGGTCGATTGAAGCAGTCCAGCAAGGAGCAAGTCACACCCTGAAAATAGAATTCTATCCTTCTACATCTGTGTCTGAGTGGGATAAAAGAGAAGGGGGAATCAGTTTAGGGGGTTGGCTGCACCACAATGATGCTCAAAACACTACACAACAGATAGAAGTTTGTGTGACGAGGACTTTTCAGTAAATCATTTATTGATCTCTGTGTACAGAAGACTGTACTAAGCAATTGGGAGAGCACAATAAACCAACGGACACATTCCCTGCCCACACTGAGTTTACAGTCTAGAGAATTAGTTTGAAGACTACTAAATGGCTCATATCTGAAAATTATTTCCAGGCTTGGGCTTTAAGAAAGAATTTCTCCTTTGGACTGCAAAATCATTTGATGCTCCAGATTTTGCCCTTAAAAACCTAAGGCAAGAAGAAGATGAAGAGTTGAAACTTGTAATATTTTTCAAGCAGTTGTTGCTCTTTTAGACTAAGAGTCTTGGGATGTAACTCTCCACTTGAAGAGCTCCAGAGCCTGTGATCAGAGTAGCGGAAACACAGATAAAGTTGTTAGCTGAAAAAGCTAATTCCCTTATTTGTATATACACATGTGAAATGCAAAGGTGACAGCATCTCTTCAAATTAGTCACTTCAGAATCAAATTTAAATTTATTAAGAGCATTAATAATTTAGAGTTTTTAGTCCTTCAGTTATTCCATTTTAATGAGTGAATATTTCAGTGCTCTTCTCCAAATTCAAACTCTATTCCTTTGTCATTTGCACGGCGCTACCCAAGTATATTCCAAAAGACTCACAAATTATAAGTGAATTCATACTTTATATTTTTAGGGAAGATCTTTACTCTCCCAATATACACGGTGATCAGCAAGGCTAAAGCTATGATTTAATTTATAATGTCCCATCCTACTGATATTCTTGACAGACAAATCATGCAACGGTATTTGAGTGCTTACTGTGTGCAATGTACAGCATTTGGGAGAGTACAAGACAGAGTTGGTAGATACATTCTCTGCTCACAATGGGCTTTAAGTCTAGAAGGGAAGGTGGTTCAGAGAAATAAATGATGTGTATGTACATAAGTGTTGTGGGGTTAAGGGAGGGATGAAGATCAAATGCTAAAAGAGTACAGCTTCAACTTCATAGGTGATGCAGAAGAGAAAGGGAGGAGGGGGAAAGAGGGCCTGGAGAGGGAAGGAAGAGTTGGAAGGTTAGATAAGGTGGTTAGGTGGAATTTCTTCAGAAAATCCCCAAAGGATCTTTTCTAGATCTATATTCTTTTAAGAAGAAACATGTTTTCAGTGGGACCCTAATAGATAAGCATAAGAGTCCACCTAAGACTCCTGAAGGTGGATGGAACCACACCAATGGACATTTAGGAGGCTAAGAAATACTCAGAACTGAGGAAGCATGATTAACATCTCTTGTTGGGGTCCAATTTTTTTTAAAAAATAATATTTAAGAGAAACCCAGAGAAATTAAGTGACTTGGCCAACATCACACAGCTAGTTGTAGTAGAAAACCCAAGATAACTGACTATTTTGAATCCAAATAGTGAGACCTTTTTGTTTTATGCAGAGCGGGGTGAGCGACCACTGGAGGTTCTTGAGTGGGGAAACATGGACTGAACGGTTCTGTAGAAAAATGATCCAGGCAGCAGAGAAAGGTATGGACTGAGCTGGAGAGAGAGAGAGAGGAGGCGGGGAGGTGAGCGAGGAGGATCGCAATAAGGCAGACGCAGAAGTCAAGACAGGATAGGATAAGTGTTTTTTTTATTAATGGGAGAGCAGTTGAATGGAGAATAAAGGGTGCACTTGAGCGATGTTGTGAAGTTAGAATTGACAGGATTTGGTCAATATGTGGGGTGAATGAGGGAGATGATTAAAGGATAATGCCAAGGTTTTTTTTTTTGTTTTTTTTTTTTTTCTTTTCTTTATGGGTATTTCTTAGGTGCTTTCTAAGTGCCAGAAACTATCTGAGTGCTGGGGTAGATGCATATTAATCAAGTTGAACACAGTCTCTATCCCACCTAGGGCTCATGGTCTCAATCCCCATTTTACAAATGAGGAAAAGGCATAGAGAAATTAAGTGATTTGCCCAAGGTCACAGCAGAAAAGTGGCAGAGCTGGGATTAGGACCTATATCTTTTGACTCCCAGGCCACACTAGAGTTAAGTGACTTGCCCAGGGCTTCACAGCAGACAAGTGACAGAGCCAGAATTAGAACCCAGGTCCCGTGTGTGAGATGGAAGATGGTGGTTCTATTTAGAGTGATGGAAAAGTCAAGGGGTGGGCAGGGTTTGGGTGGGAATTGAGTAGTTCTTTCCAGTTAAATTAGAGGTGTTTAACTGTAAACTGCATACTGTAAACCTGGTGTGGGCAGGGATTGTCTCTATTGCTGAATTGTACTTTCCAAGTGATTAATACTTTGGTCTGCAGGCAATAAATGCTCGATAAATAAGATTGAATGAATTGAATGAATGACATCCAGGTAGAGATGTCCTGAAGGCCAGAGGAAGTACGAGAGTGAAATGAAGAAGAAAGATCAGAATTGACGCAGCCTAGATATTTAATGATTGTCTTCATTTTTGAGAAATTAGGGAGGGCAGGAGAAAGCTCTGAGGTTTGGAAAAGGAGCAATTTTATGGCCACATTAAAAAAAATACAGGCATGACAGTATTAATGACTGCCCTTTTGATATGTGGTAAGATAATAGAACAGGTCAAATGGTTGACTTCATTTTAGATTAAGACATTTACTATCCTTTAGAAGTTGTGCAGAAGTTTAGAGTTAGAATTAGGGAGGACTAACTTATTTCCTTAAGGATGAGATTCAGTTTTTTTTTTTAAAAAAAAAAAGCAGACCATTTTTTTTTTCCTCGACTTGTCAGTTTTCACAGTTCCTATTATTAAAAATTGAAGGGGTCAGCAATTGGCTGAGTTTTCATCAAATTGTAAATGCTCCATGGATTTGTGGGAGCAAAAAGAGGTGAGTTCAGCTGGGCAAATAAATGCTCAACTTACCCAACAGATGCACAATTAGGTTAAGTAGATACTAATCATCATTTCCTGCCTAACATCAGCAGGTTCCTTAGACCTGACTACTTGCAAAGCTGTCTTCTTACTCTGACTGGCCGAGTAGATTAATCCTTATATGGTGTTCAACTGATTTATTTTGGGGGAATCCACAATTATTGTTTCCCTTCTCCCGGGCAAACATTTGAATTCCAATTACAAGTCAGAAATGAGAAAGCGTGAGAGAAACAAAATTGTTAAGGAATGATGACTTTGTGTGTTTAAATTTATCCTTCAAAATGAATATAAAACGTGTAGGACCTACACGGTTATTCAAATACCTTCTTGAGGGTTCAGAAATTAACAGAGAGATCTAGTTGAGAGAACAGAGAGGGGCAGGTCAAATCAGTCAATCATATTAGAGAAGCAGTGTGGCTCAGTGGAAAGAGCCTGGGCTTGGCAGTCAGAGATCATGGGTTCAAATCCCAGCTCTGCCACTTGGCAGCTGTGTGACTGTGAGCAAGTCACTGAACTTCTCTGTGCCTCAGTTCCCTCATCTGTAAAATGGGGATTAAGACTGTGAGCCCCACGTGGGACAACCTGATTCCCCTGTGTCTAACCCAGCACTTAGAACAGTGCTCTGCACATAGTAAGCGCTTAACAAATACCAACATTAGTATTATTATTTAGGCTCTTATTATGTTCATCATTCATTCATTCATTCAATAGTATTTATTGAGCGCTTACTATGTGCAGAGCACTGTACTAAGCGCTTGGGATGAACAAGTCGGCAACAGATAGAGACAGTCCCTGCCGTTTGATGGGCTTACAGTCTAATCGGGGGAGACGGACAGACAAGAACGATGGCACTAAACAGCGTCAAGGGGAAGAACATCTCGTAAAAACAATGGCAACTAAATAGAATCAAGGCGATGTACAATTCATTAACAAAATAAATAGGGTAACAAAAATATATACAGTTGAGCGGACGAGTACGGTGCTGTGGGGATGGGAAGGGAGAGGTGGAGGAGCAGAGGGAAAAGGTGAAAATGAGGCTTTAGCTGCGGAGAGGTAAAGGGGGAATGGCAGAGGGAGTAGACGGGGAAGAGGAGCTCAGTCTGGGAAGGCCTCTTGGAGGAGGTGATTTTTAAGTCAGGTTTTGAAGAGGGAAAGAGAATCAGTTTGGCGGAGGTGAGGAGGGAGGGCGTTCCGGGATCGCGGGAGGACGTGACCCAGGGGTCGACGGCGGGATAGGCGAGACCGAGGGACGGCAAGGAGGTGGGCGGCGGCGGAGCGGAGCGTGCGGGGTGGGCGGTAGAAAGAGAGAAAGGAGGAGAGGTAGGAAGGGGCAAGGTGATGGAGAGCCTCGAAGCCTAGAGTGAGGAGTTTTTGTTTGGAGCGGAGGTCGATAGGCAACCACTGGAGTTGTTTAAGAAGGGGAGTGACATGCCCAGATCGTTTCTGCGGGAAGATGAGCCGGGCAGCGGAGTGAAGAATAGACCGGAGCGGGGCGAGAGAGGAGGAAGGGAGGTCAGAGAGAAGGCTGACACAGTAGTCTAGCCGGGATATAACGAGAGCCCGTAATAGTAAGGTAGCCGTTTGGGTGGAGAGGAAAGGGCGGATCTTGGCGATATTGTAGAGGTGAAACCGGCAGGTCTCGGTAACGGATAGGATGTGTGGGGTGAACGAGAGGGACGAGTCAAGGATGACACCGAGATTGCGGGCCTGCGGGACGGGAAGGATGGTCGTGCCATCCACGGTGACGGAGAAGTCTGGGAGCGGACCGGGCTTGGGAGGGAAGATGAGGAGCTCAGTCTTGCTCATGTTGAGTTTTAGGTGGCGGGCCGACATCCAGGTGGAGACGTCCCGGAGGCAGGAGGAGATGCGAGCCCGAAGGGAGGTGGAGAGGACAGGGGCGGAGATGTAGATCTGCGTGTCATCTGCGTAGAGATGGTAGTCAAAGCCGTGAGAGCGAATGAGTTCACTGAGGGAGTGAGTGTAAATGGAGAACGGAAGAGGGCCAAGAACTGACCCTTGAGGAACTCCAACAGTTAAAGGTTGGGAGGGGGAGGGGGAGGAGGCTCCGGCGTAGGAGACCGAGAATGATCGGCCAGAGAGGTAAGAGGAGAACCAGGAGAGGACAGAGTCCGTGAAGCCAAGGTGAGATAAGGTACGGAGGAGGAGGGGATGGTCGACGGTGTCAAAGGCAGCAGAGAGGTCAAGGAGGATCAGAATGGAGTAGGAGCCATTGGATTTGGCAAGAAGGAGGTCACGGGTGACCTTAGAGAGAGCAGTCTCGGTAGAGTGGAGGGGACGGAAGCCAGATTGGAGGGGGTCTAGGAGAGAATGGGAGTTAAGGAATTCTAGGCATCGATTGTAGACGACTCGTTCTAGGATTTTGGAAAGGAAGGGTGCAGAGGATTATGGAAAGGAAATTATGTGCAGAGCACTATTCTAAGTGCTTAGGAGAAGTACAATATGACACATTGGTAGACATTCCCTGCCCACAGTAAACTTAAAGCTTAGAAATGGAGACAGATAAAATAAATTAAATAAATTATGGATACTTACATAACTACTATGGGGCGGAGGGAGGGGTGAATAAAGAATGTCAATGCCAGGGCAAGGGTGATACAGAAGGGAGTGGGAGAAGAGGAAATGAAAGCTTAGGGAGGGAAGACCTCTTGTTGGATAGGAAGAGGGAAGGGGTTCCTAGCCGGAGGCAGGACGTAGGCAAGAAATCGGTGGTGAGAGAGAGGTACAGTAAGAAGGTTAGCATTAGGGGAGTGAGGTGTGTGAGCTGGGTTAGAGTAGTGAGGTGACATAGGAGGGGGCAAGGTGACTGAGGGCTTTAAAGCCAATGATGATGAGTTTCTGTTTGATGCAGAGGTGGATGGGCAACCTCTGGAGATTAAGGAGAGGGAAAACAGAACAAACGTTTATGTAGAAAAATTATCTAGGCAGCAAAGTGAATCACAGACTGGAATAGGGAGAGACAGGATACAAGGAGTTCAGCCAAGAGGTTGATGCAGTAATCAAGGTGGGGTAGGTAAGTGGCTTGGTTGAATGTGGTAGCACTTGGGATGGAGAGGGCAAATTTTAGTGATGTTGTGAAGGTCAACTGACCAGTTTTAATGACTTATTGCTTGAATGAGAGTTGAGTTGAGGATAACGCCAAGGCTACGGGCTAATGAGACGGGATTGATGTTGGGGTGAGCTACAGCGATAGGCAACTCAGGGGGAGGACAGGGTATCGGTGGGAATCTGAGGAGTTCTATTTTATGATATGTTGTTAGAAGTGTCAGTGAGCCATCCAAAAAGGGATGTCCTGAAGGCAGGAGGAAATATGAAACTACAGAGAAGGAGAGAAATCAGGGCTGATGATGTAGATTTGCAAGTCATCGGCATAGAGACGGTAGTTGAAGCCATGGGAGCAAATGAGTTCTCCAAAGGAGTGGGTTTAGATGGAGAATAAAGCAATCCAGAACTGAGGACCGAGGGACTCCCACAGTTAGGGGGGTGGGAGGCAGAAGAGGAGCTCGCGAAAGAGACCGAGAGTGGGTGGCCAGAGAGGTAGGAGAAAAACAAGGAGAGGACAGTGTCACTGAAGCAAGATTGGATAATGTTTCCACGAGAAGTGGGTGGTCACCAGTGTTGGAGGCAAAAGTGCCTGATATATGTCTGAGGCACAAAAAGTGAACAGTATCTCCTTCCTGGCATAAATGAGACAGCTGCCACTTTTAAATATCCACTATGACAATCTCCGTATGAGAAAGTTATCAGTCATAAAAATCAACTGTTAAGTGCTTACTGTGGAGAAGCAGGGTGGGTTAATGGATAGAGCACAAGGCTGGGAGTCAGAAGTAGCTGGGGTCTAAACCCAGCTCCTCCACAGGTCTGCTGGGTGACCTTGGGTAATAATAATAATAATGTTGGCATTTGTTAAGCGCTTAGTATGTGCAGAGCACTGTTCTAAGTGCTGGGGTAGACACAGGGGAATGAGGTTGTCCCACGTGGGGCTCACAGTCTTAATTCCCATTTTACAGATGAGGTCACTGAGGCACAGAGAAGTGAAGTGACTTGCCCACAGTCACACAGCTGACACGTGGCAAATCTGTGATTTGAACCCATGACCTCTGACTCCAAAGCCCGTGCTCTTTCCACTGAGCCACGCTGTTTCTCCACTTCACTTCTCCAGGCCTCAGTTCCCTCACGTGTAAAATGGTAATTAAGAATGTGAGTCCCACAGGGGGACAGGGACTGCGACCAACCTGCTTATTTACCCTAGTGCTTAGAACAGGACTTGGCACAAAGTGAGTGCTTAACAAGTAGAAATAGCGTGGCTCATTGGAAAGAGTAGGGGCTTGGGAGTCAGAGGTCATGGGCTCTAATTCCAACTCCACCACTAGTCAGCTCTGTGACTTTGGGCAAGTCACTTCACTTCTCCATGCCTCAGTTACCTCATCTGTAAAATGGGGAAGGATTAAGACTATCAGCCCCTTGTGGGACAACATGATTACTTTGTATCCCCCTCCGCAGCACTTAGAACAGTGCTTGGCATATAGTAAGCGCTTAACAAATGCCATTATCATTAAGTATGATAAATTATTATTAGAGAGCATAGTCCTTGGCAAAGTGCAAAAGAGTTGGTAGACATGGTCCCTTCCCTGGAAGAGTTTACAGTTTAGAGGACTGTGCTTTAATTTCCCAGTATTTGTTTTAACTCAGAGAATCAAGAAGCTGCAATTTCACGATTATTATTTTTTTTTTTTTAAACTACACAACAGCTATACACTTCTTGGTGCCTTGTCCCACAGTAGGATACAAGAGGACCTTCCAAGTGGATTTTGCCCAGACTCTCTTCATTCTTCAATTTTAGCCTGAAGTTTTCCTGTGTACAGGGACACAGTTCATACTCAAAAGGAAATAATAATAATAATAGTAACAATAATTGTACCTGTTAGGCACTATGTGCCAAGCACTGTTCTAACCAGTGGGGGAGATAGAAGGTTATCAGTTTGTCCCACGTGGGGCTCACACTCTTAATCCCCATTTTGCAGATGAGGTAACTGAGGCCCAGAGAAGTGAAGTGACTTGCCCAAGGTACCAGCAGACATGTGGCAGAGCCAGGACTAGAACCTAGGGCCTTCTAATTCCTAGCCCCATGCTCTAATCCACTAAGTCATGCGGCTTCTCTAAAACTTGTATATCTTGTAGAAATATTTTGGAACTTCATTGGATATTACCAATGTAGTCCCTCCTTGGAAATGTACAAGCCCTTAATTTCCCCCCTCCTATTTTACACTGTGCAAACTACAGGGATTGGGGCAAGAGAAAAATGCCATGATCACTATCTGCAGACCAGGCATCTTAAGCAAAAAAAAAAAAAAAAAAAACACCTTCCTGCTACCACTGGCAGAGAGTGCTCCCTGGAACAGTAAATTTGTTCTCTTTGGTTTGCCAGTACTAATTCTGTCAATTCAGAGCTCATGCTCACTGGGATTTTTTTTTTTCCTTGCATATGTGCTGCTTGGAATAATGTTCTGACCATAACTTAATATTCCCTGCTCAGTTTTCCAAGTGGAAACAAGCCAGCAGGTGGAAGCTCTTTGAACATCTCTTACTCCAGAAATTCAGGGTCAGGGATTGGAAGAGATTGAGCGTAGCTGAAGAGCAATGGGATATCAGGACTAAGAGAATTCCAGCAGCCATCTCAAGTACATGGCCTTTTTGGCATCCAAGAGAGGAATTTAAGAGGATGAATGCAGAAGGGGGACAAAATGGCTGGGGGGGGGTGGAAGGGAGGAGGAGGAAGAGGAGGTATTAGACATTGACTTTAAAGACCCGGTGAAAGGTTAATTTCAGCTCTACCTGGCAAATAAGCACTTAAGCCACATTTATCTTTTATCAATGAAGAGACTATTGACCAAAAGAGTAATTGATGCTGGAAGGATTATGAAAGGTAGCCTACAGTTGAGTTATAATCAGAACTACAATAATAATATAAATGAGTTTAATTATAGAATAACCACCAAACACCCCTTTGAGGTTAACTCTGGGTGTGAAGGTAGGCCGAAGCTCAACCGTGGCCTTCGGAGGAATTCTCCAGAGGAGTAATTATCCTAGTGGAAGCTAGTTTCCCTTCTCATAACCCTCCCACCAGACAGGCCAAGTTGCCTTATTACGATAATGAAATCGCTTTCAATTTTCTTCGTAAATAAATTATTTAAGTAAATCACTTTGATCACTGGAAACAGTTAACAGACTATTTCAG
This sequence comes from Ornithorhynchus anatinus, assembly GCF_004115215.2. NCBI lineage: Eukaryota > Metazoa > Chordata > Mammalia > Monotremata > Ornithorhynchidae > Ornithorhynchus > Ornithorhynchus anatinus. The sequence goes on along the minus strand of NC_041733.1, from coordinate 5,930,763 downwards.
CAGAGAGATATTCACGGAGATTAATTTAGCTTCTTTGAGGTTGAACAGCTATTCCAAATCCTCTACGGGCTAGGCTGGCTTGTAACAAACAGTGGTTTTCCAGACTTTTTTTCCACTGCACTGTGTGAGCCCATCCAGTCCCCTTGCCCAAACTACAGTAATCCCATGGATTCAAATTAAAACCCTGTCCTTTCAAGCTATTCTTCTCCACAGAACACTACCTTCTCAAACGAGTGCCTGATTTAATAAAATGAAATAAAGTCTGGACTATAAAAGTAGAGGCAATAGCTGATTTCACATCAAATGGCCGGCAAGTATAATGCTCTGATGTCTGGATTTCAGCTGGCCTAGCCTTCCGTCGAGCATAAACATAGTACTGGATACCCTGATGTTCAGCATTGTTTTATTTTAGGTGCTCAGGATACCTTTGTCTCAGCTCCTTACCCTGACCCTGTGTCTTAGAAATGGCACTTGTGTTTTTCAGAGATCTCGGGGGAGAAGTCAATGGCTCGAGATCAGATGGATAAAGGAAGGGGAGATGGGGGGCTCCTCAAATAGAGACTGTAGGTTTGGATGGATGGAATACTTCCACAAAATGGCCCATGGAGAACTCAAGAAAAAGAGATGGTTGGTGAAAGTTTACACCACAAACTGTAAGCGCCTTGTGGGCAGGGAACAAGGATGCTAACTCTTGTAGAATACTCTCCCAAATGCTTAGTACAGTGCTCTGTACATAGTGACTTCTCAATAGTCTTGATTGTTT